>NC_036176.2:681026-1021539 GCF_900002385.2 Plasmodium yoelii | reverse complement strand
ACCCTGAACCCTGAACCCTAAACCCTGAACCCTAAACCCTGAAACCCTGAACCCTAAACCCTGAAACCCTGAACCCTAAACCCTGAACCCTAAACCCTAAACCCTGAACCCTAAACCCTAAAACCCTGAACCCTGAACCCTAAACCCTGAACCCTGAACCCTAAACCCTGAACCCTGAACCCTAAACCCTGAACCCTGAACCCTAAACCCTGAACCCTGAACCCTAAACCCTGAACCCTGAACCCTGAACCCTGAACCCTAAACCCTGAACCCTAAACCCTGAACCCTAAACCCTGAACCCTAAACCCTGAACCCTAAACCCTGAACCCTAAACCCTAAACCCTGAAATAATCACTACTATTCGTATCATATATTAATTATTCATTTTCTTCTTTATATTTTTTATTTTTTCTCTTATTTGTTGTTTTTTAAATCGTTTCCGAAATCCAAATAACGAATACTAATATAAAATGTTAAGAAGCATATGTTTTCTTTGTTAATGTTTGCATATATATAATATTTTTTTTTTAATTCCTTATTATTTACCTTATAAGAAATTCCTAAAAAAAATGCTATTGCACCAAATATCGATAAAACTGTAAATAATTTGTTTCCTATCGACGAACTTGATGTATCTCCAGATATTTGTTCAAGAATTAAATGAGAACTTTGTACACATTTTTCTGATTTTTCTATCGTTGGAAGGGGTGAAGAATTGCAACTTTGAATATCTTCATATTTCTTTTTAAAATTATCATAATCATTTGATAAAGTACACAATAGTTTATTACAGGAACTATCATTAGTAATACTAGAATTTCCATTAAGTTCATTATATTTTTCAACAAATTCATTAGCTTTTTCCGAACATTTTTTGCAATTTAACGTGTTTTCATCAAAATCAGTATACATTTCACATAATAATTTAAATGCATTATATAATTCAGATATAATCTTATTATCCATATCATCATTCGTTAAAGTATGTCTATTTTCTATAATATCCTTAAAATTACTACAACCTTTAACATGGTCTACAGTACTTTTATACTTGAAATCACTTTTTATAAACGTAGTATAAAAATGTTTTAGACTGTTTTTATCTGGATTCCTCTTTAGGCTTAACATATAAATTAACCATATCATAATGTAATCAACAAAATTTATATTATTTTTTGCCTTATTCGAAAGCCCAGAACTCCCAAAGAATTTATTAAGCAAAAATAAACATCCAGCATTAATTTTTTCGAGATCACCTTTACATTCATTTTTATAACAATAACTATTTAAAAAATTACCATCTTTAAATTCATGATATTTATCAGTTTTGGTCAATGTATCGGGGAAAACATCCCATACACTCTGAAAGCTTTCACACTAAGAAAACATTTAAAAACAGTTATTAGAAATGTATATTATTGAACATTTTATTAAAATAAAGTTTAATGATATTTAAATATAATACAATATCAAAACATGTAAAGGAAATTATTATTATTAACAAATGTATATACCACTTGCTTATTCATTATAATGGAATCTTATTTTGGATTTCTAAATTTAGTAGAATCATTCTGTTTTATATAGACTCACCCCAACATGTGACTCAAATACTTTAACCCTATATATAACAACTGTTTGTAGTTAAATATATTATAAGTTTTTCAATAATTAAATTAATATAAAATAATAATACAGTAGTATTACTAAAATCATATTATACTTATTTTATGACAATTAGCTAAATTACCTTAAATAGAGGATTGATTAATACTGTTTTGATTAAATATAGATATGATGCATTTTATGCAAAAATTTTTATTCTTACTAACATAGGGTATAACTTTATTATAAAAATGTATATACTTTTATAAATAATTTAAAGTATCTTTGAACATAAAAAAGGAATATATTTATATTTTCTGTTTTAATGATTACCCTTCTAAAACTTAAATACTGTATATATCTAAAAAATAAAAAGTTCTATTATTACTATAATCCTTAAAAGTATATAAATAGTTATTTTTTAAGATATATTAAATATTTATATAGTTGTTTCTAATACTATATACCATGTTTAATTAAAATTATATTATTTTCGAATTAAGTTGCATTGTTCCCTTTTTTAATTGCATATAAATAATTTTAATATTGTTTTTATTTAATATATATAAATTAAAAAATAATTTTAATGAGTTAAGTAGCTTTATTTTTATTCCTATATATTTCAATTTAGAAATATACCTTATTAGATAATTTTATAATATATTTTGCACATCTTTCTCACGGTTTAAAACGACAATTAGCACTAAAACCGTATTTATAAGCTTAAATAAGACTGTTAATGCATATTGTTTTTATAATCATACTTATTAAATATTAAATATATGACACATAAATTAGTATTGATACAAATTTTAAATTATAATAGAAAAATATATGTATTAGATTGGTATATTGCACTTTGAGGGGAGAGATAAGGGAAGTATATTTTTTTAAGACAAGGATGTATCCATATAAGATTTACTTATTCTACATATTTTAATTATATTTTCTACCTTTAAAACTTTCAATTAATGTACATATTAAAATTAATCATTAATAATGACTTAGAATTATTTTCAAATATATAGTTTGCTTTTATATTTTATAATAAACTATATTTACTTCTATGATGAAAAACTATAAAATTATTAATATTAACATTCTTGGTAGTGTTAATTCTAATATTATAGCATTAAATCTTACTTAAATAAGTGTTATAATATTTCATTTGATGTTTTGTGCATATAATTTTAATCTTATTACAAGTTTAATAATATATATCAACGTATTCGAATCAAATAAATTTAATGATTTGTTCGTATTTAATACGTTTATCTATTTTTATTACTATTATTATGTTTACTGTTATATCACTGTATAGTACAATAATATAATTAATTCACTCAGGAGGAATACTTTAATCCAATTAGTATTTTTCCTTGTTTCATTGTTTTAAAGTATAGTATTTATAACATATTATTTAGCAATAACAATATATTTGTGAATTTTATATATGTAACAACCTAATAAAAATATTATTAATTCAAATTAAATTAATTATTAAATACCATTATATTTTGCATTAATATGTAATTGTATATGTTTCACAAATTTAACATATTTCAGTTTTAGTCATTTATACAATATTATATATATTATAACAATAACGTTAATTTTATATATCAGGTTGTTTATAAGTATTATGGCAAACTATAACATTAAATTTTATTATATACTTATATTTTATTTTTTAACTATTTTAAAATATAATTATTTATACCTAAAAACTATAAAGTTTACAAATTAATAGTGATTAATATAATGTTATACCTTTATGATAAATTAAAGCGTATAAATAAACTTCTATTAATACAAATATAAAATACAAGAGAATAGTAACTACAGTTAAAAATTAAAAAATGTTAGAAGCGTAATAATATTTTATAGACAATGTTATATTGTCGATTCTCGATCGATATTCCATGCATCTATATTTTATGAATATATATTATTACAGTTATGTTGGCGTAATATAATTTAAACTAAAATAAATATGATACAAATAATAAGTTTTACTAAATAAAATTTTCATCAAATAAAGAAACATTTCGTTATGATTTATTCGATATAATCACTGATTAACAAATTTTATATAATAGACAATTATGATGTTGAATAATGCGAATTAATATATGCAATATAGACATTTTTTTTTAATCACATTAAATCAGCATGAACACTCAATTATATATATTATAACTTATAAAATATGTTATGTAACCCCTTCCACATTAATGGTTATATCCACTTTTTGGTTGCATATTTAGACTTTATATGTGATTAAACATACGGAATGATACATATATTAAATTAGTATTTAAGTTATAAAAAATTAAATGCAATGTAATACTTAGCCCTAACCCGAATATGGGGTCCATAAACATAACCCTGACCCTATAACTTAAAAAAAATATAAAAACTATGATCAAAAATTACTCCCCAATAGACAGTTTCTTAAAATACATCAATCTGCATATTCGGAATAATTTATTAACGATCCATTTTCTTCTTTATTTTTTTAGATTTTCTCTTAAATGTTGTTTTTGAGATCGTTTCCGAAATCCAAATAAAGAATACTAATATAAAATGTTAAGAAGTATACGATTTATTTGTTAAAATTTGCATATATAATGAAAATAATTTTTTAATTCCTTATTATTTACCTTATAAGCAATTCCCAAGAAAATTGGTATTGCAACTAATATCGATAAAATTGGAATTAATTTGCTTGCTATCGACGAACTTGATGATGCAACTTCACAAACATGTTGTTCAGAAATTATTTTTGTTATATCTGGAGTGGATGGGATATTTTCACAATTTTTTTTTAAATTATCATAATCAGTTAATAAATTAATCAATACATGAAAATAGCGGATATTTTCACCAATGTTATGATCTATGATAATTTTTTTATATGTTTCAACAAATTGATTAGCTTTTTCCGAATAGTTCACGCAATTTGATTTGTTTGCATCATGGTCAATATATATGTCACATAATGTATTAAATGCATCATATAATTTAGATATAATGCTCATATCCATACTTAAAAAATATTTATTTCTATCTATAAGATCCTTATAACCTTTATAACCAACAATATATTTTATATTATCAGTATATTTATCATTATCCTTTATGTATGTATCATAAAAAAGTTCTATACTGTTTTTTTCTTGAGTTTTGATACGGTTTAACATATAACTTAACCATATCATAATGTATTCAACAATATTGATATTACTTTTTGCAACAGACTCAAAATTATCAGAATTCTTAAAAAATTCATCAAAAATATATAAACATCTAGCATTAACTTTATCGGTATCATCATCACAATTTTCACTAGTACAGTAATTTTGGAAATCTTCATTATTTATAAATTGATAGCCTCCATCATTGTCCAAATTAGAAAACGAGTTCTTTAAAGGAAGTAACCTTTTACACTAAGAAAGCAGTTAAAAACAATTAATAAATACGCGAATTATTAAAAGTTTTATTAAAATAAAGTTTAATGATATTTATATATGGTCAATATCAAAAAATGTAAAGGAAATTATTATTATTAAAAAATGCATATACTATTTCGGCATCCATTATAATGGGATTTTATTTTTGATTTGTAAATTGAGTAGAATCATGCTATTTTATATACACTACATAAAATATGAGACGCAAATACTTTAACCCTATATATAACTGTCTGTAGTTAAATATACTATAAGTTTTTCAATAATTAAATTAATATAGAATAATATAATAATATTATTGCAAAGAAACATTTTATTTCTGTTTATGATAATTAGCTAAATTACCTTAAATAGAGGGATTCTTAATAAAATTTTGATTAAATATATGATGGATTTATACAAAAAAGACTATTATTAATAAAATATGGTATAACTTTATTATAAAAATTAATATAATTTTATAATGAATTTAAAGTATGTTTGAACATAGAAAAGGAATATATTTATATCTTATGTTTTAATGAATGTCCTTCAAAAATTTAAATGCTGTATAAATCTAAAAAGTTAAAAATTATATTATTACTATAATCCTTAAAATATATAAATAGTCATTTCTTAAAACATATTAAATAATTATACACTTGTTTCTAATACTATATACCATGTTTTATTAAAATTATAGTATTTTCAAATTAAGTTGCATTGTTTCATTTCTATGCAATTATATAAATTTATATTGTTTTTAATGAATGTAGATAAATTAAAAAATAATTTGAATGCGTTAAATAACTTTATTTTTATTCCTACATATTCCAATTTAGAAATATTTTCTATTGGGTAATTTTATAATATATTATACGCATATTTTCCACTCTCTAAAACACCAATTTGCACTGAATCCGTATTTATAAGCTTAAATAAGTTTTTATATGTAAATTGTTTTTAAAATAATACTTAGCAAATATTAACATATAAATATATATTAATAATATTTTAAAGTATAATAGAAAACTATGTTTAATTAGATTGTTATATTACCTTTAAGAGGAGAGAGATAAGATATATTGCTATTTTAATATATAAAATTAGATAAATATTCATTAAATGTTCTACATAATCATTTATTTTATACATTTTATTGTATAGTTATCAATGCATATACATTCAAATAATTTATTAAAAATGCTATATTTTATTAATTCTACAAAAAATTATGATAATATAATATGGAATAATATTGAATAATAAAATGATATTTAATATTAATTAAGTATTTAACCCTTTCTCCATTAATCCATATTTTTAGAATATAAAACTACAATTTCCAAATTGAATAATTAACAAATATATAATGTATTATTATGTCTTTTCGATAATATTAATATTTAATTATATGAAGATTTCACAATAAAACAGTATTTTAATATTAACTATTGGTAATTTCTAGATTATATGTATAGGCATATAATAATGCATTATATCTATAATATTAAACTTTATTAATATACTTATATTTTATTTTTTAACTATTTTAAAATATAATATATTTATACCTCAAAATTTAAAAATTAAAAATTAATAGTGATTAATCTACTATTATACCTTATGATAAATAAATTAAAGCGTGCAAATCAATTTCTATTAATACAAAAAGATAATAATAACTACAATTACAACTTCAAAAAATGTTAGAAGCATAACAATAATTTATAGATTATGTTATATTGTCGATTCTCGATCGATATTTATGAATCTATATTTTATGATTATCTATTATACATTAGTAATGGGATTAATTAACATTAAAAATATAATCATTAATATGAAGGTATATTATAATGTAGGCAATTGTTCCAAATGAATTGAATTATAATTTATACTATGATATATAATATTATTATACTGTTCGGTTATCAAAATAAATATGTCACAAATAATAAGTTTTACTAAATAAAATTTTCATTAAATAAAGAAACATATTATGATATGCATAATTCAATATAACAAAATATTAACTTTTATATAGGCAATTATGATATATTATAATATGAATTAATATATGTAATATAGTTATTTTATTTTAATCATATTAAATATATATTAACACTCAATTATATATATTATAACTTATAAATATGTTATGTAACCCCTTTCATATTAATGGCAGTACCAATTGGGGGGGTACATATTTTGAACATCATCTTGAGATTAAACATGCATGGATGGTACATATATTAAATTAGTGTTTAAATTATACAAAATTAAATAAAGATATAACACTTAGCCCTAACCCGAATATGGGTTACATAACATAAAAACTATATAAAAATTATGCAAAAATTACTTTGAAATAGACAATTTCTTAAAATATGTCAACCATTATTACTATTCCTGGAATAATCACTATTCTTCGAATAATATATTAATGATCAGTTTCTTCTTTATTTTTTTAGCTTTTCTCTTAAATGTTGTTTTTGAGCTCGTTTCCGAAATCCAAATAACGAATACTAATATAAAATTTTAAGAAGCGTACGGTTGTTCGTTAATGCTTACATATATATAATATTTTTTTTTAATTCCTTATTATTTACCTTATAAGAAACTACCAATAAAATTGATGCTGCAACAAATATAATTGCAATTGGAATTATTATGTTTTTTGTTACTGAACTTCGTGGACAAGCTACAAATTGTGAGTCATTATTACATTTATTATTATATTTATTTTCAAAAATTTTATAATCATTTGATAAACTAGACAATAGTTTATAATAAGAACTTCCTTTATTAATATTTAAAGCATTTTTAAGTTTTTCATATTTTTCAAACAATTCTCCAGCATTTTCTAAACATGTCTTGCATTCAGTACTTTTTGCTGGATCAAATTCACTATACATGTTACATAATGATTTAAATGCATCATAAAAATTAGATATATCTTTAATATCTATATCCATCGAGCTTATTTGTTTTTCTATAATATCCTTATTAATCTTTTTAATAGTAGATATATTATCCTTATATTGACTATTGTCTCCTATATAGAAAGTATAAAAATTGTTTAATGTGATGATTTCACTTTCTGTTTTTTGATTTAATTTGTGACTTAACCATAAAATAGCGTATTCAGCAAGTTTATCACTCTCAAAATCTTCATCACTAATACCATCAAATAGATTTAGTAATGTTATAAAAGTAGAAATAACTATTTTGTCATAAGTATCACATTCACTATCAAGGCAATAAATATTATAATAACTCATAGAATCATGTTCTCTCGGTTTGTTCGGATCATCAACAAAATTATTATCAGCCCCATTAATTATATCACACTACGAATGTATTTTACGAATTAAACAAAAAATGTATTAATATAAATGTTACTAAAATTAAAATTATTATAATTTACAGGAATGCAACATACGAATAATATAAGAAAATGATATATACCAATTCCTTAGACATTATAATGAAATTCTGTTATAATTTGGAGATTATACGGGGTGATGTTATTTATATATATTGTATAAAATATATGTTGTATTTATTTAAGCTCTTTACATAGAAATTGTCTTTCGTTAAACATATTATTCTTAATTTGAATTTCATATTAAATAATAATACATTAGTATTACTAAAATCATATTTTACTTATTTTATGACATTTAGATAAACTATCTTAAATAGAGGGTTGCTTACACACTTTGCCATATGTATATATGATGGATTTTATACAAAAAATACAATTCTTACTAACATTTGGTATAACTTTATTATAAAAATTAATATACTTTTATAATGAATTTAAAAAATATATACATATGTTTTAATATCGAAGATAAATGACGTCATAAAACTCAAATACTGCACAAATATAAAAAATTAAGAAAGTTATTATTATTACAATCCTTAAATTATATAAATAAGTATTTAATAAGATAGACTAAATACTTATATACTTGTTTCTAATACTATATACCATGTTTTATTAAAATTATAGTATTTACAAAGTTGTATTGTTCTATTTTCTATGCAAAATATATAAATTTATATTGTTTTTAATGAATGTAGATAAATTAAAAAATAATTTTAATGCGTTAAATAACTTTATTTTTATTCCAATATACCTTATTGGATAATTTTATAATATATTTTACGCATAATTTCCACGGTTTAAAACGACAATTAGCACTGAACCCGTATTTATAACCTTAAATAAGTTTTTATATGTAGATTGTTTTTAAAATCATACTTAGTAAATATTAAATATTAACATATAAATAACTATTATGTAAATTTTAAAGTATAATAGAAAACTATGTTTGATTATGTCATTATTTTCCCCTTTAATAGGAGAGAGATAAGATATATTAGCCTTTAATATATATATTTATATAAATATTTGCTAAATATTATACATAATTTTATCTTATATATTCTACTATTATAGTTAATGTATATCATTCACATAATTTATTAAAAATTCTATATTTTATTAATTCTATTATAAAACAGCGACAATATATTATGCGTTAATATGGAATAATCAAATGACATTTAACATGAATTGGGTCTTTAACCATTTCACCATTGATTCATATTTTTAGAATATTAAACCACATATCCCAAATTGAATCTTTAACATATATATAGAATTGATACCTTTATAATGTATTGTTATGTGTCTTTTCGATAAAATTAATATTTAATTATATGAATTTTCCACAATAAAATAATATTTAATATAAGTTATTCGTAGAGTATTTTATTATTTTATATGTATAGGCATATAATAATAACATTATTTTGTCATATTATTTATAATTATTAGAACAAAGCATGAAATTTTATTAATATGCTTATATTTTGTCTTTTAACTATTTTAAATGTAATATATGTATACCTCAAAATATAAAATTTAAAAATGAATAGTGATTAATCTAATATTATACCTTTATAGTAAATAAATTAATTTATATATAACTATTTCTATCAATATTAATTAAAACTTTAACATAAAATGATACTATATATAATCGAAAGTTAAAAGGATAGTATGCCTATATCTATAATATAATCTTTATGTATTACTAAAAATGTTAGATGCATAAAACATCTTTTATAGGTATTGTTGTATTGTCGAACTTCGATTGATATTTTATGAATCTATATTTTATGACTACCTATTATATATTGGTGATATGTTTAATTAATCTTAAAAACACACATATTAATATGAAGATATATTATAATGTAGATAATTGTTCCAAATGAATCATCTTATAATAATACCCAACCTCATATATAATGCTATTATTATATTTCAATTGGCATAGTATAATTTAAATTAATTGTAGCACAAATTATAAGTTTCACTAAATAAAATTTTAATAAAATGAAAAAACATATTATGTTATACATAATTCAATATAACCACATATTAACAAGTTTTATATAATAAATAATTATGATATAGAATAATATGAATTGATATATGCAACATAGACATTTTATTTTAATCATATAAAATCGGCATGAACACTCAATTGTATATATTATACTTTATAGGAAAAATATTATGGGTCCTTTTTCATATTAATGGCAATGCTCCTTTGGGAGTACATATTTTTAACTTCATCTCATGAATAAATATACGGGTATAGCACATATATTTAATTAGTGTTTAAATCATAAAAAATTAAATGCAATATAATACTTAGCCCTAACCCGAATATGGGTTCCACAACATAAAACTATATAAAAATTATGCAAAAATTATTTATTTATAAATAGACAGTTTCTTATCGTATATCAATAATTATTACTATTCCTGAAATAGTCACTACTCTTCGAATTATATATTAATGAATCATTTTCTTCATTATATTTTTTATTTTTTCTCTTAATTTTTGTTTTTGAAATCGTTTCCGAAATCCAAATAATGAATACTAATATAAAATGTTAAGAAACGTATATTTTTTTTTAATGTTTGCATATATATAATATTTTTTTTTTAATTCCTTATTATTTACCTTATAAGAAATTCCCAAAAAAATTGGTATTGCAACAAATATAAGTGCAATTGAAATTAGTGAATAAGTTAGAAGAGGTGGAAAATAACTACATTTATTTTTTAAATTATCATAATCCTTTGATAATATTGAAAATAGTTTACCATATGGATCGTCTTTAGTAATATCAAAATCTTTCTTAAGTTGTTCATATTTTTTAACAAATTCTTCAGTCTTTTCTAAATAACTATTGTAATTTGAATCGTTGTCATCACATTCAGTATACAATTTACATAATGATTTAAATGCATCATAAAATTTAGACATATTTTCATTAGGAATATCTAACACATAGTTATGTTTATTTATAAGATCGTTATAACTACTATAACCATCAACATCATTTATTTTCTTTGTATACTCATAGAAACTTTTCATATCTTTATCGTAAAATTTATTTATATTGGGGAATTGACTGTTTAACTTTTGATTTAATTTATAGCCTAACCACATCATAATATATACAACAATACCAATCTTGCCATCTGCATAATACGAAAAAACTGTTTTACCACCATAAAATGTATCTAATAACCATAAGCACCCACCGTTAACTATATTGTTATAAGTTTTACATTGTTTATCAGGACAGTACAACGTGAGCGTTCCACTTGTAGACATATAACTTTCAGTATCATCCAATTCATCGGGAATTTTCTCCCTCAAACTATCAAACTCTTTACACTAAGAAACAATTTTAAAAAATCAAATAAAAATGTCTATTAAAATGAACGTATTATTAATTTATAGATAGCACAATATCAAAAATGTGTAATAACAAATATTTTTATTCAAGAAATTGTATGTACCACTCTACTAGTTAACATATTGGAGATTTATTTTTAAACTATAAATTAAGTATATCATATTAATTTTATATATTGTATCAGAATAGGAGACATAAAATTGGATTCTCTATATAAAAATTATCTGTAGTTAACCATATTTTATTTTTAGTATTAATTTAAAATTAATATAAAGTGATAATACAATAGTAAGTTTATATATAATTTATTGAAATTATCTAAATTGCCTTAAATTGGAGATATTTGTTTTGGTCATATGTATAACATAAATTATGCTTAAATTTATGATTATTAATAATATCGATTCTAATTTTATTATAAAAATTTAAGGAATTTTATAATGAGTTTAAAATACATTCCCTTATGTCTCAATATATAAAAATACAAATTTGTTTATCATGTTTTAATAAATAGATTTATACCCATGAACACGTAAATATGTAAAAATTAATAAATTTATTATTAATATATTTTTTAAAAGTATATAAATAAATATTTTCTAATATATTTTAAATATTTAATACATGTTTCTAATGCTACATACCACTGTTTTATTAAAATTATAGTATTTTAAAATTAAGTTATGTTACTTACATCTCTATACAAATTAAATAAATTTATATTGTTTTTAATGAATGTAGATAAATTCAAAATTCATTTTAATGTGCACAATAACTTTATTTTTATTCCAATATACCTTATTGGATAATTTCATAATATATTTTCCCATCTTTTCCATTCTTTAAAACAACAATTAGCACTGAACCCGTACTTATTAATATATTTATAAGCTTAAATAAGTCTTTGAATGTAAATAGTTTTTAAAATCATACTTAGTAAATATTAAATATATAACATATAAATAAGTATTGATGCAAATTTTTAAGTATAATAGAAAACGATGTTTAATTAGGTTGTTATATTACCCTTAAGAGGAGAGAGATAAGATATATTGCTATTTTAATATATAAATTAAATTGAATATTCACTAAATATTTTGCACTGTTCATTCTTATATTATATATTTTATTGTTATAGTTATCAATGGATATACATTAAAATAATTCGTTAAATTTTCTATATTTTATTAATTCATGGTAGAACAGCGATAATATAATACATGCGAATACGGGATAATAAAAAGACATTTAACGTTAATTGATCATTTACTATTTTCTCTATTTATTCAACTTTTTAGAATATAAAATTACAAATCCCAAATTTATTTTTAACAAAATATATAAAAATTATGCCTTTATAATGTATTATTATGCGTCTTTTCGATAAAATTAATATTTAATTATATGAACTTTCCACAATAAAACGATATTTCAATATTATTTACTAGTAGAGTAATTTATTATATTATATTTATAGGGGTACAATAATAACGTTATTCTATCTATCTAATTATTTATAACTATTAGAACAAAATATGATATGAAATTTATTAATATACTTATATTTTATTTTTTTAAAATTTTAAATGTAATATATTTATACTTAAAAACTATAAAGCTTAAAAATTAATATTAATTAATCTAATGTTATATCTTTATAGTAAATAAACTAATGTATATATAAGTATCTCTACTATTTGAATTTAAAACTTTAGCATAAAATGATACTATATATAACATAAAATTAAAAGGATTGTATACATATATCTATAATGTAATTTTTTATTAATATGTACATTTTTTATGTATTACTAAAAATGTTAGATGCATAAAATGCATTTTATAGATAACGTTGTATTGTCGAATATCGATCGATATTTTATGAATCTATATTATTACAGTTCAGTTGGATATCATGATTTAAATCAAAATAAATATGATACAAGTTATAAGTTTCACTAAATAAAATCTTCATAAAATATAGAAACATATTATTATATGCATAATTGAATATAATTCTGGGTTATCAAGGCTTATATAATAGGCAATTATGATATTGAATAATACGACTTCATATATAGTCAAGATCTATATTAATATATACAATTTAGACATTTTATTTTAATCATATTAAATCGGCATGAACACTCAATTATATATATTATAACTTATAAAATATATTATGTAACCCCGTTCATATTAACTTATGCCCATTTTGGGTTGCATATTTAGACCTTTAAATTTCTTCTTGAAATTAAACATACGGAATGACACATGTATTAAATTAGTGTTTAAATTATAAAAAATTAGATAAATATATAATACTTAGCCCTAACCCGAATATGGGTCCCATAAGCACAACCCTAACCCACAACATAAAAACTATATAAAATTATGCAAAAATTACTTTCCAATAGACAGTTTATTAAAATATATAAATTATTATTAATATTCGAATCATATATTATTGGTTCATTTTCTTCTTTATATTTTTTATTCTTTCTCTTATTTGTTGTTTTTTAAATCGTTTCCAAAATCCAAGTAACGAATACTAATATAAAAATTTAAAAAAATCTATAATTTATTTATATTCACAAATTAATCAATGCTGAATATATTGTTTAATTAACTTATTATTTACCTTATATGTAATTCCCAAGAAAATCGATACGGTAACAAATATAAATGCAATTGGAATTAGTGTGCTTTTTATTACAAATTTTCGTGAATATGTTGGAAGTGATGGAAAGTTGCTAGATTGAGCATCATTACATATATTTTTAAACCTATTATAATCATGTGATAATGTAGATAATAATTGATTATATGGGCTGTCTTTACCATTATTATAATCTTCATTAAGTTCATCATATTTTTTAACAAAATTTTTAGCATCTTTCAAATAATTCTTGCAATCTGGTTTTGTTGTATCAAATCTATTATACATATTACATAATTCATTAAATGCATGATAAAATCTAGACATATCTTTAATACCAATACTCATCAAATTTTCTTTTTTATCTATAAGATCCTTATAACTATCATAAGCAGTAACATCCTTTATTTTATTGTTATACTTCGCATCATCCTTTATATATTTATCATAAAAATCATTTAGATTACTGATTCCCTCATGTGATTTTAGGCTTAATATATAACTTAACCATATTATAATGTACTCAGTAATATTGATATTATTTTTTGAATTTGTCTTAAACGTGTCAGAGCTCCCAAAGAGTTCATTAAACAAATATAAACACGCAGCATTAATTTTATCGAGATCAATATCACATATTTGATTATTACAATATTCTTTGAAATTCTGACTATTTATAAATCTATATTTTCTATTATTTGGTTCATATATAAAATTCGTTCTTACAAAAACGAACTTACCCCACTAAAAAAACATTTAAAAAAATTATTAGAAATTTGCATTATTGAAAATATTATTAAAATAAAGTTTAATGATATTTATATATAATACGATATCAAAAAGTGTAAAGGAAAACATTTTTATTAAAGAAAATGTATATACCATATATTCATTCATTATAATCAGATTTTATTTTTGGTTTGTAAATTGAGTAGAAGCATGTTCTTTTATATGTACTGCACCAAATGTGTGATGCAAATACTTTAACCCAATATATATCAGCTGTCTGTAGTTAAATATTTTATATGTTTTTCAATAATTAAATTAATATGGAATAATAAAATAATGTTATTACTAAAGAAACGTTCTATTTGTGTTTATGCTAATTAACTAAGTTACCTTAAATAGAGAGTTGCTTAATACAATTTTTATTATATATATATGCAATAAATTTTATACAAAAAATGATATTCTTACTAACATCTGGTATATCTTTATTATAAAAATGGATATCCTTCTATAAAGAATTTAAAGTATTTTTTAACATAAAAAAGGAATATATTTATATCTTATGTTTTGATGATTGTCCTTCAAAAAATTAAATGCTGTATAAATCTAAAAAAATAAAAATTATATTATTACTATAATCCTTAAAATATATAAATAGTCTATTTTTTAAATATATTAAATATTTAAATACTTGTTTCTAATACAATAAACCACAGTTTTATTAAAATTATAATATTTTCAAATTAAGTTATTTTACTTACATCTATATGCAAATTATATAAATTTATATTGTTTTTAATGAATGTATATAAATTCACAATTCATTTTAATCAGTTCTATAACTTTATTTTTATTCCTACATATTCCAATTTAGAAGTATGCCTTATTGGGTAATTTTATAATATATTTTACGCATCATTTCCAAGGTTTAAAACGACAATTAGCACTGAATCCGTACTTATTAATATATTTATAAGATTAAATAAATCTTTGAATGTAGATTGATTTTAAAATCATACTTAGAAATATGAAATATTAACATATAAATAAGTATTGATGCAAATTTTAAAGTATAATAGAAAGCTATGTTTAATTATGTTGTTATATTGCCCTTTTAGATGAGAGAGATAAGATATATTTGTCCTTTTAATATATAATTTAAATAAATATTCGCTAAATTTTCTACATAGTTCATTTCTATCTTATATATTTTACTACTATAGTTATCAATGTATATGTATTCAAGTAATTTATTAATATTTTACATTTTATTAATTCTATGATAAAGAAATGCTATTTTAGATTAAAAAAATGACATTTCATTAAACACTTATAATAGAATATGTGTTAATATAGAATAAAAAGACATTTAGCATGAATCGATTCGTTATCATTTTCTCCATGGATCCAAATTTTTATAATATAAAATCACATATCCAAAATTGAATCTTTAACAAAATATATAACATTGATACCTATGTAATGTATTATTATGTGTCTTTTCAATAATATTAATATATAATTGTATATGATTCCTAAATTTAACATATTTCAGTATTATTTATTGGTATAACATTTTACTAGTTTATATGTATAGGTATATAATAATAACGCATTATATCTATCATATTATTTATAATTATTAGAACACAATATAATATGAAATTTAATTAATATACTTATATTTTTTATTTTAACTATTTTAAAATATAATTTATTTATACCTCAAAACTATAAAGTTTAAAAATGAATAGTTAATAATTTAATATTATACATTTATAGAAAATAAATTAATGTATATAAAGCAACTTTTATTAATACTAATTAATTTTAATAAAAATGTAAAGGGAATACAAAAATATAATAGTATCTACAATTAAAACTTAAAAAATATTATATATAGTGTGATTTTTGTTGTATTACAAAAAATGTTAGATGCATAACATCATGTTGTAGATAATGTTGTATCGTCGAATTTCGATCGATATTTTATGAATCTATACTTTATGATTATCTATTATACATTATTAGTGTGTTTAATTAACATTAAAAATATAATCATTAATATGAAGGTATATTATAATGTAGGTAATTGTTCCAAATGAATCGAATTATAATTTATACCATAATATATAATAATGTTATACAGTTCGGTTATCAAGATAAAATTTAAATCAAAATAATTGATACAAATTAGAAGTTTTACTAAATAAAATATTTTGTCATATAAAGAAACATATTGTTTTATTCATGATTCAATATAGCTCTGGGTTAACAAATCTTATATAATAGATAATAATGGTTCTTATGTATATTAGCCAAAAATAGTAATAAAATATATATGAACTAATTAGACATAAGTATTATAGCTTATAAATATGTTATGCGATCCCTTTCATATTAGCGTATGCCCCTTGTTTGTTGAATATTTGTAACTTTTGAAATTCACCTCGTGATTAAACATACGGGATTGTACATATATTTAATTAGTGTTCAAATTATAAAAAATTAAATGTGATATAATACTTAATCCTAACCCGAATATGGGTCCTACAAACACAATCCTGACCCACAACATAAAAACTATATAAAAATTATGCAAAAATTATGATCAAAAATTGCCTATTTCCAAATGGAGAGCTTCTTAAAATATATCAATCATTATTAATCTTCGAATAATATATTAATGATCAGCTATATTCTGTGTTTATATTCACAAATCAATGCTGAATATATTTTTTAATTGACTTATTATTTATCTTATAAGAAATTCCTAAAAAAATTACTATTGCACCAAATGTCGATAAAACTATAAATAATTTATTTGCTATCGACGAACTTGATGAAATAACTTCAGAAGTTTGTGTTTTTTCTATCGTTGGGAAGGATGAAAACTTGGAACAATTAACACCACTGCATTTTTTTTAAATTATTATAATCAGTTGATAAGCTAGAAAATACTTGATAAAAGGGGCTGTCTTCAGTAATATTAAGATCTTTGTTAAGTTCCTCATATTTTTTAACAAATTCTTTAGCTTTTTTTAAATAATTTTTGCAATTTGTATTTTCTTTTTTATACTCATTATATATGTTACATAAGATTTTAAATGCATCATAAAATTTAAATATAATTATCATATTCATCAAATTTTGTTTTTTATCTATAAGATCCTTATAATCAGTAGCATCTTTTATAGCCTTATACTTTTCATCACTATTTATAAATGTACTATAAAAATATTTTAGATTGTTGGTTCCATCATTATTCTTTAGGCTTAACATACAACCTACCAACATCAAAATGTATCCAACATATTCCTTATTGTTATTTTTAAAATTCATTGTTTCCAGGAATTTTTTATACTTCAATAGATAAATGCATACACAGAGGGTTAAGTTCATCAAAAATGTTGTTACATTTATATTTTTTTGATTCTCTATCAAAAGGGGAATACCAAATGTAAGGTCCATTTTTCGAACGTATTGTATCTAAATCAAATTTGGCTTTATTAAAAAGATGATCAAGATTTTGAAATATCATACAATAAGAATATTTTTATAAAATTTAATAATAATATACAGGCAATATATCATATAAAATTTAAGGTGATCGTTTTTATTTAAAAATAATGTATTTACCACTTAGCCATTGTAATGAAATTTTGTTTTTAATCTGGATATTAAATGACATCGTATCATTTTTATATAAAACCTATATACTATACCAAAATAAGTTATACAATTACGTGTCTTTCTATATAAAATTTTTAGTTAATCATATTGTTAATCTTAAATTAGTATATAATATAGTAGTGTATGGGGAATAACATATTTATTTTTATGATAGTTTAGATAAACCTTCTAAATTTTTCATTTTTTTGAAAAGATTTTATCATACCCATAAAATCATTACACATATCTATATAATCTCGGAATAATAATATATATCATTGTATTTGTAGGTTTACATATGGGAACAAGATGTATTATATATTAGTTTTAATAAAGTGATTCTAACCTTATATAACTGTAAATATATAAAAAAATAAAAATGTATTATATCTCGTTATTCAATATAATTTATTGATATTCGTTATTATTTTATAAGGGATATTATATCTTTTAGTATTATCTCTAGTAAATATAACATACATTTTATTTAAATTATAATACTTAAATATTGACTTAGTATTGTTTATTTTTCTAAATATATTACACATAGTTTTTATATCTGTTTAATTTATCCACATTAATTAAAAGCATTTTTCATAATGTGAAATAAGTTTGTTTTCACCATAATATTCCTTTATACACAAATACATTTAATGAATACTTTCGAGTGGGGTATTTTATGTATCTTTACAGGATTTTATAAAAATAATTAATATACAGTTGATTAATCGAGGTGATTATAAACTTAATAAACCACAGTATATAAATTCGATTTGTAATAATAGTTTGTATATTATACTTTCCATTCTGTTAACCATTAATAAATAAGAAAACTTATTATAGTCTATAAAATGAAGTTGTTTTCATATATTTTTCTTAAACCAATTATTTCTTAATTTTATAATTTATTCACACATTAGTTTAATAATCAATTCATTTGGAAAGCAATATAACATGTTTTTACTTTTTCTTGTGTAAATTTCTTAAAATGACCTAAGTAAATATTATATATTGGATATTTTCTAACAAAATTATATTTAATAATAGGACAATGTTCATTCTAAGGAAAACTATATAATTGCTAATAGAATTAATAATACATGGTTTGATAGTGTTAATACTAATAACATCACATTAAAGCTTACTTAAATAAATGGTGCAACATTTCATGTGATATTTATCCACACAATTTTGATTTTGTCACCTGTTTAATAATATATATAACGGATTTACACCCATATAAGTATATCAAATAAACATAATACATTTGTTCGTATTTAATAATATATTCATCTAATATTGTTGTTGTTTTGGTTATAGCATTGTATACTACTGTGGCATAATTAATGCACTCAATATAATTAATTTAAATAAATGCAGAATATTTTCATGATTCGTGTATGTATAATAGAAAAAATATAATACTCAAACATATTAATTGGAACATAATTTTCCCATAGTATTTGCATTAATATATAATTATATTATTTTTATGTTTAATCAATAACACAATATTTTATATGTGCATATATTCGAATAATAACCCTAATTCTTTATACCCAATTTTTTAATTTTTATAAAAATTATTAAAAACAAAATATATTAGGAAATTTTATTAATACACTTATATATTTCATTTTATTTAATTTAAAATATGATATATTTCATAGTTATATATATAACAACAAACCTTAAATGTTGATGTGTTATATAATATTAAAATTTTATGCCAAATAAACAAATAATATAAAACAACTTATATTCATGTAAATTAAAATTTAAAAGAAGCATAAAATATTCAAATACAAAAAAATGAGCATTATTTATATTAAATTTTTAAAAGTTATTATACATACACTATAATGTATTTTTGATATGAATACATGCATTAAGTATAATAACAAATTCCACATTAGTAATATCATTTGCATAAAATATTCATGTGTTTTAATCATATTTAAATTGCAAGGACAAATCAAATATGAGTATTATATTTTATGAAATATGTTTCCTTTATGGGAATCTATAATATTAATATTCATTTCCTGTTTGTGTTAAAATATTCTTCACATAGATGCTTCAAATTTTGGAATATGACATGTATATTTTTTATAATGTATTACTATATATATTTAAATTGTGTTTTCTATTATAATCGAATTTAGAAAACTTTCATAGACAAATAAATATTATCACATTATAAAAAATTAAATAAAAATATAACTCAAAACTCTGCCATATAATCTTCCTCTATGTGTTTTATATACTTAATAATATCATTTTCTTATCACCTCAATTTATAATTATCCCATTGGCTATTTTCGATGAATGCATTTCAACTTTTCGGTATTATTTTCATCACACAATTTTCTGATCTTTTTCATTTTTTTTTTTTTTTTCTCCTTTTTTCTCCGCCCAAATCCTAAACACTAACATAAAAATAGTAAAAATATATAGTTATTTGTCTTTTATGTATACATAAAATATGTAGTAATACATATTTTTTAATTTTCTATTTAATAATTTGTTATCTATTTACCTTATACATAACTGCTAACATAACGAGTATTGCAATAACTATAAATGAATATAAAATTAATTTGCTTTCTTTAAATAAATTTACTGGAAATCCTTTTTCAAATATACCATTTTGTACCTTTATTTCAGATATGTCTCTTTGTACGTTGATTTCCGAAGGAAGTTTCCCAGTTTCTTGATAATATGTTATATTGATAGAATCCTTTGAGGACTCTTTAGGAACTAGAATTGGTGTTAATTGTTCAGTTTCACTTATTTTCACTTTGTCTTCAAGATCTTTTTCATGGGTTTCACCTTCAAAAATTGTTTCGTGGTTTTTATCTTCACGATTTGTTTCGTGGATTCCACCTTCAGAATTTATTTCTTGGCTTCCACTTTCAGGTTCTTTTTCTTGGCTTACACCTTCAGGATTTGTTTCTGGGCTTCCACCTTCATGTTGTTTTCCATGATTCTCATCAGTTTTTTTGTCAATAGATTCTGTCGATGAAGATAAGGACATTTCTGATGGACTATCAGATGAAGGTAAATCATCTTCCGAATCTTCTAGTTGAATGCTATTATCAACTGATGGTAATGTAACAGTTACTTTATTTGATTGAGTAATTAAATCATTAGCAACATTATTAAATACAGAATAACCCTTTGTTAAGCTAGTTGATGCACTTTCATATAAACGATTTCCATATTTAGTAAGGTTTTTATAAAAAGATGAAACATGCAGTTTATAGAAATCATATAAAACATTCGTTTGTGTGATTTTTTTTATAGTTTCATAGCTCGTCAATGAGTTTTCTTGTGTAGATGCAGGTTGTTCCACATTCTCTATAGTTTGCAACCCTGGCTGTGATATTGTTTGTGGTACTGGTTGTGATTCTAGCTGAGGTTCTGGTCCTGGCTCTTGCCCCAGCTGTGATTCTATCTGTAGTTGTGATTCTAACTGTGTTGGTGATTCTGTCTGTGGTTGTGATTCTAACTGTGTTGGTGATTCTGTCTGTGGTTGTGGTTCTGGGTGTGTTGGTGGTTCTGGATGTGTTGATGATTCTGTCTGTGTTGGTGATTCTGGCCGTGGTTGTGGTAATGGTGGTGATTCTGAATGTGGTTGTGGTTGTGGTTGTGGTTGCGGTTCTGGTTCTGGTGATGGTGGCTGTAATTTCGGTTCTAATTGAGGTAGTTCTTGAGATAGTGCTTGATCTTTTGTTTTCGGTGACAAAATTTCTTTTGTTGTTTCTATAGAAATTCCTTGAAATTTTCCATTATTTTCTGGTTCATTTCCTGAAATTTTTGATGCACCTTCTGAAACTGATTGTTCCTCTCTTTGGATTGATCTTTGATCCACTGTATTTTGTAGTTTGGTGGGTTCTACAATATTCTTCTCTTCGGTTTTATGATCTTTTTGCTCCTCTTGAGTGTTGTTTTCCTCCGGAATTTCGGATATATCCTCATCTTCCAATTGATCATTTGGATCATCAAAGTCAAATATTTTTAAATTTTCCGTAGAATGTGAAATTTTTTCATTCATTTTTGTAAGTTCTAGAAGACGACGTTCTATCTTATTTTTTTTATCAATATCATTCTCAATAGCCAAAGTTCTAAAGTCGTCATATATTTTTTTTAATTTGTCCAATAGATGTAGCTGTGAATCATGTTTAGAAAAGGCCTTGTAAATTTTTCTATATTGATTAAGACACTTGACAGAATACGTATAAATTTTCTTATGTTTTTCATTATTATTATTATAATATGAAATTATATTGCATATATGTTTAAGTAACGTATACAATTCATTCATATACCTAAGATTAGTATCTTTCACACCTCTTACATCATTTAAAATATCCCATTGTCTAAAATTCCCCATAGATGTCTCTAAATATTTTTCATAAGCCGAACTTAAAGTAATTTTATTGACGTCGGCATTTTTTCTGTTTTTAGCTATCTTAAATAAATTATGAGCTAACCACATCATAAAATGTTCATAATAACCGCTTTCTTGATTGTAAAAATTTGTAAACAAATACATGCTCAAGGCACCAATACTTTCAGCCCTATTTGAGCATGGTTTATTATTGGGGCAATATTCACGATATTCTGGCGAGTTGTTAATTTTTGTTTGTATCCCAGTACTACCACTCAAAATTTTATCAGCTTCAAGAAATAACTCACACTAAGAAAATTATATATAAATTAATAAAAATATGTATTCATACAAAATTTGTTGAATAAAATTTAATGTTATTTGTAGACAAATCAAACACAATAAAATTACTTACCACTGTTTCGTCGTCCATTGTAATGAAATTTTGTTCTTTATATGTAGATTGACATCATATTGTTTTTATATAAAATATATATCCTGTAAATGATTCTCCTATATCACATTTATAGTATTAAACCCATTGAAAATTTTAATAATAATTTAAAATTAATATGGAATAATAATACAATAATATTAATAGAGCAATGTTATATTTACTTTTATTATCATTTACTAAATTGTCTTAAATTATGGTTGATTTAATACATATTTAACCATATGTATATATAATACAATTTATGCATAAAATCAATATTACTAATAATATTATACATAATCAATTTTATTATAAAATATTAAGGAATTTTATAATGAATTTAAAAAATATATACATAAACATATGCTTTAATATAGAACATAAACAACGTCCTAAAACATAAATACTGTATAAATCAAAAAATTAAGAAAGTTGTTATTAAAATCCTTAAAAATATATAAATTTTCATTTTTTAAAATATATTAAATTTTTATATACTTGTTTCTAATATTATATATCACTGTTTTATTAAAATTATAGTATTTTCAAATTAAGCTGCTACATGTTCTATCCAAATTACATAATTTTAATAGTATTTTTATTTAATATAGATAAATTCATAATCCATTTTAATGAGTCCGACAAGTTTATTTTTATTACTATATACTTCAATTTAGAATTATACTTTATTGGATAATTTTACAACCAATTTTGCGTACCATGTCCACTGTTAAAACAACAATTAGCACTAAACCCGTTTTATTAAACTATTTATAAGCTTAAATAAGTTTTTATATGTAGATTGTTTTTAAAATAATAATTAGTAAATATTAAATATATAAAATATAAATAACTATTGATGCTAATTTTAAAGTATAATAGAAAACTATGCATAATTAGATTGTTATATTTACATTTTAAATAGGAGAGATCAGATAAGCATGTTTTTTAAGATAAAACTGTTGTCATATAAGATTTACCTATTCTACATAGTTTAATTATGTTTTATATTTTTTACCATTAAAGCTTCCAATTTATGTATACATTAAAAATAACTTAGAATTATTACTTTTCTAAATATATAATTTGCTTTTATATTTTATAACAAACTATATTTAGTTCTATGATGAAAAACAATAGAATTATTAATATTATTTGCTTGGCAGCGTTCATTCTAATATTGCAACATTAAAAAATCACCAAGCCAAAATTATAACATTTCATTTGATGTTTTGTGCATATAATTTTAATCTTATTACAAGTTTAATAATATATATCAACGTATTTGAAACAAATTAATTTAATGATTTTTTCGTATTTAATACTTTATCTATTGTTATTACTATTATGATGTTGTTGGTATATCACTGTATAGTACAACGGAACAATTAGCGCACTCAATAAAAATCCTTTAAATCAATGTACAATATTTCATAGTTTCATAGTTTTTAAATAAAGTATTTTAGAATATATATTATTTCGCAATAACAATATATTTGTAAATTTGTATATATATAATAACATAATAAAAATATTATTAGTTCAAATTAATTATTACATACTTTTTCTGTATATTTTGCATTTATATATAATTGTATATACTTCCCAAATTTAACATATTTCAGTGCTTAGTCATGGGTACAATATTATATACATATTAGAACAATAACGTCATTCTATATATCATGTTATTTACAATTAATAGAACAAATTATTATAACAAAATATTAGAACAAAATATGATATGAAATTTATTAATACACTTATATTTTTTCTTTTAATAATTTTAAAATATAATTTATTTATACCTCAAAACTATAAAATTTAAAAATTAATAGTGATTAATCTATTATTATACCTTTATAATAAATAAATTAATGTATATAGAACTATTTTTATAATTTGAATTTAAAACATTAGGATAAAATGGTACTATATATAATCGAAAATTAAAAGGATAGTATACATATATTTATAATGTAGTTTTTATGTATTACTAAAAATGTTAGATGCATAAAACATCTTTTATAAATAACATTGTGATATCGATTCTCTGTCTATATTATATGAATCTATATTTTATGACTATCTATTATATATTGATAAGATGTTTAATTAGCAATAAAAATATACCCATTAACATGAAGGTATATTATAATGTAGACAAATGTTTCAAATGAATATAATTATAATTTGTATTCATTTATAAAAAAACATGGGCGTCAATATTACTACCAATAAATAATTTTTATAAAATTAACTGGAATTCTCAGATTAAATTAATTATTTTAATATTTAAAAATATAATAGATATGTTTTATTTAAAAAATTATCCATTATCAAAGATATTTTGTAAAACAAATGACAAAAATAGAAAAACAATTATTTTAGTATAATTATATTAAAACAAATATATATATTTATATTATTTTCTTACTTTTATATTTTTATTTTAAATTATTATTTTCTATTAGGTAAAAATAACAATTTTTTTTCTATTATATATAAATGCAAGTATATATGTAATTCCATACGTAACAGGATGTCTTATAAATTTTAATTTGAGTTTAGTCAATTATAAAAATATAAAAATAGCGTATTCATAATGCTATATATTAAAAATATCATATATATAGTATAACTAAAATTATTTATTTTTAGACATTATAATATTAATGATATTCTTGATATTCATTATTTATGAAAACTTCTGTTATTGATGTCGTTTTGTGGTTGAATTATTTAAATAAAAAATGTATTAAACCTATAAATCTGATAAAAACATACATTTTACCGTTTAAATAATAGTTTTTTATATTTATTGGAGAAAATTATTTACTTCAGTTTTAATTATACTTGTCTATATTTTCGGGTTGTTAATTTTTAACTAAAAAAATGCTAATATATATTTTAATATTTTGTTTGTAAAGTTCAAAAATGAATAAATTTTATATTCAAATTGTTTTATTTCTTTTAACCATCTCCATATATATGAACAATAAAACCCTTGCAATTGAACTTGGTCCAGGAGAAGATGCAACACCCGAATCAACATATCATTATCTTACGTAAGACAATACAACAATATATATATATTACATATTTCGTTATGAAAATATTAAATATACACCTGTGAAACGATGTTATAAATACAATAACTTTATTTTTGTACGCATAAAAAATATGTCCATTTTGATCAATGATAGTCCAGAAGAAATATATGAAAAAAACAAGCACTTATTATGTACCAATTCAGAAGAAATTATACAAGCAGGTGAAGTTATGAACGAAGCTGTGGAACTTTTAAAATATCATGCTACAAGTATGGATGGTTATGAATTTTTTAATAAAAATCCTAATAGTAGTATGCCTTTTTATAACAAAAAACATCAAGACTATATAAATATTGAAAAAATTCATTTTAAAGTTGATGATCCAGATGATGTACAAATTAACAAACAATATTAAAGTTATATACCAAATTAAAGAATTATTATAATTTATATACATATATTTTTCTTTGTTTCCATTAGTATAATGAAGTAATAAACATGTTATGGGACCCCGATTATGCCATTTTTTTCAATACTGACTTTGTTAAAAGTATACAAAACATAAATAATTAGTCAAATCACCATATTATTGTTACTATTTATTCTGCATTTCATGTTTTATTATTGCCATTGTTATATGATACTATTTATTGTTTCCCATGTCTTCAAATTTATAATATTTTAATTTACATAATGCCAAATTATTATTTTTTTTAAAGTTACCCGTGTGTACAATCCAAATTTAGTAATGATACAACAACGTTACAAAAAAAAATTCGGACGCCGTCAGAGATATTTTTATGCTTTAGCTACAAAGGTTGAAGTAAGGAAAACGTTCTTTCTATTTCGTTATAAATCGTAATTCTCACATTATTCAAATACACTTATATTAATTTTGTAGATATCAGAAAACAAAACTATAGTAGTCATGACTTCAGCAAATATAAATGATCATAATCCTTCCAATAAAAAATATAAAAACGAAATTGTAAAAAGCGCAAATTTATTCGAAACTGACATTGATTCTGAAGATGATATTAAACAAGGGAAATTAAAAAAAACGTTTGCTAATTTAATTGGATATCTCATTGAAAAAAGAGACAGATATATTCATGTCATCTATGTTGACTCTGTAAGCGATATACAAATTTTAATAACATAACAATTTATTTCAATAATTGTTAAAAAAATATAGTTTTAAATAAATGTGCATATTTATAATGTATGCTATAATTTGCAAAAAATTAAAAATTTTATATATTCATCCATTTATGTTTGTTTTCTTAGATTGGAAGACATTGTTACGGTTTCCTAAAAGTATTATTGGAAAAGCTTTATATATAAACATATATTTCATATATATTTTTCAGAACCGTAATATTAGAGGATTTATGTTAATAAAATTATGTATTCTCATAAATGACATTTATTTATTGTTTCTATTGCTTTCATTTTTCTTATAAAACTCAAAATTTAAATTAAAAAATAGTTATTTTCAAATAATGAATACTAATAAAATGTCAAGAAACGTATGATTTTTTCGTTACTAAATAATTTTATAGACTAATATATTTTTAGAGTTATAGAAAAGGAAGTTATAATTGAAATCAAATGAATCAGTCATACGACACTGTTTTATATAGATTAATAAAATATATATATATATATATATATATTATAATACTACACAAAATACATTTTTTAATTGTCTATATAAGCCAAATTACTTATATTAATATGCAGTTTAATTATTATTTTTAATACTTATATTGAATTTTAAGGTTGATCCAAAGAATTTGAACCCCAAAAAAAACTATTAATTATATTTATTATTCTAAAGAATCATCTTTTCTTTTATAAACATAAAAAATAAACAACAAAAATAAAATAATAAATGGTACAGGATCGGCCTTCATAAGTTTATATATATTTAATAATGGATATTTTTCCCAATAAATGGAATTTATAAACTTTTTATCCTGTTTTTTTTGAGTAGATGAATTTATAAACTTTTTATCCTGTTTTTTATGAGTATATGAATTTGTAAGCTTTTTATCCTGTTTTTTTTGAGTAGATGAATTGGTAAGCTTTTTATCCTGTTTTTTTGGAGTAGATGAATTGGTAAGTTTTTTATCCTGTTTTTTTGGAGTAGATGGATTTATAAACTTTTCACCCTGCTTATTTTGAGCAGATAAATTTATAATTATTTGCATTTGTTTTTTTCGATCAGTTGGGTTTATAACTCTTTCTGTTGTTTCATCTGTATCAAACATATTTATAGCCTTTTTCATGTTTTTTTTTTTCTTCGATTTCTTTCTCCATCCAAATGGCAAATACTAACATAAAATTATGAAAAATATATAATATTTTATAGTGGGGAAATATTTTAAAAATTGTATACTTCGCAATTTTCTTTTTATTTACCTTGTACATAATAGCTAAAGCAATGGGTATTAAAATAATTAGAATTGAAATTCCCATTTTCTTGTATACGTTGAATGGATTATCACCTATTTCGGTTGTTCCATCTCCTGCTACTTCGGATACTGGAATTTCTTGTTCAGTCACTGGACATGACACTGATATTTGAGATGCTTCGTAACCCTTTTGATCAGAATTTCCTTTTTCAGATGGAGCTTCTTGAGATGATGGTGATTTATCTCTTTGGGAATTCTCCTCAGATATACAATTATTTGATGCATAAGTTTCTATTGCTTTTTTAAGTTGATCATTCACATAATTAATAGTTTTATCACCAAAATTTATAATTTTTCCGTAAAAATTTGTTAGTGGTGGCAACGCCTTTTTATATAATTCTTTGACATCATTAGTAAACATAATACTAAAATTTGAACTACACGTTTCAAATCCCCTTTTAATAACATCTATATATCCCAAGGTAGCTTCCTCTTTCTCTAAACCCTTTTGTGTCTTCACTTCATTGAACCCCACAGCTATAACTTTCGATGAACTTGTTGCTTCTTTACCTAATTCCTTACAAGTTTTTATTTTTTCTATATCTATAATTTCTGGAAAACAACTTTTGGTATCATTATCTTTTTTAAATTTCTCATAAGCATTTTTTAAAGTCACTAATACATCACAATAATATTCATCTTCAAAAACTCTCTTTTTTTTTAAAAGAAGTTTTATGTATAGTATTATCCAATTGTTAACAAAATTTGAAAAATCAGAGTAATTTGAAGAATCGTTGTTATATTTAGTAATTGCATTACATAGGTTATTAAGTAACCCATAAAGTGTACGCATTCTATCAATATTAAGTTTCATTATTTTGTCGTTTTTATTGATTTTATCACGATATATTATATAAATTTTATTATTTTTTATAAACGTGACAAAAAAATCTGCCACGCTTCCGTAGCTCCCTGTTTTAATTAGTTTCATTTTATTACTTAACCATAGCATAACATACGTGATATATTCGTTATTTTTATTTTCAGATTCTATATTTTTATTCGCAACGAATAATTTATTAAGTAATAACATAGTAACAGCACTAACTACTTGACCGATAGTATTACATTCTCCTTTCCATGCTTTATTGTTAGTTTGACAATAAGTTTTTATATCACTAGATACTTTATTTTTATCGAAATAATAATTATCAGGCAAATGTTGCTCAATATATTTAAATGTTTCACACTAAGAAAATATTATAAAAATTAATGAAATATGTATTAATGAAATATTATGAAATTTAAGTTAATTTATAAACAATGCAAAAATAATAAAATAAAATTAATTTTATTAAAAAATGTGTATACCACTTTGAGAGTCATTATGCTGGATTTTATTTTTAATCTGTAAACAATTTGTCATAATACTATTTTGTACATAAGGAATGTATTGTAATAAAATATTTTATCCGATTAATGGTCTTCTATATAATTAATATATATTTAAAGAAATTCTATTAGTCTTAATACTAAATTATCGTGCAATTATAACATAATAATAGTATTAAAAAGATATTTAATTTTTATTTATGACAATCACTAAATTTCCTTAAGAGGTTATTTGTTTAACATTTTTATATCTATATATAATACATTTTACACGTAATATAAATTTTTTAAATAATATCTTGAATAACTATAATGCACAAATTCATGGAATGCCATAAAAAAAATAGATTAAATTTGTTTCATATAATAATATATTTATATTATAGGTCTACACATGAAAATAAATATATATTCTCTACCTTTTTAATAAAGAAGTTTCAAAACTTATGTTAATATAAATATATAAAGAATTATAAATATATTATTACTATAACTGTTAAAAGTTATTTTAATTTATTTTATTATTTGAATGTCAAATATTTATATATGATATTATTCTATATTGGATGTTTCATTTTTTAATATCATATCTAATAATATAAAACAAATTACTTATTTATAGAATAGGATAGCACTAGTATTTTTCTAAATAAATTATATGTCGTTTGTATTTATAATATAATTAATATATATTATAAAGCCATTTTATAATATGTAATAACTTTATTTATACACAAATATGCTTTATTAAATAATTTTAGATGTATCTTTTTAAAACTTGGATAATATAAAACTAATTTTAATTTATAAAAGAAGCTATATGAAATTCCTTTCATGTATTTTACTTAAATTTTATAGGTTTATAATTTTAACGTTTGCTTTTTATTTAGTGGTGATAATAAACTTTTAGAAACAATATAACCGATTCTCCCATTATAGTGCACATTTCTACTTATAACCTAAACATATTATATACTACATATTTTATAATAAAAAATTTAATTCAATATAGAAAAATCATATTTTTAAGAAAACTATAGAATCATTAATAAAATTAATATTATTTTTTTTGATGTTGTTAATTCTAATATTATCACATTAAAAAAATACTTAGTTAAAGGTTATAATATTCATTTGATGTTTGTGCATACAATTTTAATCTTATCTCCCGTTTAATAATATATATGACTACTGTATATCCATGGGATAGAATTAAATAAACATAATATATTAATCTAATATTATTATTGTAGTTACTAATGATATATCACTGTTTACTACAATGAAATAATTAATGCACTCAAGAGGAATAATTTAAACCAATTAATAATTTTCCTTGTTTCAGTGTTTTAAAGTATAACATTTTAAAAAATATATATTATCTCATAAAAAAATTATATTTAAAATATATATTTATAAGTTTGTGCATATATAATAATCTAATATAAATATTATTAGTTCAAAGAAAATTAATTATTACATAATTTTTCTACATAATTTATATTAATATTTAATTATATGAAATTTTTACAATAAAACAATATTTCAATATTAGTTATTGTAAATTATTTTACTATTTTATATGTATATATAATAATAACTTTAGTTCTATTTATCATATTATTTATAATTATAAGAAAAATTATTAGAACAATTATTAGTACAATTATTAGTACAATTATTAGTACAATTATTAGAACAATTATTATTACAAATATTAGTACAATTATTAGCACAATTATTAATACAATTATTAGCACAATTATTAATACAATTATTAGTACAATTATTAGAACAATTATTAGTACAATTATTAGAACAATTATTAGAACAATTATTAGTACAATTATTAGTACAATTATTATTACAATTATTAGTACAATAATTAGTACAAAATATGATATGAAATTTTATTAATATACTTATCTTTTAACTATTTTAAAATATAATTTATTTATACCTTAAAATATAAAATTTAAAAATTAATAATGATCAATCTAATATTATACCTTTATAGTAAATAAATTAATGTATATATAACTATTTCTATCAATATTAATTAAAACTTTAACATAAAATGATACTATATATAATCGAAAAATAAAAGGATTGTATACATATATCTATAGTGTATTTTTTATGTATTACTAAAAACGTTAGAAGCATAATGATATGTTATAGACGATGTTGTATTATCGAATCTTGATGATATTTTATGGTTATCTATTATTACATTTCAATTGGATAACATTATTTAAATTAAATAAATATGATACAAATAATAAGTTTTACTAAATAAAATGTTTCATCAAATAAAGAAACATATTGTATTATTCATGATTAAATATAACTATAGGCTAGCATGTCTTATATAATAGATAATAAGGGTTCTTATATATTGTCAGCCCCAAATTACCAATAAATATGTAATTCGAAGTTATAATATTTCCACATTTAATATATATGAACGAATTAAACATAAGTATTATAACTTATAAAATATGTTATACTACCCCTTTCATATTAATGGTAGTATCCCTTTGTGGGGTGCATATTTAAACTTCAGCTCGAGATTAAACATACGGATAAGTACATATATTTAATTAGCGTTCAAATTATAAAAAAATAAATAAAAACATAACCTACTTTCTGAGAAAAGGAGTAAGCCTTTAAGTTTATTGTCCAACTGCGCAATTGGTTTTTGTGCATTAATAATAAATTAAAAAACATATTTTAAACAATACCTCCATTGAGCTACATAAATTGCGTTTTGGCATTTTACAATTGCCTTATAGTAATAAAATGATATAAAATATCCTAAATGTGGGCAATGAAAAAATAAATTCCAAATGTTGGAAGGAAATTAAAAGTATATATAAAAAACAAATAATTCGTATGATTATAATACTTTTATTATTATCATTGGACAAATACCTATAATATATACATATAAAATAATCCTTATTAAAAATAGCATATGGAGAAGCATGCTACGTTGTGTGTTAATGTTAATGTTTTTTTAATTAAAAATTTTGTATGCGATATAACTTATTTATTTTAATATCTTTAAGTTCCAATGAGAATAACATGATCATGTATATATATAGGCAATGATACATATAAATGCTTACACATATATGAAAGGTATTTGTTAATTGGTAAAAATATGCAGTGGTGTATTAATCGAAAAGTGGAACCCCAAATAAAAATAATGTCATTATAATTATATTTAAAATTATATAATATAAAAGGAAAACAACACTAAAGCTTATTATATTGATCATATATAATGACATATGTAATATATGGCAAAGTATAATACAAAGAAAATTTGTTTTAGCTTTTCTGGTGAATTTACAAAACTTTTGTAAAAGTACGCATACTTAATGAAAAAATATCTACCCCCATAAAAGAAAACTTAAGTACACCTTCAAAATTAAAAAATATAAATATGTTAGTTTTTTTAGCAGAAACAATTATATATTGTGAATATTTAATCACATTTAAATGAACCTTTTCATAATATCGTTAACATTTCTCAGTTAAGCAAAAAAGGATAACCTATTTATTTTACATGTTTTGCGATCTTTATGTAATAAAAGTACTTTATGGAAAAAATGTACATCCATATAAATTCTCTACATATAGAGAACTTTTATGTATCCAAGAACAAAATAATGTTTTAAAGGCTTTGTTTTTTTGTAAAATACTATTCAGTATTAAATATGTTAGGCCTATCTATGTAATATTTATTTCATATATTTTTTTTGTAATTATCAAAGTTTAAAACATCAATAATATGAAGTTATATATAATAGAAACCTTTTGTGTGTTTTTAAAAGAATATGACAGTATTAATGGTATATAATATATGCTTAATATATTAAATTATTGAAATTTTATTATTTCTTTATAGTAAGAAATGATGTCACAATAATAATCCGTATATAATTTTATACAAAAATATTTTACTTTGTAACTTGAAATAATGTGTAAGCATATGCATGAATATTTTACATATGTTGTAACATATTATTGTTTATTTAATATACTACATAATTTTAGGGCACTTTTAAGAAATAAATAAAAAATATATAAACCTTTAAATAAGTTAAATGTTCTTTATAAAATACAAATTCAAGCACCTTTGTTTGTTTTTTATATGTACATTATGTTGTCTTAATATACATATTACATAATATATATTATTTTGATCCTCTTGCTAGCTGTATGTGGCAATATTTTATATATTATTCAAAAATATGTTTTATATTTCATTACATATTTATATAAATAAAAATGTGAATTTATACAGATTTTAAAATTTAAAAAGGTAATTAAAATCATAATAAAGGATTAACTTTATAATTGATACTTATACATATTTTTTGTGTAGTGTATGTAATAAAATAATAAGTAAAAATTAACAAAATTATGTTAATATCTCATTATACGATATTTTTAATTTATATATGTATTTTTTATTTGATTTCGTTTGATATATATTCATTTATTTACTACTAATTTTGTTATACCAAATTAAATTATTTCTTTTTTATGTTCATTAATTAAAGAAAATATAATCTGAAGTTTCACAAATTAAAAATATTTATATTGTATTTTATATAAAAACAATTAATGAGCATACAGAAAAATCATATATGTTTTTTTTGTTATACAAAATTGAACTTTTGATTTGCATTTTCCTTTTTGTATTCTACCTCTCAATGTGACTCAGTGAATATAATCGTTTTTTATGCATTAGGAGGTTTTCATTCCCATATATATCGAATAATATCTCCTTTATTTTTTTGTAAATAAATAACAATTATTTGTATCACTTCCTAATATATGAATATATAATGGAAGGTAAAAATAGTCGATGTGTTTATGTATAATATATTTTTTAATATATGTGTATCACATTTGTCAACACATACCCATTCATAAAAAAACACATATACCAATTATTGGATATGTAAAAACGAATTACACATTTTAAACAATCACAAACATAAAAACGGGAGTTATCCCAAAAATAATATTAAAAATTGTATGTGAAAATCGTCATGTTATGCATTATTTCATATATATATAACTAGTATGGGAAATATGTTTGCATCTATATTTTGAGTTTCAATCAAATATGCAATAATTGCATTTTGGAAGATATAAATACTTCACAATGAAAATAATTAGAAATAATAAAAAAATGAAAAAGAAAACCATCCAGTTTTTCTCATTCTTTGGTAAAAGGAAAAATGTAAGTACACCCATTTAAAGTCAAGCGCAATATGCCATCATGTTTTAAAAATAAATTAAAAATACTTGTTACTTGACGAAGAAACACTTTTATAATGAGATATTTGATAAAATAGAATATCATAAAAGCTTATTTAATGATTATAAAAATAATAATATTATTGTCATTACAATTAACATTATGATTAACCATCCTATTTTTGAAGGTTTATTATCGAAAGAAATTCACTGTTTCAAGATAATTTTAAAACACCCAATCGTATTGTAATAAGTTGCATAAGGGAAATAATGTTAAGTAAAACATTATATAAAAAAATAAGAAATTACACTTCGTAATAAAAAATAACCGTAAAAGGAAGATATTCCATATGTTTTACAATAAAACTGTTTTTATATTTAAGCAAAATTATATAGGAAGAAAAATATTGTTCCAATATTATACTTCGATAAATATAATGTAATAAATCATAAGTTTACACAAGTTAATAAAATTGATAATCCATATTCCTTCTCATTATTAATTTTTGTGAAATATAAATATAAAATGTATAACAATTCACAAAATGGTCAACACATTAATATATTTATAAAAAGAAAAAAAAGAAACTTTAAGGAAGCAATTACCATAAATAATTTACTCTCTACATTAAATAAATACATTTGGAACATACGAAAAATAAATGAAAATTCAAGTATGAATGAGAATATGCCGTTAATTAAATGGAATACCGACGATAATTCCCTTGAAAAAGGAAGCATACATGAAAAAAAATGTAAATATACTTAACCTTTATTAAATAAAATTGCAAATTTAGTAAAACCACAAATATAAATAAAAATTTATGTATAAATCCAAATATCCATATAAATACCTATGTTAATACACATAAAAATCCTTATGTAAATCCGAATACTCATATAAGTATCAATGTTAATATAGGTAAAAATTTATGTATAATTCCAAATACCCGTAAAGTATCAATGTTAATATAGGTAAAAATTCTTATATAAATCTGAATACCCATATAAGTATCAATGTTAATATAGATAAAAATTTATATACAAATCCGAATATCCATATAAATACCAATGTTAATATACATAAAAATCCTTATATAAATATAGATAATATACATAAGTGATAATATGAGTAAAAATACTTACATAAATTCAGAGAACTATTTAATATATAATAAATATATATCTCAAAAATAATAAAAAAATATAAAATATTATGCAAGATTCAATAAAATTTCATGTATAAGTGTTTATTTAAAAAGTAGGCATGTAAAAGGGATACTTTATTTTGTTGAGAATACATATATAATCACCAATTTCTATGCATACATGGCTGAGGTTGCGTAATTTGCGTCCATGTATTTAATTAATATTGCATGTAGAAATATAAAGCACGCTGAAAAATTCAAGAACTCGGTATATAATTGTGTATGCACGAAATTTTGTGCACATATCAATATTTGGATATATATTTTTTTTGTAAAGTACGAAATACCACACTATAAGAAGAAATTTTCATGAAAATTTTTTTATAAGATTAAAGTTAATCACGAAAATAATACTATAAATAAATGTAAATAATTAAATGATAATTATACATATGTTATAAGGGTATGCTATCTAAAAAGAATAAATCATAATATCTCAGAACATATTAGTGTTTATTTGAGAATACACATTGAAACCCATAATGGCCCCATAAAGACATTAAAAAAAATAATGAACTCACCAAAATACCAAAACATAATTAAATAAAAATAAAAAAAATGCGTAATTTTTTTTTTTAAGTTGAAAAAATAGCTAGTCTTAAACACAAAAAATAATTCTCAAATTGTTGTATGCATAAATAATATTAAAAAAACAATATCAAAAATATATTTAAATTATTTTTTTACTTATTTAAATTATTTAAATTATTTTTTTAATTATTTAAATTAAATTTATATAAAATTTAAAAAAATATATTTATATTTAAGTATTTATTTATATCTTAAAGATTATCTTAATACTAATTTATACCAAAACCCCAAAAAATACTTAAAAATATTTACACAAAAAAAATATTAAAAAGTATACTTATAAAAACAAACAAATATTATATATATTTTATTATATATTATTACACTAAAATTTTTTACATTCATTTTTTATATGGTTAAAATTTTTGAATACTCTCAAAAAAACCTTTATTGTATGGATATTGAATTCACCAAAATTTTTTGACTGGAATTCAAGTATTCTCATATCCTTACCCCATTTTATATTATATTATATACATAATACATATATTACACGCACAACCATTTGGTTTTTCACATACATCGACTGCTTATTACATTCTACATTATTATACAATTTGTACTATAAATCTGTCGTTATACTAATAATAATTTAATTGTTTTAGTTATATTGTTTGTAATATATAAATTAATTTTATTCATAAAGCATAATAATACCCCTATTTTTTTTTTTATATACCCCCATAATATTTTTTATAGCATATGCATGCGTATTTCATATAAAGCATAGCATAATACCCCTATTTTTTTATTTTATATACCCCATAATATTTTTTATAGCATATGCATGCGTATTTCATAATATATATATATATATATATATAAGTTTAACTATTTGAATGTTTGACAGTGTGTTGCAACATATGCTTCACAAAACAATTTTATAGCAACTATTTATTTATTCATAAACATTTATTACAACCATTTGTTTATAAAACATATTTAATTATTTATTAACCATTTAAAATAATACACAAAAATACTCGAGGGGGAGTTAACCTGTTGTTTATTTAAATGGTATCATCTTCGATGATTAACGGTGATATACCACTTGCAAAAAACGCATGTGTTATTAGGCCGAAAGTTAATGTAAATCTACATATATCCTTAAAAAATAGAAAGAATGCAAAGAATGGTGCCGCAAATGTTTCTCATAATTTACAAAAACATGTTGAAAAGCGTATTAACGAAAGATCGCTGTATTATGCTGCTAAAGAAAAATACTATAGAAACAAAGGAAAGAAATATGATAAACTTCGTCAAAGTGTTGAATGTGGGGAATCCCATATATTGAAAGAATATTATCATTCACGTAATCGAGTTAAAAGATGCTCAAGAAAGCATAAGAAGCATAATTATGAAAAATGTTCCGTGTGTAAAAGTCTTGTACAACGATATCTTGTATTAGGGGAAAATGCCAATGAAATTGTTGAAAAAATTAATGAAAAGACAAATGACAGTATGTGCAATTCGATTTGTAACACAGATCGAAATTCCAAAATGAACGAATTGATCAAAGGAGAAGTCGAAGAAAACTATAGTACAACTAAACGGATTACACCGGCGGCACCAGTTCGAAAATTTGATATTGCTGAGAATATTAAAAATGATGATGTCACTAAATTGTCAAAAAATGAGTCCTTAGATTTGGATATTAACAATGAAAAAGATTTGAATTCTTATAATTTGTCAAACATGAAACATATTGTACTTTCACATGATAAGAAATTAGGGGACACTTATATTATATCGAACAAAGATATACCTGATTTAGAAAATAGAGTAGAACAAAAAGACAATAGTTATCAATTGGTTAAGTGCGAGAATCAATCTAATGACATATCAACAAAGGAATACATGTACACAATTTTTGCTGACCTTAATGTTTCTGAAATGATAGATTTGATGAATGGAAAACCATCGAATATCACACCTGTTAAGGAAGAACAATCACAACTCAATATTGCTTTAGATGAAATAGAAAAAAAAATTAGTATAAAAAAGTTGGCTAATCAATCACTTAATTCAGAAAATTGCATAGTAGATGATAAGAAATCTGTGAAATTAGAAAAAAAAAGAAAGTTGAAGAAAAAAGCTTCAAATTTGGTTAAGCTTTCTGAAGAAGGTGATGTTGATAATGAATCAAATTGCTCAAGTAAAAGTTCTGGTAGTTCATCACGTTGTTTTAAAAGAGGAAAAACTATATTAAAAGAGAAATCGTCGTCGAGTTGTTATAATAGTGATAATAATAAGTTTACTCAGGTTGAAAAAAAAGAACTGAAGGAAAAGAAATCATATAAAAATAAGTATGCCTCAAATGAATTAATTGGTTCAAAAAATCACCAGTTTACCAAAAAGACATTTGTTTCTAGAAATCTTCAAATTGCTAAAGAAATTTATAATAAAGATGAAACTTTAAAAAACAATAAGGCTATGAAAAATAATATTAATAGTAATTCTGAAACAATAACATCATATGAGAAGGTTGAGAATGGAAAAGATGTATGTGACTCATTTAAGTTATCTAATCAATCAACAGCATTAGGAAGTAGTACGGTATTAGGAAAATATATCCCTTTGGAAATATATCAAAAAGAAAAATATTGTTGCAAACAGTTAGAGAGAGAAGTTGCTAGAGAGGATGAAATTGTTATTGAGGATGAAATTATTAGTGAAAATGTAATTGTTATTGAGGATGATATTATTAGTGAGAATGTAATTGTTATTGAGGATGATATTATTAGTGAGAATGAAGTTACTAACGAAGATGAAATTACTAGTGAAAATGAAATTGTTAGTGAGAATGAAGTTGCTAGTGAAAATGAAGTTGCTAGTGAAAATGAAGTTGCTAGCGAAAATGAAATTGTTAGCGAAGATGAAATTGTTAGTGAGAATGAAATTGTTAGTGAAAATGAAGTTGCTAGTGAAAATGAAATTGTTAATGAGAATGAAATTACTAGTGAAAATGATTGCAGTGATAAATCTGACTTAGGACACCATTATAACGATGAGAAATTATTTTATGAAAGCTATAAATTAAAAGATAGTGATGCAAAGAAAATCGATGATGAACAACCAGAGGGAGAAACACCTATAAAAATGGGTAAGAGCGACAAAATTAAAGAAACCAATCATTCTAATACAAAGAAAGCTCATGTCAATAATTTAACACAAGAAGAACACCGTAGATTACTTGAATATTATGACGGAAAATTGCCATCAACATTTTATAACGAGGAAAATTTTGAAAACCCATTTAAAGCAAACGACGAAGGTTCAGAAGAACCAGATTATTCAAATTTATTTTTGGGCTCTTTTGATATTAATAAGAAAGATGAAATTGAAGAAAATTCAGCTATAGAGTCAAGCAATAACAAATTTACTAGTTCCTTTTTTCCATCAAGTTTTTTTAATTCAGATGAACCTATTATTGCTAATGAAATATTTGGATTACCCAATACTGAGAATAATGATGTAGATACACCTGTAAAATTTAAAAATTCATTTGAAACTACAAAAGATAATTTAAATACAAAGAAAGATAATAATAATGCAGTAGAAAAAAAAGATAGACAAATTATTAAAGAAGAAAAAAATAATTCACGTAAAAGAAGTAAAAATATTCGATTTGAATCATCACCACAAAGTAATAAGAAATTTAAATACTCCAATAATTATATGAACATTAATAATGTAGTAGAAAAAAACGATGATCAAGATACTCAATATGAAGAAGAAAAAAGACAAAATTTACTTAAAAACACACGTGCTAAATCATATAGTTCAATAATTAAAAAAAACTGCAAGCTTATGTCTTATGGACAAAATAAGGATTACGATAGTATGCCAAAAACAAGTATTAAAAAAAAGGTTAGATTTCAAAAAGAAGTGACAATAATACCTAACTTACCCCTCAAAAAAAATAATATCGATTTTCCTAATTTAATTAATGAAAACAATAATATGCTTATTTCTTATGAACAAAATAGAAATATTAATAATGTAATAGAAAGACAGGGTAATCAAAATGTTTCAATTAAAAAAGAAATAAAAATTAATCCATCGAAATTGGATAATGTGAATAATAATATTATGAATTTAAATATTGTAACTAAGAATAATGCCAAAAATAAATATATGAATTCGGTTAATGATACGTGCCAAAATAGAGAAATATGTACTCCTATCCATATGACCCATAAAAATAATAACGAAATATTCAAAAGTAGAGAAACAGAAAGCCTTAGTAAATCGTTACAAAAAAGAGACATGTATATAAAGCAAGGGTTGTATAAAGATATCGGAATGGATCTTATTAATGTAGTACATAAACTTAAAGAAAAAGCCATTAGTGAACAACATGAAGAGAAAAAAATTGAACCCACTAATGAATTATCCAAAAATACAGGGATTGATTCGAATGATGAAGCTTCAATAACAACAGAATTTAAAACTGTTGATGAAATACTTGCAGAGAACGAACGTCGAATTCTTAATTATTATGCAATGTTAGACAAAGCTGAAGCCATTAAGAAAGAACAAGAAATTAAAAATAATACTAATGAAATTTTAATAAAGAAAGAACAAGAAATTAAAAATAGTGCTGATAAAATTTTAATAAAGAAAGAAAAAGAAATTAAAAATAGTACTGATAAAATTTTAATAAAGAAAGAAAAAGAAATCAACAATAGCACTAATGAAATTTTAATAAAGAAAGAAAAAGAAATTAAAAATAGTATTGATAAAAATTTAATAAAGAAAGAAAAAGAAATTAAAAATAGTATTGATAAAAATTTAATAAAGAAAGAAAAAGAAGAACCTATTGTAGTTAATAATAATAATTTAAGCCCTTTAAATTCAAGAAAACGAGCACTTAGTGAGAAACCTACGCCACCAAAAAAATATACAAAGAAAATACTGAAAAGAAATGTAAATAAGAGTGCCTCATGTTCACCATCTCAAAGCCGCCATTCTTTATCTGATAATAAAAATATATATGCCAAAAATGACATGAAAGACATAAAAACGCTAGAAAAATTCAACAATGTAAACGACCATAACGAAAATAGTCATTATAGCGAAGGTGGTGCTACAGATTCGTCTGCCGCAGCACAGTCGTCAGTAGATAAAATGTATGAAAGATACCTTAAATATGCTGGTACCAAACGAGATTGGGAAAATAGATTTGTAGAGGGTAAATCAAATCCATTTAGTAATGGCCAACCGTACCATAACGATATATTAGAAAAGCATACTTCCTGTTTAATATCGGAACGAACACAAAGACATTTAGAAAAACGATCGTATGAATTTCAAAAACAAAAAGAAAGAGAAAGAATGAATCGAAATTCGACAAGAAGACCCGTAGTAGAAGCTCCTAAAGTTAAAGAGTATAATTGTAAAGTACTTACAGAATATTGGGATTGGGATAATGAACAAACTAAAGAATTTTGGAGTTGGGATAAGAAAGATAATTTAAATTTTTGGAACATGGATTATGACAATGCTAAAAAATTTTGGATGTGGGAAAAAGAAAAACAAGAAACATGTGAAAATATATCAAATAACACAATGAATTTAGAAAATGAAGATATATTAAATATTATAAAAGAAATTATAGAATCTCGAAATATCAACATCCCAACTACAAATACCCAAAATCTCGAAAAAAATATAGACATATCAACAAGTACCCCAATTCTAGAAAAAAATTATATGCCACAAAAAAATATTCCCAAAACACCAAAAAATACTCCAACACCACCAAAAAATATTCCAAAAACACCAAAAAATACTCCAACACCACCAAAAAATACTCCAACATCAAAAAAAAATACTCCAACACCAACAAAAAATACTTCAACACCAACAAAAAAATATTCAAACAACATCAGAAAATAATACTCCAACACAAAAAAAATATTCAAACAGCAGAAAATACTTCAACACCAAAAAAAAATACTTCAAACAACAGAAAATACTTCAACACCAACAACAGCAGAAAACACTCCAACAACAGCAACAGCAGAAAACACTCCAACAACAGCAACAGCAGAAAACACTCCAACAACAGCAACAGCAGAAAATACTCCAACAACAATAGCAACAGCAGAAAACACTCCAACAACAGCAACAGCAGAAAATACTCCAACAACAATAGCAACAGCAGAAAATACTCCAACAACAACAGCGACAGCAGAAAATACTCCAACAACAGCAACAGCAGAAAATACTCCAACAACAGCAGAAAATACTCCAACAACAGCAGAAAATACTCCAACTCCAACAACAGCAGAAAATACTCCAACAACAGCAACAGCAGAAAATACTTCAACACCAACAACAACCTCAACACAAACAACCTCGACACCAACAAAAATACATTGCGCAAAAGTCATTGGAAATAAAATACTACCATAAGGGTTCGAAAATGAAAAAAAAGATTAATATCTATCACTATGAGCTATATATATGATACAAAAAATTATGGAGAATAGAGAATTACTTAATTTTGTAATTTTCAATAAAAAATAAGAAATCAGGAAAAAATGCATTAGATAATATATTAAATAATCTAATGTAATATCGATGACATTTGAATTATCTTTAGAAAGGAATGCCTTGAGAAAGGTATGGTATTTTAAAAAATTCACTGATATTAAGCAATATTTGATTTATAAGAAAAGTATTGTTGCTAAGGAGTGGAGAAAGGGAAAGGTATTGATTACAATGATTACTCATTTCACTGAGAACGTATGTAACGCATCCGAAAACAGGAAAGGGATCCATATAAAGAAGAACGACGCCAAGTTGAAGTTGTTTTAAGATCTATTGATGAGCAATATTGTCATGTTTCTAAAAATTATTATATTCTGAAGAAGGGAGCCTGTGAAATAATATGATTTTAACGATATTTGTAATTATAAAAAATTTATACTGCATTTAAACTAACATCTAATCTATTAGTGTCGTATATTCCATTTACACCTGTTTATTACATTTACATTCGTTGATGATTTTCCACTAATTAAAGCTAGCTAAAACTTCTAATCTATGTTCATCTATTGATAATGCATTTCAAAATCTACATAATAAAATAAATGTGTATTACATTTGAATCTGTGTATTATATTTAAATGTGTATTGCATTTGAATCTGTGTATTATATTTAAATGTGTATTGCATTTGAATCTGTGTATTGCATTTGAATCTATGTATTACATTTGAATCTATGTATTACATTTGAATCTATGTATTACATTTGAATTTATGTATTATATTTGAATATGTATTATATTCAATTTGTGTATTACATTTGAATTTATGTATTATATTTGAATATGTATTACATTCAATTTGTGTATTATATTTGAATCTGTGTATTATATTTAAATGTGTATTGCATTTGAATTTATGTATTACATTTGAATCTGTGTATTATATTTAAATGTGTATTGCATTTGAATCTGTGTATTATATTTAAATGTATATTACATTTGAATCTGTGTATTATATTTGAATTTATGTATTACATTTGAATCTGTGTATTATATTGGATTTGTGTATTACATTTAATTTGTTTATTACATTTAATTTGTTTATTACACTGGATTTATGTATTACATTTGAATCTGTGTATTACATTCAATTTGTGTATTACATTTGAATATGTTGATAATGTGTCTATGTCTAAGCTAGCTAATATTTTGAATGCTTCTATAAATCTATATAATTACAAAGATCCTAAAACATATTATGAACAGCGTATTCCATCGGATGATATAATAATTTTTAAAAACATAGAACTATTGCTGATCAATAGATTACGAACAACCTATCACTTGGGTCCTATTCTTGTATGGGGAAACTTTCTTTTTTGGATAACAAGTACAATGTTGAGATGAGTACATGGGTACTCGTTTAATCAATACCAACCCAAGTTGACAAAAAAGCAATATATACCTACTTAAGAATATAAGATTGTGAAAATATCAGTGTCAAACAAACAAAATACCATACTAAATGATCTAATACATTCCATTTTTATCGATAACTCAAATAGCTCAAAAAATATTAAAATTTCTTATAAGAGTCCAAATTCTCATAAACAGCCAAAAAAAAGAACTAAAGAAAAAAAAGATGTGATAAAAAAGAAATAACAGATAAGGCAGAAAAAATAGTTGAGGAAATAACAGGTAAGTCAGAAAAAATAGTTGAGGAAATAACAGATAAGGCAGAAAAAATAGTTGAGGAAATAACAGGTAAGTCAGAAAAAGTAATTGAGGAAATAACAGGTAAGTCAGAAAAAGTAATTGAGGATAGAGCATATAAGGCAGAAGAAATAGTTGAGTATATAACAGGTAAGGCAGAAGAAATAGTTGAGTATATAACAGGTAAGTCAGAAAAAAACGTTGAAGAAATAACAGATAAGTCAGAAAGAATAGTTGAAGAAATAACAGACAATTCAGAAAAAGTAATTGAAGAAATAACAGGTAAGTCAGAAGAAATAGTTGAGTATATAACAGGTAAGGCAGAAGAAATAGTTGAGTATATAACAGGTAAGTCAGAAAAAATAGTTGAGTATATAACAGGTAAGTCAGAAAAAATAGTTGAGTATATAACAGGTAAGGCAGAAGAAATAGTTGAGTATATAACAGGTAAGGCAGAAAAAGTAATTGAGGAAATAGCAGGTAAGTCAGAAGAAATAGTTGAGTATATAACAGATAAGATAAAAAAGGAATATGGATACTATGTTAGGCAAAAAATAATACAGGTACGAAGTTGGACAAATGAAATATAAATACATATAAAAATATATATACAAGGCATTTGGCAAAATATATGAAATAAAGGCACATAAACAAGATGCGTATAAATATTCAAACGCACTTTCTATATGATGATGAGAGCCATGTCAAGTAGGGAAAAAATATATTACATATAATGAAAAAAAAAAAAAAAAAAAAAAAAAATATACATGTTAAAATAATAAAAAAAATCCTAATTGCAGATGTCTCGAATCAATATAGTTGGCCATATAAATAACTCTACTTTAGAAACAATACCATAGTAATGTGGAATAATAACTGACAAAAAATATTAAGGCACTTAAGGGTTATAATAACTTCCCAATTGAAGAATATCCATTGGCACTGATACATATATCAATAGAATAATATTATCTCTTCAATCTAGTATCATTAAATTTAGACAATACTTCCTAAAAGAAAAAATGGCATAATACAAAATAGCACATACAATATTTAATTATCACAATGTTTTTTGGCAATTTCAAACAAATTGACACTAATGTGTATATATACATACATTTTTTAGCATTTTATGCAACTTAATTTTATTTTATTTATATAACTTTTACAACACTTTTTACATTAAATTTTATTTATATAACTTTTACAACACTTTTTACATTAAATTTTATTTATATAACTTTTACAACACTTTTTACATTAAATTTTATTTATATAACTTTTACAACACTTTTTACATTAAATTTTATTTATATAACTTTTACAACACTTTTTACATTAAATTTTATTTATATAACTTTTACAACACTTTTTACATTTTATTTTATTTATATAACTTTTACAACACTTTTTACATTAAATTTTATTTATATATTTTTAACTACCATTATAAAAAAACTTTAATTTTTTCTCTTAAAACTTTATATTATATATACCATTAACATATATAGTATGTTAAAAAAGGAATGAACATATATTATTCATTTTGTCCAAACCCCATCACCTTTTTATTTAAGGGCGATCTCAAAAATTGCATACAGCATATGTGCACAAATGTAAAACTCGATAAAGATATTTATCTATATTTTTCAGTAATTCAATATGCATAAGAATGATGCAAAAGTAAAAATTAGCATAACTACAACAAAATAAAATGTTCATTTTTGTGTGTGATGAACCTTGGTGTATTTAAATTTTTTTTGTAAATTACGAAATAGGAAATGAAAGGTAACCATGTTATTCATAAAAAGAAATCGATAAGTTGTGATATATCACACATAAGTTATATTAAAAAAAAATAACCATGTTAATCAAATAAACTAAATAAATGTATATTGTGATATATATAATCCAAATATAAGAATCATCCTTTTTAAATAAATAGACATTTATAATATAACATATTCTGAGTTACATAATTAGCAAAATATTAACATGAAAATATCAAATAATGACATTATATATTAACAATATTTAACATTTATGTTATCTTGACATATCAAATGTGTATATTACAATCTTTGAAAAACATGTTTTTATTACATTCCATTCATATTAATATTTATCTCCATTATGTGTTCCAGATTTAAACTTCATTTAGAGATTAATAAATTAGCGAGATAACAATTTTTTTTATATTTTGATATTTGTTACATTTAGCAATTTTATGTAGACTCCGAAATATATAAACCCTAAAATAGAATCACAAGGCTTAACCTATATATATGCAGAAGTTGCATATTGTTTATAACCTTATTAATAAATATATTTAAATTGAAATTATTTTAAAAACATTACAAAGTGTAATTAAATATAATTAACAATATTAAAAAAAATAATGACTAAATAAATAAATTAAAATTTGCATTAATATATTATATTATTTTCATGTTTAGTCAATAATACAATATTTTATGTGTACATATATTAGAATACCCCTAATTCTCTATACATAATTTTTTAATTTTTATAAAAATTATTAAAAACAAAATATATTAGGAAATTTTATTAATACACTTATATATTTCGTTTTATATAATTTAAAATATGATATATTTCATAGTTATATATATAACAACAAACCTTAAATGTTGATGTGTTATATAATATTAAAATTTTATGCCAAATAAACAAATAATATAAAACAACTTATATTCATGTAAATTAAAATTTAAAAGAAGCATAAAATATTTAAATACAAAAAAATGAGCATTATTTATATTAAATTTTAAAAAAGTTATTATACATACACTATAATGTATTTTTGATATAAATACATTCATTAAGTATAATAACAAATAAACATAGTTTAACAAAAAAATTCACATTAGTAATACCATTTGCATAAAATATTCATGTTGTGTTTTAATCATATTTAAATTGCAAAGACAAATCAAATATGAGTATTATATTTTATGAAATATGTTTCCTTTATGGGAATCTATAATATTAATATTCATTTTCTGTTTGTATTATAATATTCTTCATCTAGATGTTTCAAATTTTGGAATATGACATGTATATTTTATTTTTTATAATGTATTACTATATATATTTAAATTGTGTTTTCTATTATAATCGAATTTAGAAAACTTTCATAGACAAATAAATATTATCAAATTATAAAAAATTAAATAAAAATATAATTCAGAACCCGTCCATATAATCTTCCTCTATATGCTTCTATATACTTAATAATATCATTTTCTTATCACCTCAATTTATAATTATCCCATTGGTTATTTTCGATGAATGTGGTGCAAGTTTTCGATATTATTTTCATCACACATTTTTATGAACTTTTTTATTTTTTTTTTTTTTTTCTCCTTTTTTCTTCGCCCAAATCCTAAACACTAACATAAAAATAGTAAAAATATATAGTTATTTGTTTTTTATGCATACATAAAATATGTAGTAATACATATTTTTAATTTTCTATTTAATAATTTTCTATATATTTACCTTATACATAACTGCTAAAATAACGAGTATTATAATAAATATAAATGAATATAAAATTATTTTTTTTTCTTTAAATAAAATTCCTGGAAATCCTTTTGCAAATATGCCATTTTGTACGTTGATTCCAGAAGGAAGTTGTTCAATTTCTCGACCAAGTGCTATATTGATAGAATCGCTTGATGACTCTTTAGGAGTTTGAATCGATGTTGGTTCTTCAGCTTCACTTATTTGGTCTTTACCTCCAGATTCGCTTATTTGGTCTTTACCTTCATCTTTACTTATTGGATCATTACTTTCTTTACTTATTTGCTCTTCACTTTTGGTTTCACCTATTTGCCCTTGATGTTCAAGTATATTTTCTTGTTTTTCGCCTTCGTTTTTTTTTTCATGGTTTCCATATTCAGTTTTTGTGTCACTATCTTGTGTCGGTGAAGGCGATGGCATTTCTGATGGAACCTCAGATAAAGATAAATCATTTCTCGAATCGTCTGATTGAATGTTATTATCTTCTGGTTCCATGCTATTATCTTCTGATCCCATACTATTATCTTCTGATCCCATGCTATTATATTCTGATTGCATGCTACTATCAACTGATTGGAATGTAGGATTTACTTTATTTGATTGAGTAATTAAATTATTAGTAAAACTATTAAATGCAGAATAACCTTTCGTTAAGCTAGTCGATGCACTTTCATATACACGATTTCCATAATCAGTAAGGTTTTTATAAAAAGATGAAATATGTAGTTTATAGAAATCATGTAAAATTCCCTTTTCTGTTATTTTTTTTATAGTTTCATAGGTAGTCAATGAGTTTTTTTGTGTAGATTCAGGTTGTATCACATCCTCTTTATCTTGTGATTCTATCTGTTGTTCTGTCTGTTGTTCTGTATGTTGTTCTGTATGTTGTTCTGTCTGTGGTGGTGATTCTGTCTGTGGTGGTAGTTCTGGCTGTGGTTGTGGTTCTGGCTGTGGTTGTGGTTCTGGCTGTGGTTTTAGTTCTGGTTGTGGTTTTAGTTCTGGTTGTGGCTCTTGTTTTATTGTAGGTAGTTCTTGAACTTCCAGTTTCGGTGGTAAATTTTCTTTTGGTGACTCTTCCATAGTGCCTCCTTGGAATTTTCTATTATTTTCTTGGTCTGTTTCTGAAATTTTTAATGCGCCTCCTGGAACTGATGTTTCTTTTCTTTGGCTTGATATTTGACCCATTGAATTTTGTAGCATGTTGTTTTGTTCATTATTCTCATTTGTTTTATGATATGTTTCCACCTTTTTAGTGCTGTCTTCCTTTGGAATTTCGAGTTTCTTTTCATGTTTCAATTGATCCTTTGGACCATTTGGGTTAGATTCGTCAGTTTTTAATGCAAGGTGTGAGTCAATTCCAATTTTCGTTGTATGTTGTGATTGTAGTTGCGGTTGTCGTAGTTGCTGTGATTGTAATTGTGGTTGCAATCGCTCTTGTATTACTCGATGTATTTGTACATGTTGTTCTTGTGTTTGGGTTTGGATGTGATGTGGTGTTTCGTGGTGTTGTTGTGATATTTGGTGGTGTGTGTTAATTCCAGTTGGTGATGTTTCTTGGTGTGTTGGGGATACGTCTGGCGATGTTGTAGCGGATGTAGTTGGTGATGCTGTAACGGATGCGGTTGGTGTTGATGGTGCTTTGGTGATTATGGTTGGTGATTCTGTAACGGATGCGGTTGGTGTTGGTGATGCTTTGGTGATTATGGTTGGTGTTGTTATGACGGATGAGGCTGATGATATTGATGTTTTTGTGTCGGGTGCGGTTGGTAGATTTGATGTTGTTGCGGCGGATGCGGCTGGTGATGTTGTTATGACGGGTGTAGTTTGTGGCGTTGATGTTGTTATGACGGGTACGATTGGTGGTTTTGATGTTGTTGTAACGGGTGCGGGTGATGGTGTTGATGCTGTTGTGTCAGGTGCGGTTGGTAATATTGATGTTGCTGTGAACAGTGTGGTTGATGATATTGATGTTGTGGCGGATGAGGTTGATGATTTTGGTGTTGTAGCGGATGCGGGGGGTGTTGGTATTGGTGTTGGTTGGTGCTGATGATGTTGTGGTGAAGGTGATACTGGTTGTTGCTGATGATGTTGTGGTGAAGGTGATACTGGTTGTTGCTGATGTTGATGTGGTGGTGGTTGCGAGTGCTGATGTGGTGGTGGTTGCGAGTGCTGATGTGGTGGTGGTTGGGGGTGCTGATGTGATGATGGTTGCGGGTGCTGATGTGATGGTGGTTGCTGTTGTTTTATTTTAGATTGTGCTTCATTTAGTGCCTTATTCTCTTTATTTTGTGGTTCTGGCTCTAGTTTTGGTTGTATTTGATGTATTGTTTCTTCTTTCGTTTTCATTAATAAAATTTTTTGGGTTGATTCTATAGACACTTCTTGGGATTTTCTACTATTTTCCTGTCTATTTTCTGAAATTTTTGATGTACTTTCTGAAACCGATAGTTCTTTTCTTTGGATTGATGTTTGATCCACTGGATTTTGTGGGTTTATGTATTGTTCATTATTTTTCCCATCTATTTTACGATCTTTTTGCTCCTCGTGAGTGCTGCTTTTCTTTGGAATTTCGGGTTCCTCCTCATCTTCAAATTGATCATTTGGATCAATGGAGTCTAATGTTTTAAAATTCTTCGGAGAACGTAATTTTTTTTTTTTTTTTTTAATTTCTGTAAGTTCTGGAAGACGATTTTCTATATTATATTTTTTTTTAACATCCTTTTTAATAGCAGCAGCTCTAAAATCGTCATATATTTTTTTTAATTTTTGCAATTGAGATAGATGTGCATCATTTCCAGAAAAAGCCTTGTAAAGGGTTCTATATTGATTAAGACACTTGATAGAATTTTGAGAAAGGTTCTTATGATTTTCCTTATTTTTTTTATAATATGCAATCGTATTATATATATAATTAAGTAACGTATACATTTCACTCATACTCCTAAGATTAGAATCTTGCGAATTCATTAGATCATTTAAAATATTCACATCGTCAAAATTACCCATATGTTTCTTTAAATATTGTTCATAAGCCGAACTTAAAGTAATTTGATTGATGTTACTATTTTTTCTTTTTTGGGCTATCTTAAATAAATTATGAGCTAACCACATAATAAAATATTCATAATACTTGCTTTCATCAGTGTTTAACGCCATAAATAAATACCCAGTCAAAGCACCAATACCTTCAATCCTATTTGAGCATGGTTTATTATTGGGGCAATATCTAACGTATTCTGGGAATTTTGTAATTTTCTTATGTAAGTCAGTACTACCATTCAAAAGCTTATCAGTTTCATGAAATAATTCATACTAAGAAAATTATATATAAATTAATAAAAATATGTATTAATACAAAATTTATTGAATAAAATTTAATGTGATTTGTAGACAAGTCAAACACAATAAAATAAAGGATAGGCATGATTTATTTTAAAATAAAATTATTTACCGCTAGATCGTCCTCCATTGTAATAAAATTTTGTTCTTTATATGTAGATTGGCATCATATTGTTTTTATATAAAATATATATCCTGTAAATGAGTCTCCTATATCACATTTATAGTATTAAACCCATTGAAAATTTTAATAATAATACAATAATATTAATAGAGCAATATTATATTTACTATTATTAACATTTATTAAATTGTCTTAAATTATGGTTGATTTAATACATATTTAATCATATGTATATATAATACAATTTATGCATAAAATCAATATTACTATAATATTCTACATAATTAATTTTATTATAAATTATTAAGGAATTTTATAATGAATTTAAAAAATATATACTTAAACATATATTTTAATATAGAACATAAGCAACCTAAAACTTAAATAATGTATAAATCAACAAATTAAGAAAGTTGTTATTAAAATCCTTAATATATAAATTGTCATTTTTTAAAATATATTAAATTTTTATATACTTGTTTCTAATATTATATACCACTGTTTATTAAAATTATAGTATTTTCAAATTAAGTTGCATGTTACATGTTCTATACAAATTACATAATATTAATATTATTTTTATTTAATATAGATAAATTCATAATCCATTTTAATGAATCCGATAACTTTATTTTTATTCCTATATACTTCAATTTAGAATTATACTTTATTGGGTAATTTTACAACCAATTTTGCGTATAATGTACACTGTTAAAACAACAATTAACACTGAACCCGTTTTATTAAACTATTTATAAGTTTAAATAAGTCATTGAACGTAAATAGTTTTTAAAATAATAATTAGTAAATATTAAATATTTATTATTTCTTTCTATTAATATTAAATATGTAAGATATAAATAATTATTGATGCTAATTTTAAAGTATAATAGAAAACTATGCATAATTAGATTGTTATATTTGCATTTTAAATAGTAGAGATAAAGGAAGTATGTTTTTAAGACAATATGTTGTCATATAAGATTTACCTATTATACATAGTCTAATTATGTTTTATATTTTTTACCATTAAAACTTTCAATTCATTTATATATTAAAATTTTTCATTAAAAATGCCTTAGAATTATTTTCTAAATATATAGTTTGCTTTTATATTTTATAATAAACTATATTTAGTTTTATGATGAAAAGCTATATAATTATTAATATTAGTTTGCTTGGTACTGTTAGTTTAATATTATCGCATTAAATCTTACTTAAATAAGTGTTATAATATTTCATTTGATCTTGCATGTATACAAGTTTAATAATATATACCAATGTATTCGAATCAAGTTGATTTAATGATTTTTTCGTATTTAATACTTTATCTATTGTTATTACTATTATTATTGTTACTGCTATATCAATGTATAGTACAAAGGAATAATTAGTGCGCTTAATAAAAATACTTTAAATCAATGTATAATATTTCCTCGTTTCATAGTTTTTAAATTAAGTATTTTAGAACAAATATTTTTTCGCAATGACAATATATTTGTGAATTTTATATATATAATAACCTAATAAAAATATTATTAATTCAAATTAAATTAATTATTACATACTTTTTCTATATACTTTGCATTAATATATAATTGTATATGGTTCCAAAATTTAACATATTTCAATGCTTAGTCATGGATACAATATTATATATATATTAGAACAATAGCGCTATTCTATATATCTTATTATTTACAATTGTTAGAAAAATTATTAAACAAATTATTAAAAAAATTATTAAACAGATTATTAAAAAAAATTATTAGAACAAATTATTAAACAAATTATTAAACAAATATGACATGAAATTTTATTAATATACTTATATTTTATTTTTTAAATCTTTTAAAACATAATTTATTTATACCTAAAAATATAAAATTTTAAAATTAATAGTAATTAATCTAATATTATACCTTTATGGTAAATAAATTAAAGCGTATAAAACAAATTCTATATTACTAATTAATTTTAATAAAAATGTAAAGGGAAAACAAAAAAATAATAGTAACTACAATTAAAACTTAAAAAATATTGTATATATAGTTCAATTTTTTATGTATTACTAATCATGTTAGATGCATAAAATGCCTTTTATAGCCAATGTTGTATTATCGAATATCGGTTGATATGACATGAATCTATATTTTATGACTACCTATTATAGATTACAATATGTTTAATTAATCTTAAACATATGCATAATAACCTGAAGTTATATTATATTGCAGACAATTATTCCAAATGAATCTAATATAATTTATAGCCTCATACATAATATTACTATATAGTTTGATTGAAAAGCTATAATTTAAATAAAAAAATAGTGACACAAATTATAAGATTTACTAAATACGATTTCAATCAAATAATGAAACATATTATTATATGCATAACTCAATATAACTCTGGGTTAGCAAGCTTTATATAATAGCCAATATTATATAACATAATATGAATTCATATATAGTCAATATATATATTAATATATGCAATTTAGACATTTTATTTTAATCATATTAAATCGATATGAACACTCAATTATATGTATTATAATTTATGACAAAATGTTATACAGACCCTTTCATATTAATGGAAGCACCCCTTTTTTGGTTGCATATTTAAAATTTTGAATTTCATCTCGAGATTAAACATACATGTATAGTAGATATATTTAATTATTATTCAAAGACCAATAAATACGATCAAATTATAAACAAATTAATAAAAACATAAATCTAACCAAAAACATAGATTTCATAAAACAAAACTATAACACACAGTACAGAATCATGACCCAAAATACGAGTTCTCCAAAGCGAAACGATAAACAGAACCATAAACTCTATATACAGCGTGTAATTTTATTAATAAATATGCTTAAATTAAGTTTATTTAAAATAATTATAAATATTAACTAAAAATGAGTAAATTCAAAATCCATTAATATATAATATATATGCATGGAAATAAGGATAAATGAGTTTTTGACAAACACTAAAAAATATAAATTAATTATATATTAAATTAAATATATATAATAATAAAACAAACACTTAAATCAAATTTCATTATTCTATAGAATGTAAAAAATGTAACTTTTATGCCATAAAACATTCAATATATTATTTTTAATCATTTAAACAGGTATAATAAAACATAATAATAAAGAATGATTATCTTGGTACCTTTTCTGATTTAGAGCAAAATTTAAAGATTTTTAAACATTTCATAATTATGGAAACCGTATATGGTAAAGTAATATTATTAAGAACCCATCCCCTCCTGATGCTGCTATCAAAAAACGAAATACCATATATATCGTAAACTTCTTAAATAATTTTTTATTTTTTTAGCTTTCGACTAATTTTTAATTTCTTATAATTTTCACTTGATGTAATTTATTATATTTATCTTCAAAATTATCATTTCCACTCTCCAAAATACTTTCATAATTTTTCAATTATCTAAAACTTTCATGTTATGATACATAATTATTTTCATCTTTTTTTGTTATTTTTTTATCTTCTATCGGTTGCATTTTTAATTCATCATTTCTTTTATTATCAAGCTCTTTTTTTACTTCTTATAGTTCTTTTCAAAATCCATAAAATATGTCTCGCGTTTTATTATCTACAGTATTTAAATCGGATTGCCTGCATCTTCTAATACCCTATTATTTTTAAAATTGGTTATATTCCTTTCAAAACAGATGGTTCTCTCATTTACAAGGTATAATTCCTGCAAAGAAATGAAATATTTATTAACATGTGTGTAATTAATTTTAATTGTTTCTTTAACTTAAGTGTCTTACCACCACATGGAACAATCATATAGGGCTAATGTAAAACAAATATATACGAAAGCTATAATGAAATATTATTAATAACAAAAGAAAATAATATATAACTTACATTTTTGGCATACTCAAAAAAACAAATAATAATTGAAGAAAAAAACATATATTAAAATGCGGATTCTCATTTTTAACTTTATTTATTAAATAAATGAAATAATGATAACTTCATATTTATTAGCTTTTTGTTATAAAATTTATGAATAAATTAATATATTTATAAAAAAATATGACATTTCATTTATTAATTTTTTGCATTATGTATAAAATTATTTAATGTAATTTTTGTAATCATTTTCGTTATTTCCATTAAAAGTATTTATGGATATAAATATTATTTTTTTTTTCAAATAAATATTATTTTTTCTCTAAGAAATACAACATTTTTGATATTTAATTATAAAAAAATATATGAATATAATAATTTTTCCATAAGATATATTTTTTGAAAATTTTTTATGCAAATAGTCTTTTAATGTAATTTATAATATGTTGGTATATTTAATGATACAATTGTAATATATAAGCTTATGTTTTCTATTATTGTTTACATCCAAACAAATTAATAAACGCCAATTAAAATAATAAAATAATTAGATACACACATATTTTTTTATATGAATAAATACAAACATATAATGAAAACATTAACAAAGCACCATTGTTATTTACATTTAAATGGTTTCGTATTGTTGTACTCCGATTTTATATAATACTTAATAACATTTTATATTTTATTTACCACTTTTTGTTAATTTTTTTTTTCCATAAATTGGGATGTGATAATTTTATTTATATATCTATGAATATACAACATTAAATATACTATTTCTATTAAAATAATATAAAATATTCATATTTTTAAATGTAACTCAAAAAACAATCAATTATAATATAAAATCACAAAAATAATACATATAGAACCAATATATTGAAAGAGGTACCAATTTATTTTTATCTCAAATCGAAAAATTAAATACACTTAATACTATTAACTTTTATTTTCATTATATTAATTTAACAGATGTTAAGACACATTTGGTATTTAAACAATACAATATTTTGACTTTTATAAATAATAATTAAAGACAAATAAATATTATAATTCATTTATAATATAGAATTTATCATATAGAAAATTTATTTTATGTTTTATTATAAAATAAGAAACAAACTCTTGACATGTATCATATATACACAATACTTCTTTATGTTAATAGACAAATTTACTATTTATTATTCTTTAAATTCGACTTCAAATAAATTTTAATTAAATTTATCATACAAATAATCGCTTTTTCTTTTATAAACAAAAAATTAACAAAAAATATAAATTAATAAATGATAAAGGATCGGCTTGCATAGGTTTGTATATATTTGATAATCCCATTTTCTAATCGACGCAATTTACAACTTTTTTCATCGTTCTTCCTTACTTCCCCTTCTTCTCTTCCAGTTTTTCATATTATGCATCGTAATTATTTAAATCGGTGTTCTCTTCTAGGACCAAGTCGATTCCAATGTTTGATCAATTTACACATAAACCATTAATCACAAATTAACAATAACATACAAAAAGTACATAGTTCAAAATATTTACCATTAAGTTATATTAATACAAAATGCAATTCTTATAATTTTTCAAAATATATTTCTTTATTCGTTCCTTTTCATACTCATTTTTTCTTAGATATTAGACTTAATATAAATATTAAAATCTACAACTTATCCTATACATATTTTTAATAACTTGTTTCCTATATATATTTAAAACAATTCCTTAAACTAATAAATATTATCAAATTATTCAAAATTAAATACAATATAATACTTAATACTAACTCACAACATAAAAAATATATAAAAATTATGCAAAAACATACAAAAATACAATAAATATAACATATAACTTTATATTTTATTGGTTATATTATTTAATTATTCTTATAGACCCCAAAATTATGGTCAAAAATTACTTCCAAATAGACAGTTTTTTAAATATATCAATCATTATTACTGTTCCGGAAATAGTCACTTTCTTCGAAACATATATTAATGATCCATTTTCTTCTTTAATTTTTTAGCTTTTCTCTTAAATATTGTTTTTGAGATCGTTTCCGAAATCCAAATAACGAATACTAATATAAAAATTTTAAAAAATGTATAATTTATTTATATTCACAAAATAATCAGTGCTGAATATATTTTTTAGTTGACTTATTATTTACCTTATATGCAATTCCTAATGAAATTAATGTTGCAACAAATATGATTGGAATTAAAATTAATTTATTTAATATCGATGAACTTGGGGATACTGAATCAGAATCTGATGGTTCAGTTTCAGAGCTTGATACTTCAATTCCAGAAATTGATGTTGATATTCCACTCGAGGAGACATCCATTTGTGTATCATTAGGACTTGATTCAGAAACTTGTGATATTTTTTTTTCCGTTACAAGTTTTGGTAATATATTTCGCATTTTAGGATTAGCAATAGTCTTTCCATAATTAGTATAATCATTTGATAATATAGACAATATTCTAGTATATGAGCTATCTTCAGTATCATTAACATTAACATTAAAGAGTTTTTCATATTCAACACCAAATTCATTAGCTTTTTCTAAATATGTTTCTCTTTTATCAGAATTATTAATCATATTGCATAATTTTTTAAATAAATCATAAAATTTAGACAGATTTTCATTAGAAATATTCACCAAATAATTATGTTTATTTATAAGATCAATATAGCTTGTATACCCTGTAACACCATTTATAGGTTTTTTGTACTCATCGGCATTTTGCATATACTTACTATAAAATTCATTAAGATTGGGGAATTGTGCATTTGACTTTTGATTTAATTTATAGGCTAACCACATCATAAAGTATACAACAATATCAACCTTGTCATCTGCATAATTCGAAAAACTATTACGATTACCATAAAATTTATTAAATAACCATAAACATCCAGCATCAATCTTATTGATATCACTGTCACAATTATTATCAGAGCAATATTCTTTAAAAAAATTCTTTGTAAATATATAATTTCCAGAATCACTCAATTCATCGAGAAAAAACTTCCGCATATTTTCAAATTGTCCACACTAAGAAGCAATTTTAAAAAATCAAATAAAATGTCTATTAAATGAACTTATTATTAATTTATAGATAATACAATATCAAAAATGTGTAATAACAAATGTTTTTATTCAAGAAATTATATGTACCACATTACTAGTTAACATATTGGAAAATTATTTTTGAACTATAAGTTAGTCATCATATTAATTTCATATATACTGCATCAAAATAGTGGACGTAAAATTGGATTCTCTATATGAAAATAATCTGTAGTTAACTTCATTTTATTTTTATATTAACTTAAAATTAATGTAAAGTAATAATGCAATAGTAAGTTTATATATAATTTATTGAAATTAGCTAAACTGCCTTAAATTGGAGATATTTATTTTGCTCATATGTATAACATAATTTATGCTTAAATTCATAATTATTAATAGTATCCATTATAAAAACTTAAGGGATTTTGTAATGAGTTTAAAATACCCCCCCTTATACTTATGTCTCAATATAGAAAAATAAAAATTTGTTTCTCATGCTTTAATAAATAGATTTATGTCTTTGAACCTGTAAATATGTAAAAATTCATAAATCTATTACTAGTATAATTTTTAAAAGTATATAAATATATATTTTCTAATATATTTTAAATATTTATATACTTGTTTCTAATACTATATACCACTGTTTTATTAAAATTATAGTATTTTCAAATTAAGTTATGTACTTATATTTCTATCCAAATTACATAAATTTATATTATTTCTAATTAATATAAATAAATTAAAAAATAAGTTTAATGCATTAAATAACCTGATTTTTATTCCTATATACTTCAATTTAGGTGTATACCTTATTGGGTAATTTTATAATATAGTTTGCCATTTTTTCCATTCTTTAAAACGACAATTAGCACTGAAACCGTATTATGCTATTTATAAGTTTAAATAAGCCTTTGAACGTACATGTTTTTTAAAATAATACTTAGTAAATATTAAATATATAACACATAAATAAGTATTTATGCAAATTTTAAAGTATAATAGAAAACTATGTGTATTAGGTTGGTATATTTACATTTTAGATAGGAGAGATAAGGGAAGTATGCTTTTTAAGACAAGGATGTTGCTACATAAAATTTACCTATTCTACATATTTTAATTATGCTTTATATTTTTTATCATTAAACCTTTCAATTCATGTATATATTAAAATCCTTCATTAGAAATATTTTATAATTATTTTCTAAATATATAGCTTCCTTTTATATTTTATAATAAACTATATTTTTAAGGAAACTATAGAATTAATAATATTATTTTTCTTGGTAGTGTTAATTCTAATATTATCGCATTAAAAGTATACTTAACTAAAGATTATAATATTTCATATGATTTTTTGTACGTACATTGTAATATTATCAAATGTTAAGAATATATATAATGAATTTATACCCATATAGTGTATCAAATGAACATAATATATTAATATAATATTATTATTGTTGTTATTAATGATATATCACTGTATACTACAATGAGGTAATTAATGCACTCAAGAGTAATACTTTAAACCAATTAATAATTTTTCCTGTTACATTGTTTTAAATTATTACGTTTTAGAACATATATACCATTTCGTAAAAACATTATATTTAAATTATATATTTGTGAATTTGTATATATATGATAACCTAATAAAAAATATTATTAGCTCAAAAGAAATTAATTATTATTTGCCTTCTTGATAAAATTAATATTAATATTTAATTATATGAAGTTTCCACAATAAAACAATATTTCAATATTAGTTATTAGTAGAGTATTTTATTAAATTATATGTATAATCATATAATAATAACGAATTCTATATATCATATTATTTATAATGATTAAAACAATTATTAAAACAAAACATTACATGAAATTTATTAATATACTTATATTTTATTTTTTTTATCTATTTTAAAATATAATTTATTTATACCTAAAAATATATAATTTAAAAATTAATAGTGATTAATCTAATATTATACCTTTATGGTAAATAAATTAAAGCATATAAAACAACTTCTATATTACTAATTAATTTTAATAAAAATGTAAAAGGAATACAAAAAAAGAATAATAATTACATTAAAACTTAAAAAAATATTGTATATATAGTTCAATTTTTATGTATTACTAAAAATGTTAGATGCATATTAATATTTTATAGGCGATGGTATATTGTCTATTCTCGATCGGTATTCCATGCATCTATATTTTATGGCTATATATTAATATAATGTTTAATTAATCTTAAAAACGCATATTAATCTAATATATAGTGTAATGTACATGAATATTCATAATGCATGTTTTATAATATATAGATACATATGTAGTATTATTATTACAGCTCAATTGGTATAATATAGTTTCAATTAAAGTAATTGTAGCAAAAATTAAAAGTTTTACTAAATAAATTTTTCATCAAATGAAGAAGCATATTGCGTTATACATAATTTAATATAGCACATATTAACATATTTTCACAAGTTATAATATATTATGTATCACCTTTCATGTTAATGATGATGTCCCCTTTTTTGGTTGCACATTGACTTCAGCTCGAAATTAAACATACAAAAATGGTAAATATATATAATCAACATTTACATATCAATAAATATTATCAAATTATAAAAAATTAAATAAAGATGCATTTAATATTCATAATCCAAAACTATAACTCATGGCACATAATCCTGACTACCTATATATAATAATAAAACACATGTTTAAAATTACCATAAAAATATATAATATTACATTTAATTGAGTTTATAATTTTAGGAAAATTGTCGCTAAACTATTAACATCACAATTTGATAATAAAAATTTAAATTATTATTTCATATTATATAATTATAAAAATAATATTAAAAAAGGTTATTCCAAAAATATTAACTTTTTTATTTATTTGGTTTCCCTTTACTATTACTTTATACTGTCTTTTTTGTGTTGCACGAATGTAAACAATTTTTAAAACAAAAAGGGATATGTAACTTATTAATATATTTAGATTCTTAGAATTAATCACATTAAAACCTGTTTACCAAGTAAACTAAATTTAAATAATAGGAAATATACATGGATATATTTTCATATAATATGTTCCATCAATTGTAAATTTTAGTTTCTCTAGGAAGTTAAATATAACTATACCAGCTTCTAAGATTGTTCTACATTGCTAATATTGTCTTCCTATTAATAATAACAAATGTTGTTTATGCTAATTTAATGCATTCTTATTTGAATTATTTAATCCTTTATATTCTTTAACTATTAGTTGTAATATTTTTTTTGTGTGTCATTTTCATATCGTTTTCTCTTTTTTCCTTTTTATTATTCTCTTTTAGTGAAATTAAAACTTTTAATTTGTGTACCTTTATTTATTCTAAAAGTTTCATCGTCACTCGTTCTTATGCTATTATTGTTCATATTTCCTAAGCAATGATTTTTATATTTACAATTTCATTATTTAGATAATGATTTTCAAACAATAGCAGCCTTAAAGAACCAAAAGAAAATATTCTACAAACTATTTTTCATTTTTAACCTTTATTTGACGAACTCAAAAAATTAATAGTCGTATGGAATTTATGTTAATTCAATCAATTTAAAATGGTTCGACATAATTTTATTTGGGATACCAAATTAAAATAGTAAAATCCTAAAGAAAATACATTTATGATATTTGTATATTTTTATAATATGCTGAAATAGTATTTTAGTCATAAAAAGTGTTTTAAAATATAACTTAATTATTTAGTCTGATACTTTAAAGTTGCAGGAAAATAAAGAAAGAGGTAGTATACTAGTAATCTAAAATACAACTATCATATGTTTATTACTTAATATGTGTGATTGTGAATAAGAAATTTTATAATTTAATATTTATTTTAAATTATATTTTATCTTTATTAGTTACATCCTGCATTCTTTTTACAATATGACTTTCTAAATATTTTCATAATAAAAAACAAATAAATATAAAACTCATAAAATCCTGAGCAGAAATAAATACAAATTCCTAATGAAATAATATCAAACGAAGGTTTGCATTTTTTTTTAAACATTATCCACCTTTAAATTCATGTGCATTCAAATTTCTTTAACACAAAAATAAATACATATATAAAATATTATGAACAACAATCATATATTGGTTTACGTATAAGTTGTCCTTACATGAGAATTGTGCTTATTTATTTATTACTACTATTATTTGCCTTGTTCTTATTGTTGATGATGCCTCATTGTATACCGCATTGGAATAATTAATGCGCTCGATATAATTTTTTTAAAATTATCTATAACATTTACTTTTTTAAGTGTTTAAAATGCATTATTTAGAGTAATATTTATTTCTTATAAATATCCCATGTTTAAAATATAGATTTACGAGTTTGCATATCTATAATAACAATAAATTATAATTAAAAAAAAATGAATTGTTATATAATTTCCCTACAAAATTTACATCATGCATAAATATGACATTGACTGAATTAAACATATTTCAGTATTTAATCATTAATGTAACTGCTAAAAAAAATATATAGAAGAATAGATATCGCTAATTTTATATCCCTATTTTTTATTAATCATTATAAAATAGTTGCAACCAAAATATATTATGAAATTTTTTTTTTCATTTTAGCTATTTCAAAATGTGTTTATTTTATGTATATTAAAATTCCCCAATCTACACATATAAAAACGATTAATAAAGAAAAATAATGTTTATAATATAATGCTATACCTTATGGAAATAAATTAAATCATGTAAAATATTCCTATTTCATGAATTTCAATTTTAACATGAATTTAAAGTAATGAAATTCAAGAATTGCATTAATATAATTAACATTTACATTATTTATTATGCAAATATTTATATTGTATTTTTTTTATCAATATATATAATTGATTTTAATTTTAAATATAATGATTGCAGTTATGATATCATTTATAAGGGTATTATATATGGCTAATAAAAACTTAACATTAATATATAATATATCAATATTATGCATTAATAATGTATAATTTATATTAAACGTTTAAATGTAAGTTTAAATTTATAAAAAAAAAATTATTTATGGTTTTCTTTTAATATTAATGTTTATAATTTTTTTGTGTGTTACAAGCTTAGATTTAATCTAGAGGCAACATATTGGGCTTATTGTGCATTTTTTTTTATAATTTTTACTTATATATTTATGCAGTTCTTTATTTTTATGTAATTCTTGATAAACGTGGTTCGATGAATATTATAAAAATTAAATTAAAACAAAACTCATGCGTGGAACATGTCCGTTATCTTAAATTAAGTTTTATATACTATAACGCTAATTATTTATTATAAAACGATGCATGAATTATTATTATTATTTAAAATATGGATCTTATTTTAAATTAAAAACGAAAAAACATTTATTCATGAATAAAAAAAAACAAAAATATCCTGTTACAAATTTCTAACTTCCTTTATATACCTATAATTATATTTTGTGTAAATTAATTATGTGCTCACTAAAGAGAGGATTATCTTATTGATTGTTTCCATTTTTTTTAATTAATTCTTATAATTTTTTTTATTATTTGAGTTGCAGAATAATTTAATTTAAAAAAAAGTTGTTTTAGGTGCCAATTTTTTTATTTATAGAAATTTCTTAAAGGTGTATGAGATAATAATTTTTTTTTTTATTTCTACACCATCAATTATTTATTTGTTCATTAGTAATTATATACTATGACTATAATTTTTTTACTTAATAATTATTAATTATTTGTTCTATATACATACATTTTTTTTAGTTTTACAAAACAAAACGATGTAACTATATACAAGAAAGAATATTAAAAGAGGAAATTCTAAATAAAAAAATTAAAATAAAAAACATTGTCATTAAATAGAGAAATAAACACATGTAGTACAAATTATTTTTTATTCTAGAATATATATTATATTTTAACAATGAAAAAATTTGTTCATATTATTACTACTTATATTGTTTTGTTTACTTCATTAGGTAATAATAGAGACATTTAACTAATAGTTACAATTCTTATAATACACAAATTTATTTAACATATATTCATATAAATTTATGCACTTATATATTAACATACTTAATCTTTTTCAAATTTTATATCTAGGAGTAGTTTATGGGAAAAAAATTGAAGCGGAAAAAAGGAATCATGATGCACAGTTAAACAATTTTTATTCGTACCACAATTCAAAAGGAGTAGATTTTAATAATTCAAACTCTTCAAATGAAGAACAATGTAATAATCAAAATAATGTCATTAATGATAAAATTATACAACCTCATTCAATTACTTACTTTGGAAATCAAAAAAACACTGCGAATGACAAAGTCATATTATACAATGACTACACAAATAAAAACGACTTCGATACTTTTAAAAGTTTTAATAATGAAAATGAACAAACAAATAGAGAAGCAACTATAGTTAAGAGTTCTTTTATCCAAAACTTCGTTACACCCACATTCGATCATTCTCTATATAATATAATAGATATTATATATGGTGTATCAATTCCAACAAATAGCTTAAATTTTTTTTATGTGAAACTACAGGCTTATCAAGAAATTCGAGATATACTCCATCAAATATATTCCAATTCAACAACTGTAATAAATATCTCACGAAGTAAACACTATAACGCATATAATGATATACAAACGGCAATAAAAGAATGTGAACCTCAAAAAAACAAAGTAATAAATGAAATGTTCAATTTTCAAAGTCCTCTTTACGAATTTTATAAGAATCCCATGCATGATTATTATATTCCATATGAAGATTCCAAATCGCAATATGTGAATTGCATGATTCCACGATTCAAAAAACTAGAACTCAAAGTAGATAATTCTTTTTTATCGGTGGTACCAGAATATGATCATTTAGCTTATTATGAAAATCGGAATGTAGATGTCATTTATAAAAAGTATGCTACTAATACAAAAAATCATATGATCTTTCAATTGGGAACTATAAACAAATATCCGATGTTCAGTGATAAAGAAACTATTCCATATATAAAATCACTAATTCAAATTTTAGAGTCTGAGAATGCACAAGCAAGTCTTAAAAAGAAACTATTTTTTTTAGAAAAGCAATTTGAAGATATTATAGACAAATCTAATAAGTCCCGGGTCAAATGTATAAGGGCTTATCAATACATGCAAAAATATCAATTAGATGGAACATTTATACGATATTACTATAACTACTTTCCAGAATTTAAAAAAATAGCAACACATAAAGCTATTTTCATTTATAATTCAGGTAATCTACAATCTATGGAATCAGTATATAAGTATCAAAAAGAAGTATTAAACCGTTTTATTAAAACGCTAGGAAAACTATTAATAGAGAAACCTGATCCAGATAACAATCAAATCCTTAAAGATGATATTGATGAATTTAATATTTCGATACCCAAACCGAATTTAACAGCATTAGAAACAAGATTTTTTGAAATATTTAAACAGGAATGGGGTTCTTATGATAATAAAAAAACTCTTGGCAAAAATGATGACCAAGATAACACTGTAAGCTTAATTTTAATGAGGATGAAAGACTTCAAAGACATAATTGATTCTATGGAACTTTACAAAAGGAGCGTTGTTTCAAAAAATAAAATTCTTTCTGAAATCGATCAAAAATTAAATAAACAAACTTATAAAGAAATAGAAAATGGATTGAAGGAGTCTTATACATTAGCAAAAGATTGGAAAACATTAAAACGCAAAATAAGAACAGAATTAGAAGGATACAGTGAAGATTCTATTCAATTGGAAAAAGAAATTAACGGTTTATTTGACAAATATTTGGAAATAAATAATGCAAGCATATATCTAAGCACGTTAAAAATTGAATTAAAAGAAAAAATTAAAAACATATCTGACAAAAATGAATATGTTAAAAAAGCAGTTGACTTAAAGAAGATAATAGAAAATAACAATACATACATTGATGAATTAGCTAAAGCCTCACCATATCAACTTACGGAATATGTAAATAACAAAGATACAATATATAGTACAATAAAATCAGAGTTATCTAAAATTTATGAAGGTGACATTGATGAACTTTACAATGAATTATCTTCTATAGTTAAAGAAAATGACATTGATAATGCAGAAGACAAAACGAAACTTGAAGATTTAAAATCGAAAATATATAAAGAATATAATAAAATTCAAAAAATGGAAACTGAAACAGTTGAATTAAAATTAAGTACCATTGAAAATAGCAAAAATGAACTTTTGAGCACTATTGCGAAGATAAAAAAATATATATATGGAGAACTCAATAATGAGATAAATAAAATAGTAGAAGATTTTAAAAATAAAGAAAACCAGTTGTCAAGTAATATAAATGAATATTCTAAATACAATGAAGAATTAAATAAATATAAATCTAAAATTTCAGAAATAAAAAATAATTATAATGATCAAAGTAATATAGGCAATGTAAAGGACGAAGAAGCAAAACAAAACTATGAAAAATACAAAGAATACATCAAGACAATATCTACCAAAGAAGACGAAATAAACAAAACCATAAATGAAATGAAACGTACAAAAGATGACATCTTAAATAAAGTAAACCTATTTACTGATTTCGAAAATAATCATAAAGAAAAGGTTAACACAGAGAAAGAATCATTTATTGAATTGGTAAATAAAATAAAAAAAGAAATTTCAGATGACCAATTGAACAATTATGAAAGTAAATTTAATGATACTAAATCATTAATTGTTGAAACAAATAGATCTATTGAAATGGAATATAAAAATGTCGATACTCTTAAGAAGATAAATGGGTATTTAAAAATATGTAAAAATACGACAGAATCAATAGAAAAATTACGTAATAAGCAAAATGAATTAAATGAAATATTAAATAAAAATATTGAAACTGTAAAAAATTGTAATTTAATAGAACAATCATATACAGATAAATTTAATAATACATTAACAGATAAAAAGACAGAATTAGAAAAAAAATTCACAGAATTGTCTTTAAATAATTACGAAGCGAATAACAATGAATTGATAACATATTTTAATAATTTAAAAGAAAATTTAGGAACATCTGAAGGAAACATCTTATATCAACAACTCGCTGAAAAAGAAAAGACTATTAATGATATCGAGCAAAAAAATGTTAATGCAAATAAAAATGTTTCAAATATCGAAATAGTAATTCATACATCAATTTATAATATTAGTGAAGAGATAAAAAAATTAATTGTAAATAATGCTGAACTCCTAAATAAAGAAATATTTAAGGAAGCACAAATCAGTATAACTAATTTGAATGAAATAAAGGATAAATTAACAAATTATAATTTTAATGATTTGGGGAAAGATATAAATATAAAGAATGACGATGAAGTTACCAAAATTCAAAATGAAATTACGGTCTTAAACACAAATATAAGTCAAAACATAGAAAAATTAGAGAATATAAAAAAAAAATCAGAAAACTATGTTGTTGAAATAAAAGCACAAATAGGTCATTTAGAAGATGTAACAAATAAAACCCTATCTAACGACGATTTTAAGAAAATTGAAAACAAACAAGAAACCATAGTATCAAAAATAGACAAAACAAAAAGTATATACGAGAATATGAATAAATTAGTAAGTGAAATAACAGAAATAAAAAATAATACAATTTCATTAAAAAACATACAGAATATAAATTTGTCATACAAACAAAGTTTAAATAAATTATTTGGGGATCAAATTAATAAAGAAAAGACAAATTCTGAAAATATGATAAAATCAATAGAAAAATGCAAAACAGAATTTGATGATATAAAAAATAAACTCATAGCGGAAAAACAAACGGTTAATGTACAATATTTCAAATACAAAGAATTTAACACTATTATTCAGGATAATGAAAAATACTTTTCCGATATTCATGAAAAATCTTTAGAACTAATAAAAGAAGATTCTGAGAAATCAAATATAAATGATATTAAAAAAACGTTACAAGGGTATCTTTTAGACGCCCAAAAGCGTAATAACGACATTAATCGTTATTTAAGCGAAATTACCAATCTATATAATATCTTAAAATCAAATAATATTAAAAATATGATTGATGATATAAAAAACTATGCTAAACAAATTGAAGAATATAATAAAAATGTAAAATCGGAATTAGGTAAATCAGAAACATTAATTAAAACTCTTAAAAGCAAATTCCAATTAGAAAAGTGTAAATCAAAAATCGAATCAACTACAAATGATGAAGACGCTGTTGAATGCATAAAGAATATTACAGAATTCAAAAATTATATTTTAAACGACGAAACCAATATCAACGATTATTTTAAAAAAGCTGAAGAGTATAATGAAAACGTATTATTGAATTTTAAAAATATAGAAGCAGCATATGACAAAGTACAATACATGATGACAACTAAAAGTGATTCTGACACTAATCATAATATTTATAATTCAGATGAATTGAAGGGATATATTGATAAATCTAAAGAGTATAAAGATGAGGTGGACAAAAATACCAAAACAATTGAAAATAATAAGAAAGAGTTTGAACAGTATAAAGATGAAGCCATTAATCTTTTAAATAAATTTTCTGAGTTAATGCTAAAAAATAACATCATCCAAACAAAAACAGATTTAGAAATTATAATAAATGAAATAAAAAAAATGCATAAAGAAAATATCATGCAAGCAGAAAAATCTGAGCAAAAAATAAACACAATAAAAAATGAACAAATCCAAATCAAAGATGACACTACTAACAATGATAAATCTAACAAAGCAATTATAGGCATACAGGCATCGTTGGATAAATTCGAAACCAAATTCTTAAAAATAAATGATATAAGAACAAAATCAAATGAGTTTTTAAAAGAAACCGAAAACATAGAGAAACAAATATCAAATTTATCTATAAATAGTCAAGGAATAAAACTAAAAGATAACGAAGACATATTAAATACCCTTCAAACATTTTTAGAATCTCTCAAAGACCAAAAAAAAAACATTGAATACCAAAAAACAGAATTAGATAATTTTGATTCTGAAATTGAAAATATAGAAAATAATATAAATCATAATATAAAAAATTACGAAATGGGAATTATCGAAAAAATAAAAGAAAATGCCGATACAAATAAAAACCAAATTGAATCAACAAAAGAATTAATAAAACCAACAATAGAAAATATAATATCTTCTTTTAACACTAGTGATTTAGAAGGTATTAACACTAATGAAAACTTGGAAAAATATAACACAGAAATGAATAAAACATATAATGAGTTTATGGAATCATATAATCTAATAGCAAATTATTTAGAAACGGTTTCAAAAGAACCCATAACATATGATAAAATTAAAAATACACGAATCAACGCACAAAATGCACTCTTAAAAAATGTAGAACATGTAAATAAAGCCAAATCCTATTTAAATTATATAAAAGAAAATGAATTTGATAGAATAGTCACACATTTTAAAACCAAATTAGATAATGTGAATAATAAATTTACAAATGAATATACAAATATCAACAAAGGTTTAGATGACATTTCAAAATATATTGAAAATGTTAAAAACTCAACCGATGAAAATTCATTATTAGATATACTAAAACAAACCAAACATACATATATGAACATGATTGGTAAAGCATATTATAATTATAAATATGAAGCAGAAAATATATTTAAAAATATGGTTAAATTAGCATATTCTTTAAATATTCAAATACAAAATAATTCAGGCATATATTTACTTGACAATATTAATATAGCTATATTATCTAGCTTAGATTCAGAAACAAAAGACACACTAAAATTTATTCCATCTCCACAAAATGAATCAGAAATATATACAAAAATACGCAATTCTTATGATACTCTTCTCGATATATTTAAAAAAAGTCAAGATACACATAAAAAGGAGCAATATACTTTAAATCTAATGAACAAAAACCGACATCTATATGAAAAAATACATGTATCCAATGAATTAAAAGGCGCAATAAGTGATACAAAATATAAAAAAGAAAAAATATCAAACGATGTTAAACTAGTTTTACATAAATTTAATGAATTAAACCAATTAACATGTGATTCTCAAAATGATGATATTACTTTAGAATTATCAAAACAGAATCAAATAAAAACAAAAATTAACAATTATGAGCAGGAAAAAAAAAAGTTTGGAATGAATTTTAATGTAACGACTATAGAAGAAAAACTGGATAATATAATTAAAACTTTAGAAAAATTCGAAAATAACCGCGATTCTTCAGAGAAAAAAGATTCTAGCACGCAATCCAATGACGAATTAAATGATATGACTAAAGTATTTAATACTGAAATAAAAAGTATTGAGGATAAAATAATAGAAAAAAATGATTTAATTGATAAATTAATAGAAATGAGAAAGGACTGCCTACTTTTTACATATACAACACTAGTCGAGACTCTTAAAAGTAAAATATTTAATTACCCGGAATTCATAAAGTCTGTAACTAAAGTTTCAAAAACATATTTAGAATATATTAAAAATAGTACCGATTCTTTAAATGATGACATCGATACATTACAAACAAAATATAATTTGAATAAAACAAACAAACATATTGCAAGTAATATTACCTATATTACGAACGATAATAATAACTTAATAGAAAAAGAAAAGGAAGTAACTCAGATAATCAATAATTTAACCAAGCTATTTTCAATAGATTCAAACAATATCGATGCCAATACATTACACAACAATAAACTACAAATTATTTATTTCTATTCCAAACTTCAAAAATCAATCGAATCCATAAGGCAATTGTATACAAAAATACGAGCCTTTAAATTATCAAATATATATCTTATTAATGAAAAATATTTAGATATATCCAAACAATTTGATAATATTTTACAGCTACAGAAAAATAAATTAACAGAAAGTTTAAATAATTTAAATCAAATTTATAAAGATATTTCTGACAAAAAAAATCAATCCCTTCGTGCAATAAGTGAAAGTACAATACCCAACTTCAATGTGCTTAAAGAGATATATCATGATATTGTTAATCGTGAAAGTCAGGTACATGAAATAGAAAATATTAGTAATAAAGAAAACAAAAATATAACCTTATATATAGACACAATTACCCAATTAACCGAAAAAATACAAAATATCTTAAATTTTGTTACAACTAATGAAAATGATAATAATATAATCAAGCAACATATTCAAGGCATTGATGAAAAACATGTATCAAAAATTATAGAAATTTTAAAAAGCACAATACAATCATTTCAGCAAATTAAAAATAAAATATATGAAATTAAAACCCAATTTTATGGCAGTAACAATATAAATAATATTATAACTATCATATTACAAAGTGCAAATGATGTAAAATCACTGTTTTCTATGGATTTAACTATAGAAAATGAACTCATTCAAATACAAAATCGTTTAGAAGATATTAAAAATGCTACTCGTGAAAGCAGAAGCGAACAAATGGACACATATATTAATACTATGCACAATTATGTTGAACGCCAATTTAACAAAATTGAGAATAATCCAAATAAAAATGAAATAGACAATACAATGGAAAACATACGAAATTATAATAAAGAATCCGAAGTAAAATTACAACAAATTTCAAATTACAAAAACCAAGTTGCATCGATAATCACAGAGATTACTAACCTCATTGCTTTAATTAAACCCAAGTATAATGATAATAATAATGATATCTCATATAAGGCTGCCATCAAACATGAAGAGGATGCCCAAAAAATACTTAATGATTTAAATAAAAGTCAAAATATCCTTAACCAATCAATAAATAAAAATAAAAAGAGTATAGAGTATTTAGGATATAAACAATATGGTACTCACTATCACAATAATTTGCATACTATTAATAACCAACAAGAAATATCACAAATAAAATATCCTAGTAATACATACTATAATAATATTGATAATGCAAAATATAAAAGTCATCATTACTCAAATTCAGGTAGAAAAGGTTCCTCCAAAACAAAACATGCAGAAGATTCTATTAAATATGCGGGAGCAATTGTATTTGGTTTAATAGCGTGCTATGCAATTTCAATTTTCAAAAAACACGATGATACAAATGAAATGGATTTAGATAATAATGAAAAAAATTATGGTGAGTCGGAAAATAACTATTTTGAAAGAGAAGAGGAAATTATAGAAATAAATATAAATGAAGATTTATGATTTAATTAAAGTAATAAAATATCATCATTTTATATTTTCGGAATACACAAAGTTTAATATTCATATTTAATTTAATTACTATGATTAATTAAAAAATGTGTATTCCCCCCAATTAAAGTTATAAGAAATTTACAACCCAAAATAATAAAAAGTGCCTTATATAAATATTTTACAATATAATACAATAATTTTTATGTTGAAAATAATTTTTTTATTTACATATATAATGCTAACTGTCGAATTTTACATGTAGGCACACATTTATAAATTGTAATTTTATAATATAAATTAATACTTAAATGGGCATTATATACATACATACATACATACATGCATACAAAATAAAATCATTAAAAAAAATTGTCTCATGTTTATTAAAATATTTGCAATTTTTTTTTTTAATTTTTATATTTTTTTCGTTTTTTTTTTGTTATTATTATAATTTGTATATATAACCTTTGTTGTTATATATAAAAAACAATTTTATAACTTGCATTAATATGCAAAAATATGTTTATCAATACTATTAACAATATACGGTTTCTATCATCTTAAGATTATATTATAAAAATTTCGATCAAAAATACTAAAAAAATCATTAGGGAATTATAGGGTTTTAATGATTCTAAGATTTAATTGGTATATTAAAATATTTTGAGGATTCAGAGTTAAAGAATTATTTACTTCCAATAATTTATAGAAAATACTTAGTGTATTGCACTATTGCAGCAACCTATGTAACAATGAAAACAATGAATATCTTTCAATCCCTGAGAAAAATAAAAAAATTTTCATACAAAAAAAAACAAAATTTTAGTATTATCCTTTTTATTTAAAATAATAGATAATTTTTATGATAAAATGATGATAACAAGTTCCCTAAATATATATAAATCATAAAAGATGAGAAGCTTATTTAATAAACCAATTTCAACTATTGTTTTGCTCGTTAAAATGGTAATTCCAATATTAACGGGGGGTGTACAATAGCACATTTGTCATTTGTAAAAGGAATCGTATATCACATAACATCCATCGATATTATATTTGTGCCCTTTGCATTTGCCTTGGATAATTTAATTAAATGTTGGAATCCCATCATAAATAGACACTATAATATACCTTTGAACACCCTCTTCGAATAAGCACCCAAAAATTAAATTAAGAAAAAAAGTATGTATAACAAAATTTTATCATATCCTCAGTAGTAACATTTTTTATGTTTTTAATGGGATACTTAATCCTGGTTATTATATAAAATACATATACAAAAATATTCTTTATATTTTAATAAGTTTATAAGTTCGCATACTAATGTTATATTTTAGAATTTTCATCTATTTCAAGTTATTCCTCTTTTTATTATCGTATAAATAATGCATGTAACACAATACAAAAGAATAATTAAAAAAAACAATGTCGCAGTTATCTACCCATGAAATATATAAACTTGTTTATGCATCAATCATATTAGTATATAACCCGTTTAAAAATGTGTAAGCGTCATAACAAATATATATACTTTTTCATTTTTTTTAAGTTTATATTTCCTTTTCCATACATATTGTTTTTTATATTATGTTTAAATCGGAAAGACACGTAAAAAAAACATGAAACGACGAAGCATTTCCTATAAAATAAATCCCATAATAAAAAATAATCATTTCGTTTCTTATTTTTAATAGCTTTAAAAGTTTATTTTCTAAAACTTAAAAAACCTTCTTATCAAAACATTAAATTTGTTATTAAATTCGATTATTAAAAAGATTCAAGACACTTTAGGACTATTTAAAATTTTAATAATTCCATAATTGTTTCCTTAAAAAAGATAAAAATATAGGAATTCATACAAATACGCGTAAAACAACATAGTATAAAAGTAAACAAAAAATACAACAATATATACATCTATATTATTCCAACTCTATCTTATTTTAACACTATTATCAGAATAACCAACAATGATAACATAAAGAACATTTGTGTTTTCATAAAAAATATAAAAAAAGCAAATAAGTATATATTCTCATTGTTTTTTCGTTTCACAACAATCAACATTATAGTTTTTTGCAAACCAAATAAGGTATATGCAAAACAATATATCGTTAAAAATATTTTTGTTGTTTAATAAATTACAAGCAATTATTTGCTATTTTCAAATATTCATTATTTAATGTGAAAACTTATATAATACCATATTTATAAAAATAAAAAAAAATTATGATTTGGGGTTGAAAATAATAATTACATTGCCAGAAGCTTTTATATTTTGGGTGTAAGGATAAATATTTATCGATGTTAAATGAATTTGTAAAAAAAAAACAGGTTTTTATAATTATTTTAATACAATCATTAGAATCAACCACAACCATTAGTTTATTACATATGTATATAATAATATTGCATATACAATCAATATTATTAAATACTAAAAAATTAACCAAAACATATTCAGGGTACAAATTCGAACAAAAAACCCTGAACGCTAAACCCTATATATAGCTTATAATTTTATTAATAAATGTGTTTAAATTAAGTTTATTTAAAAAAATTAAAAATATTAACTAAACATGAGTAAATTTAAAATTCATTAATATATAATATATATCCATATAAATAAGGCTAAATGAATTTTTGGCAAATACAAAACAAAGATAAATTAATTATATATTTAATTAAAATATATATAATAATAATAATAAAATTAAATCAAATTTCATTATTCTACAGAGCATAAACAAGTGTAATTTTTTATGTCATAAAATATTAAATATATTATTTTTAATTATTTAAACATGTATAATAAAACATAATAATAAAGAGTGGTTATGCTGCTATTGAGTTTACTTTTTTGAGTGCTTTTAATGCTTTCAATTGGAATTTATCGTATTTATAACCTTTATAAAATGCGTTAACTGCAAGCAATGAAATTAGAATACTAATTGGAATTTGACTCGGTCCTGGTATTAGTAACCCCATAAGAAGAAAAATAACCGTCGTTCCACTAATCATCATTCCTTTGAAATCTTTTTTTGCCTGTTCCCAATCTTTAATCATATTTTCTTTCTCTAAGGGACTTAATTCATTTTCAAATTGTTTAAAGTTTTCATCTTTTATAGTCATTTGTTCATCTTCTATTAGTTTTTTTTTCATTTCATCATCCTTGTGACTAGAAAGCTCCTTTTTTGCTTTTTCTAATTCTGTTAGAAGTTTATTAACAATTTTTTTAGTTCTTTTATTTAAACTACTTAATTTGGGTAATGTATTATTTTTTGTTTGCTCCTTTATATGTGAATTTATAATCTTTCGCATATATATAATTCCGTCGTCATCACTATCGTTTTCATCAAATTGATTTACAAGATTCACAGTTGATTGACTCAAATCATTTAAATCTAATAGATTGTCTACATCTGTTAATACCCTATTGTTTCTAAAATTTATTACATTCCTTCCAAGGCATAATTCCTGCAAAGAAATGAAATATTTATTAACATATATGTAATTAACTTTAATTGTTTCTTTAACTTAAGTACATTACCAACACATGAAACAATAATATAAGGTTAATGTAAAACAATAAATACAAAAACTATAATGAAATATTATTAATAATAAAAGAAAATAATATGTAACTTACATTTTGGGAATATTCAAAGGAACAAATAATAATTGAAAAAATAACGTATTTTAAAATATTGACTCTCATTTTTATCTTTATTTATTAAATAAATGAAATAATAAATGTAGTTTGAAATAATGATAATAACTTGATATTTATTCCAAAAATAATAATTTTTATTAGTTTTTTGTTCTAAATTTTATGAATAAATTAATATATTTATAAAAAAAAATGGTATTTATTATTTTTTTGTTCTAAAAATTATGAATAAATTAATATATTTATAAAAAAAAAATGGTATTTATTATTTTTTTGTTCTAAAAATTATGAATAAATTAATATATTTATAAAAAAAACAATGGTATTTATTTCATTTATTAATCTTTTGCATTCTTTATAGAATTAATCTATGTAACTGCTGTAATAAACTTCGCTATATTCATTAAAAGTATTATTTATGGCTATACATATTAAATTTTCTCTAAAAAATATACAACTTTTAATATTTTAATTATAAAAATATATATGTATATAATAACTTTTCAATAAAATTTATTTTTTGAATATTTGTTATACATATAGCCTTTTAATATAATTTATAATACGCTAGTATATTTAGTGATATGGCGTATGGTTGTAATATTTTATAAACTTATATTTTTCTATTATTGTTTACATACAAACAAATTAATAAATATCCATTAAAATAATAAGATATTATATGCATATATATTTTATGTGAACAAATACAGCCATATAATGAAAAAAAATAACAAAGCACCATTGTTATTTACATTTAAATGGTTTCTTATTGTTATACTTCGATTTTAAATATTACTTAATAACATTCTATATTATATTTATCGCTTAAATTTTTTTTTTTTTCATAGATTGGTATGTGCTAATTTTATTTATAAATATATCTATGAATATAAAGTATCAAATATATTATTTCTATTCAAATAGTATAAAATATTCATATTTTTAAATATGCCTCATATAAATCACAACGAATAATACATATGAAACCATAAAATGAAATATACTTAATAATAACCGCTTAACTTTGCCGTGTTCATTAAACATATATTATAGTACATTTAATAGTTAAACATTATATTATCTTTATTTTTATAAATACTATTTAAATAAACCATAAATATAGCACATTAGTTAACATAAAGAATTTCATCATATAGAAAACTTATTTTATGTTTTATTATAAAATATGAAATAGAGTTTTAACCTGATTCCCACTTGTAAAAATAAATATATTAATAGGCAAATTTACTATTTATTACTATTTAAATTTATACATTTTTTAAATTCGAATTCAAATATAAGTTAATTAAATTTATCATTCTATGGAATCGTGTTTTTTTTATAAACAAAAAAAATTAACAAATAAAAAATAAATTAATAAATGATACAGAATCAATCTGCATAAGTTTTTATATATTTAATAATAATATTTTTTCCTTATTAACGGAATTTATAATCGGGTTTGTCATTTTTTTCGTATCAACTGATTTTATAATTATTTGCATTGATCTTTCCCTTCTAATTGAATTTATAACCTTTTCATTTTTTTTCTTCAATTTCTTCCTTCATCCAAATAACAAATACTAACATAAAATTATGAAAAATATATAATATTTTATAGTGAGAACATATTTTTAAATTGTATACTTCATAATCGTCTTTTTATTTACCTTGTATATAATAGCTAAAGTAATGGAAATTAAAAGAACTATAATTGAAATTTCAATTTGTTGGTATTATTTGAGTGCATTATTACCTATTCCTGTTGTTTTATTTCTTTTTATTTCGATTTCAACATTTTTTGGTTTAATTACTTCATTTGTAAATTATTTTGGAGATTCTTCTTGATCGTTTTAATCAGAATTTCCTTTTTCATATGAGTCCCGAGACAATTGCAATGTTTTAGCTTGTTCACTAGAACTTGATCATAATGAGGTTTGAGGTGAATCTTCTTGAAGCGGTAGTGAGTCATCAGGTGTGGGTAATCCGTCTCTTGTATCTTTTGATTCAGGTTTTTTATCGTCTAAATTAGAAGATATTTCTATTTTTTTAGAACCGATACTTACATTATTAATAATATTATTTAAAAAACTACTAAATTTATCATAAATAGTTTATATATTAGACACATATGTACAATATAAATACTTAAAAGTTCCAACGGCCTTTGTAAGTTTGTTCTTTTTTCCTTTAAAAAACTCGAAAACTTTATTTAATTGGTCCATTCCTTTTAATGTTATACTAAAAATGTATGGTCTAATATTAAAAGATGCCCCTGGTGTACTTAGAGTTTTTTTTTCTTCTGGAACACTATATGTGCACCTTGTTCACTACCGGATTCTCCTTGGTTTATTTGATCATCTTTCCCACCACCTAATTTAGTTACCCCTTATCTGCATATCCTACCTCACCATTTGAACCTTCTGATCCAACATTCGACCCACCATCTGAATTTCCTTGATTGGTACCTGAAATTAAGAGATGGTCGCTTGTATAGCTTTGGAGACTCGTTTTATTTCATGTGTCACCCGCTAAATCTTTTTCTTCAGTCTCTTTAGGATTTCCATTGTTTTTAGTATTGTCTACTACAATAGCTTTACTTCTTGATGTATTAGTTCCATTCCATATATGCTTGTTGAATCACTTGTTCCCGATGGGTGACTTGATGCTTAATCCACTGAATTTTGTAGTTTGGTGTTTTTTGCAATATTCTCCCCTTTGGTTTCATCATATTTTTGCTCCCCTTGAGTTTCGGGTTCCTTCTCTTTATATTTTAATTTACACTTTGAACTTTTGAAGTCAAATGTTTTAAAATTTTCCGAAAAATATAAATATTTTTCATCTTTCGTTGTAAGTGTTTGAAGGTAGTTGTTAAAATTGGATATATTTTTCCATTTTCCTTAATAGCATAAGTTCTAAAGTTAACATTTTTTTTTTTTAAATTATCCAATAAATGAAGATATGAATTACATTCAGAAATCTTTCCATAAAGGGATATATATTGATTAAGATAATTGGTAGAATTCTGAATAAGGGTCTTACTTTTGGCACTGTTTATTTTATAATTTACAATTGTATTACATATATGATTAGCTAACTTATAAAATTTATGCATATACTTAAGATTAGCACATTTCAAACCATTATTTACAATATTCCAATAATTAAAATATCCTATAAATTTATCTAAATGCTTTTCATAAAATTCTTTTAGAGTTATTGTATCATTATTTTGTATTTTATATAATTTATCACTTAGTTACATTGTAAAATAGTCATAATACTGATCACTATTAATTCTTTTTGTTAAATGCATAAATACCCACTCAAAGTACTAATTCTTTGCTTATTGTTTTACATTTTTTAACTCCTTTTTTTACATGGTAAAATCCATCGTATATTTTAACTTCCTTAAATTTGTTAACTCTTACAGTTTTAACATTAAACAATTTATCAGCATTAGTAAATAGTTGACAATAAGAAAATATTTATAAAAATTAATAAAAATATGCATTAATGCAAAATTTATTGAAATAAAATGTAATATAATTTGTAGACAAATCAAACACAATAAAAGAAAGGATAATCATGTTTTATTTTAAAATAATATTATTTACCATTTGTTTGTCGTCCATTGTAATGAAAATTTGTTTTTAATCTTTAGATTGATATTACATTGTTTTTATATAAAATATATATACTCCAATAAAATAGGTTAAACAATGACTTGAATAATCTATATAAAATTGTTAGTATCTAAACGCATTATTAGTATTATTCTCAATAATAATATTAATTTTTAAATAATATACAATAATATAATAAAATAAAATTTATATTCACTTTTATTGCAATTTAAATAAGTATCCTTATTTTTTGATTTGTTTGAATCATTTTTATCATATTTAAAATACCGATATTCTTAATAATATGCGAAATAGCATCATTGTATAATTTTGTGTAACCTTTCAATGAGTTTAAATAAAACATATCTCCTAATTATTATACGCTTGCACATAGATACTATGAATTCTCTATGTTTATAGTAAAGAAATTACCATTTTTATATTATTATAAAAATATAATTAGAAATGTATTATTACTATAATTGTTAAAAATGTATTTTAATTTCATTATTTGAATTTCATTATTTGAATCCCATGTATTGATATACATTATTATTCAACGTAGAATATTACACCTTTTATATTATTTCTAATAGATATAAAACACTGTTTGTGTTTAAATTTAATATTAAGAAATAATTTAATATTTCTCTTTTTCTAAATAGATGACATACATATGTTTAATTATCTTATATATATATAAATTAATAATTAATTTTAGAATATGAATAACTTTGCTATGTATTAACATTTCTTTATATATAAATATAATTAATGAATAATTTTGAGTGCATATCTTATCTATATTTTTAAATTAAAAAAACATAATATGCAAATTAGATTAATCGGGCTATTACAATTAAAATAGGTCATGAACATAAATTAGTTTTAGGGTAGTAGTTAGTATATATAAAATGTGTTTATTCTTTTCATTCTTATTATCTATTTAATATATAAATGATTAAGAACTATATTTTATGCAATAAAGAAAATAAATATAATTGTTTTCGTACAATATAATTTAAATATATTAAATTTAAATTTTAAAATGTATTCATACTTTGGTTGAAATAATGAATTACTTTAAGAAGCAATATAAACCTGGGTTACCATGTTAAGTACACATTTATATTTATAACCTAAACATATATTATGCATTTTATAATAAAACGTTATTTGAATTTAGATATAAAAACAATATTTTTAAGGAGAGTTGTATAATTATTAATAAAATTTCTATTATCTTGCTTGATAGTGTTAATACTAACATTATCACATTAAAACTTACTTAAATAAATGTTATGATACTTCATTTGATCTTGTATACATACAATTTTAATCTTATCACACGTTTAATAATATATATAATTACTGTATATCTATGTAATCGAATTAAATAAACATAATATGTTTGTTTGCTTTTATAAACAGCTTGATATATTATTATTGTTACTCATGTTACACCATTGCGTGCTACAAAAAAATAATTAATACACTCAATAAAATCAATTTAAATTTATATAGAATGTTTCTTTGTTTCATTGTTTTAAAGTATAACATTTTATAATATTATATTATTTCGTAATAATAATATATTTAAAATATAAATTTATAAGTTTGTGTATATAGAATAACCTAACATAAAATTACTTGTTCAAAGAAAAATAATTACTATTTGCCTTCTCAATAAAATTAATATTTAATTATATGAAGTTTCCACGACAAACAATGTTTCAATATTAGTTATTAGTAAAGTATTTTATTAGATTATATGTATAGGTGTATAATAATAATGCATTATACCTATCATATTATTTATAATTGTTAGAACAAAATATAATATTAAACTTTATTAATATGCTTATGTTTTTTCTTTTAACTTTTTTAAAATATAATTTATTTATACCTCAAAACTATAAAGTTTAAAAATTTATAGTGATTAATCTAATGTTATACCTTATGATAAATAAATCAAAGCGTACAAATCAACTTCTATTAATACAAGAAGATAATAGTAACTACAATTAAAACTTCCAAAATATTGTATATATAGTACGATTTTTGTCGTATTCCAAAAAATGTTAGATGCATAAAACATCTTTTATAGACAATGTTATATCGTCGATTCTCGATCTCTATTTTATGAATCTGTGTTTTATTACTATCTATTATATATTGGTTATATGTTTAATTAATCTTAAAAACACACATATTAATATGAATATTCAAAATGAATTTTATTATAATGTATACCCTTATATATAATAATATTATACAGTTCGGTTATCAAAATCCAATTTAGATTAAAGTAATTGTGACACAAGTTAGAAGTTTTACTAAATAAAATTTTCATCAAATAAAGAAACTTATCTTATATTTTGATATCCATAATTCAATATAGTCCCTGATTAACAAGTTTTATATAATAGACAATTATGATATTGCATAATACGACTTCGTATATAGCCAATGTTTATATTAATATATGGAATATAGACACCTTATTTTAATCATATTAAATCTATATGAATACGCAAGTGTATATGTTATAACTTATCAAAATATGTTATGTAATCCATTTCATATCAATGGCTATGCCCCTTTTTTGGTTGCATATTTGGACTTTTGAACTTCATCTTGTGATTAAACATACGAAAATGGTACATATATTTAATCAACATTTAAAGACAAAAAATATTATCAAATTATAAAAAATTAAATTATAGTATACCCCCTAACTCAAAACGAAGATTTAGTGAGCGAAACAATAACCCATAAGACATAACCTTGACGCATAAAACACGAACAACTCGGCATCAAGAATATTAGAATTAAAAACTAAATTACTTTTATGTATGCACATATATATATTTCTTGACTTTACAACTTGATCTTTCATTATTTTATTTATTTGTATTTTTTAAAATTTTATATGTACTGTGTTTTAATATTAAAAAGGAATTTATAATTTGCATTAATTTATAAAAAGACATGGGCATAAAAATTACTACCAATAAATAATTTTTATAAAATTAACAATTCTGCTAGAAAATGTTATTTAGTAAATTGTATTAAAAGTGATAAAAAAATTACAGAATCTTTGATTCTCATGATATAAAATTTATAATACTATTATTATGATAAGGTAATAAATATTGTTATTATAGTTGTATTAGTAATATATAAAATTAACTGCATTCCTCAGATTAAATTAATCATTTTAATATTTAAAAATATAATAGACATGTTTTATATTCAAACTATGCATTATCAAAGAAATTTTGTAAAACAAATGGGAAAATATATAAAAACAATTATTTTAATATAATTATTAATGCAAGTATATATAATTATATTAAAACAAATATATATTTTTATATTATTTTCTTACTTTTATATTTTTATTTTAATGATTGATTTTCTATTAGGTAAAACATCATAGTTTTTTTCTATTATATATAAATATAAGTATATGTGTAATTCCATACGTAGTGAACTGTTTTATAAATTTTAAATTGAGTTTGATCAATCATAAAAATATAAAATATATGTATTCATAATGCTATATTTAAAAATATCAATTATATAATTAAAGTTATTTATTTTTAGATATTATGATATTGTGAATCACAACATTTTTGATATTCATTATTTATGAAATGTTCTGTTATTGACAACGTTTTGTGGTTGAATTAGATAAAAAATATATTAAACATATAAATTTGATAAAATAACATAGATTTGTCGTTTAAATATTAATTTGTATTTTTTTTAAATAAATATTTGTTTTTTATACTTTATTGGAGAAAATTATTTGCTTCAGTTTTAATTGTGTTGTGCAACTTTTCGAGTTGTTAATTTTTAATTAAAAAATATTAATATATATTTTAATATTTTGTTTGTAAAATTCAAAAATGAATAAATTTTATGTTCAAATTTTTTTTTTTCTTTTAATCATCACCGTATCTGTGAATAATAAAACCCTTGCAACTGAACTGGATCCAAGAAAAGCTACACCACCTGAATCAATACGTTATTATCTTACGTAAGAAAATACAACAATATATATATTACACATTTCATTATGAAAATATTAAATATACGCCTGTGCAACAATGTTATAATATAAATACAATACCTTTATTTGTGTATGCATTAAAAATACGTTCATTTTTATCAATGATAGTTCAGAAGAAGTATATGAAAAAAATAAGCACCTATTGTGTATCAATCCCAATGAAACTATAAAAGCAGAAAAACTTATGAACGAAGCTGTAAAACATTTAAAATATCATGCTACAAGCATAAGTAATTATAAATTTTTTATAACACATCCCAATTCTCGTATGGCTTTATATAGAAAAAAATATAAAGGCCATACAGATGTTGAAAAAATTCAATATACAGTTTGGGGTTTTGATAAGGTATCAATGAACAAACAATATCAAAATTATAAACCGAACTAAAATAAAAAATGATTATAATTTATATACATATATTTTTCTTTACTTCCGTTAGTATAATGAAATAATAAAAAAGTTATGGGACCCCGATTATACCAATTCTTTCAATACTGATTATGTTAAAAGTATACAAAACAAAAATAAATAACCAAATCAACATATTGTTGTTACTATTTATTCGATATTTCGTAATTTATTATTGTCATTGTTATATGATACTATTTATTGTTCCCCATATCTTCAAATTCATAATATTTTAATTTACATAATACGAACTTATTATTTTTTTGAAAAGTTGCCCGTGTGTACAATCCAAATTTAGTAATGATACAGCATCGTTGCGAAAAATTGCCGTTGAGCCGTCAGAAATATTTTTATGCTTTATCTGCAAAGGCTGAAGTAAGGAAAGCTTTCCTCGTCTATTTCATTATAAATCATATTTTTCGTATTATTTAAATACACTTTTATTAATTTTGTAGATATCACAAGACAAAACTATAATTGTCATGACTTCGCCAGATATAAATGATCACAATCCTTCCAATAAAAAATATCAAAACACAATCATATACAACGCAAATGCATTCAAAACTGACGTAGATTCTGAAAGTGATATTAGAAAAGGAAAATTAAAAAAAGTGCTTCTTAACATAGCTGGATATCTCATTGAAAAAAAAGACAAATATGTTGATATCACCTATATCGAATCTGTAAGCGATATACAAATTTTAATAACAATAATTTATTTCAACAATTGTTAAAAAAAATGTTATTTTAAATAAATGTACATATTTATAATATATGCTATAATTTCCAAAAAATTTAAACATTTTATATATTCATCAATTTGTTTTTTTTCTTAGATTAATGGAGATGCTATCATTAACAAATATGTATTATTGGAAAACCTTTAGATTATTTTTTCCTTCATATATAAATAAACATATATTTCGTATATATTTTTTAGCACCATAATATTAGAATATTTATGTTAATAAAACGATTTATTCTCATGTATAATGGTTTATTTAAATTATCATCATAAAATGTTTTTTTTTGTATATTATTTGTTTATGTCTTTTAACATTAGGATGCATCTATTTGTATTAATTTTGTGAATACTACAACTGTATAATTTATGAAGATCTTTTATTTATAATGTTCCTTTCATTTAGTGTTTGTTACTCTTTTTCTATTAAATATCTATAAACTTGCATTTATTTATTGTTTCTATTTTTTTCGTTTTTCTTATAAAACACCAAATTTAGATTAAAAATTAGTTATTTCCAAATATATGGGTGTCTTAAAATACGTCAATCATCATACTCATAATAATTTATTAATGATTTATTTTGTCTGTCTTTTTTTCTCTCTTAAATTTTCTCTTTGTAATTCAAAAATAATTCCAAATAATGAATACTAATATAAACTGTCAAGAAACGTATGATTTTTTCGTTACTAAATAATTTTATAAACTAATATATTTTTAGAATTACAGGAAATGAAATTATAATTCGAAATAAAATGAATCGACTATACAACATTGTTTTATATAAATTATTAAAATGCATATATTTATATTATAATATTACACAAAAATACACTTTTTAATTGTTTTTATAAACCAAATTGCCTATATTAATAACCATTTATAATTTTTCAATATTTATATTGTCTTTTAAATACGAATTCATACGTCTTTAACCCTAAAATAAAAGTTAATTAAATTTATCATTCTATGGAATCGCGATTTCTTTTATAAACAAAAAAAAATCAACAAAAAAAATTAATTAATAAATGGTACAGGATCGACCTGCATAAGTTTGTATATATTTAATAATGATATTTTTTCCCCATAAACATAATTTATAGATTTTTTAGTCTGTTTTTTTGAGTATATTAATTTATAATTATTTTCATCAGTCTTTTATCATTAATTGAATTTATAACTGTCTGTGTCATTTTATTTACATCAAACAAATTTATAACCTTTTTCATGCTTTTTTTTTTCTTCGATTTTTTTCCACATCCATAATATAAATACTAATATAAAAATGGAAATAAATATATAATTAGTTTTTTTTTTATGCACATTTTAAGCCTTTCTACAAATTAAGAATATATATAATCAATATATTCAATTTAAGCAAATCAAATAAAAATAATATATTTATTCGTGTTTACTATGTTTATATATTGTTATCATAGTTTTTTATTGCTCCATCACTGTATACTACATCATTATAATTATTGCACTTAATATAAATACTTCAAATCAATGCATAAAATTTTATTTTTTCATTGTTTTAACATAATATATTTTCAAACAAATTAATTAGAACATGACTTTCTATAAAATTAACATTAATATGTAATTATATGGCATTCCCTGAATCAAAAACATTTCCGTTTTTAGTCAATGACACGATAATTTATTATTATATATGCATACGGATTAGAATAATAGACTAATTCTATATTATTAGTATTTTTGAATTATTAGATAATTTATTATAAACCAATACATTTATAATTTGATGCAATATACTTATATATGTTTATATTAAATATTTTAAAATATATTATAATATGTATATAATACCCATTATTATTATTATTATTATAAATTGTTGTATAAGGGATTAAATATTATACTTTTATGTAAATGAATAAACCAAATAAAGCAATATCTATTAATATAATTTAAAATTTTAAAAACAATATAAAGGAACTATTAAAAAGGAATATTATTATATTATTATATTTTTATATCATATATATAGCGTTATTACAGTTTGCTTGAGGGGTAATTATAATTTAATTAAAATAATTAGACATGAAATAATCAGTTTTATTAAATAAAAATTGTTATCAAATAAATCAAAAATATTTTATATTGTGATATGCACAATTTAACATTTAAAAATAAAATATAAACAAAATTATTGCAATAATTAAAAATGTAATTAAACATAGTTCTATAAATGTGATATATTTTAATTAAAATATTCACATAAAAAATCGGAATTATACTTTAATTATATTTTATATTCAAAATATAAGGAAAAATAAAATCTGGGCATTATAATTTATGAAATATGCACTCATTATAATTGTCTATAATATTAGCACCTGTCTTTTTTTTGTTATAAATTTAAACTTCATATAGAAATTAATAATTGGGGAGTATAATACATATATTTTTATAATATAATATTATATATAATTAAATGATTTTTGTTATATTATAATAATATTTAATAAACTTGCATAGGAAAATAAATATTGTTAAATTATACAAAATTCAATCGAAATAAAATTAAACCCTATATATAAATTTTATTATAAATGATTATGACAATATTAATAGATATTACATTTTATATTTTAATATATTTCATCGAAGCTTTTTAAATAGTTTGTTAAGAAATACACCATATGCCGCCACACCCGTCAATAATAGGGATCCAAAAATTCCAAGAACCGTAGCTAAGTAATCTTTTAGTACAAAAGCAAATATCGTAGGAAATATTATGAACAAAGCTATTAATATAACCAATAAAACTGAAGCTATTATAAATTTTTTTTTTGCTTTTTTCACTTTTTGTGACCACTTTCCATTTGTGCTATTATTCGTAGGAGGGGGCGCTTTTGCTTTTGCGCCTTGAGTTGAAGTAGAAGGTTTGTTTACCATTGCAGGTTTAGTTTGTACATTTTTGGTTGTAATTGAAGTAGCAGGTTTATTTGTCATTGCAGGTTTAGCTTGTACATTTTGTGTTGGAATTGGAGAAGGTGGTTTATTTGGCATTACAGGTTTTTTTATCATTGGCGGGCTAGTTTGTATATTTTGAGTTGGAATTGAAGTAGTAGGTTTATCTTGTACATTTGGGGTTGAAATTGGAACAGCTGTTTTATTTGGGATTACAGGTTTTATCACTCCCGGTTTAGTTTGTATAGTTTGGGTTGTAATTAGAGAAGATGCTTTGTTGGGCATTACAGGTTTTATCACTCCCGGTTTAGTTTGGACATTTGTGGTTGTAATTGTAGAAGCAGGTTTGCCTTGTATATTTGTCGTTGTAATTGTAGAAGCAGGTTTGCCTTGTATATTTGTCGTTGTAATTGTAGAAGCAGGTTTGCCTTGTACATTTGTGGTTGTAATTGTAGAAGCAGGTTTGCCTTGTACATTTGTGGTTGTAATTGTAGAAGCAGGTTTGGCTTGTACATTTGTGGTTGTAATTGTAGAACCCGGTTTTGCTTGTACATTTATGGTTGAAGTTGGAGCAGCTGGCTTTGCTTGTATATTTGTGGTTGTACTTGTAGAAGCAGGTTTGGCTTGTATATTTGTGGTTGTAATTGTAGAAGCAGGTTTGCCTTGTACATTTGTGGTTGTAATTGTAGAAGCAGGTTTGCCTTGTACATTTGTGGTTGTAATTGTAGAACCCGGTTTTGCTTGTACATTTATGGTTGAAGTTGGAGCAGCTGGCTTTGCTTGTATATTTGTGGTTGTACTTGTAGAAGCAGGTTTGGCTTGTATATTTGTGGTTGTAATTGTAGAAGCAGGTTTGCCTTGTACATTTGTGGTTGTAATTGTAGAAGCAGGTTTGGCTTGTACATTTGTGGTTGTAATTGTAGAACCCGGTTTTGCTTGTACATTTATGGTTGAAGTTGGAGCAGCTGGCTTTGCTTGTATATTTGTGGTTGTACTTGTAGAAGCAGGTTTGGCTTGTATATTTGTGGTTGTAATTGTAGAAGCAGGTTTGCCTTGTACATTTGTGGTTGTAATTGTAGAAGCAGGTTTGGCTTGTACATTTGTGGTTGTAATTGTAGAACCCGGTTTTGCTTGTACATTTATGGTTGAAGTTGGAGCAGCTGGCTTTGCTTGTATATTTGTGGTTGTAATTGTAGAAGCAGGTTTGGCTTGTACATTTGTGGTTGTAATTGTAGAAGCCGGTTTGCCTTGTACATTTGTGGTTGTAATTGTAGAACCCGGTTTTGCTTGTACATTTGTGGTTGTAGTTGTAACAGAAGGTTTAGTTTGTACATTTGTGGTTGTAGTTGTAACAGAAGGTTTAGTTTGTACATTTGTGGTTGTAATTGTAGAAGCAGGTTTGCCTTGTATATTTGTCGTTGTAATTGTAGAAGCAGGTTTGCTTTGTACATTTGTGGTTGTAATTGTAGAACCCGGTTTTGCTTGTACATTTGTAGTTGTAGTTGTAACAGCAGGTTTGGCTTGTACATTTGTGGTTGAAATTGGAGCAGGTGGCTTATTCGGAATTACAGGTTGTATCACTCCCGGTTTAGTTTGTATATTTGAGGTTGAAATGAAAGTATCTGGTTTTCTTATCATTACAGGATTTTTTATCATTACCGGTTTAGTTTCTATATTTGGGGTTGAAATTGAAGAATCAGGTTTATTTGTCATTACAGGCTTAGCCTGTGATCTTAAGCTTGGAGTGGGCGAGGGGAATTTGTTTACATTTTTAACTGGTGGCGTGTTTTTTACAATACTTGCTGATTTAATAAAAGGGGACCATCCTGCTTTCTCTGATAATAAACGACTGTGTCTCGAATATGAAGTAATATCTATAGACGGATTGCGATTTATTATTCCAATATCGCTAATCTAAAATGATAATGCAGAAAATGTGTATATACATGTATCATTTATGTTATATAAACATTATTTATTATAGTATATTAATATTATTTAAAAAACTACAACCATATGCAGATAAGCGTTCATGCATATATGAAATTATTATATACCGTGTCACTATGTTGCAACCAATTAAGTGATAATGATCTAGGTATAAATACGCTCATTTTTATCCGTGTACTACTTTTGTTTTAATACCACTCTTAAAAAACATTATAAATGTGTTCATAAAATGTGATATTACCATATATTTGAAAAATACAAATATATATATATTTATTTTTTATATTAAATTTTCATAGTATTTAATTTATTTCATGTGCTTATATATTGTTATATTTAATAATAAAGAAATCAAGATTTTTTTAATAGTAGTAATGATACTTCCTAATAAAAAAATTATAATATTTACTTTTGTTAAGCAATAAATATTATTATATTTTTTTAATAATTCAAAATAAGAAATATCATTAAAATCGTAAAAATTTAATAATTGTGCATTTAAGCAACAACAAAACTATGGATATTGTTGTATTACGAACTACAAAGTAATATATGAGAACTTGCAAACGATACAATTAACTAAAAATAGGCATTATTACTAGGAATATATAATTTTTTATTATATATATATATATATGTATTATGCATAAAAATATATTATTAAGGTATTTATTTTAATTAAAATAAAATTTGTACCAATAATAATAATTATTATTACATTGAAATGTTTAGTATAAATATTATACTAAACATGAACTATCTAATAAAATAAACATTAATTTTGCAAATACTAATAATTAAAAACCTTTAATTTAAATTTATAATAAACAACTAAATTATAAATATATTTAATTAACATTTATTTCATTTTATAGAAAAATATACATAATAATAATAATGCTTTTTTTACCCCTTATAAAGCTTATCTCTAATAAGTATAGAACAATTCATATTTGCAACGCAGTTGTTTTATATAAATATAATTAGAGCGCAAAACGAAATAATCCTACATAAGTATAATAGTAATTATAATTTGCAAAATTATATATCTTTTATTTTAACTAACCATTTTAAAGTTTATTATTAATACATAAATTAATATATCCATGTTTAATTTTAAATATACCATATTTTTATAATTATTATATAAAATCACAAAGTTATAACCTTTTTTAAAAGTTGAAACCATATGTATAGTAATATGTAAAGAGTTATTTCTTATATGACAAACAATATATAATAACAATAATAATTATATTACATAAAAAACGAATATATAATTTTTTATTTTGTATACAATCATATATATACTTTGAATAAATTTGTATAAACAATGTTAAATTATTTAAAAATAATAAAAATATAATGTTAAAAGTATATGTAGAACACGTTAAACGAAGTGTGATAATAATAAATGATTCATTATAATACTTCGTTGATGTAATATTAAAGATACATTAAATTTATTGAAATTACTAATTCACTTATATATCAAATTGAAGGGTTATATTGGTAAAAATCATTTTGTATTTTTTTGAAACTATAAATTATAAAGTATATTGTAATTTTATATCTTATTCCATATATATACTATGTGTCAATGGTAGCAAACACGAAATTATATAATTAAAAAAAAAAAAATTTAACCTGTAAAATATAAATTTATAAACAATATGTTGGTTGTGATAAAAAATGTAATATATTGATGCATCATTTCCAAAAAGAATGCTTCATTTCGTTAATAGTGAATCATAGGAAGCACTCGAAAAAACACTTCCAAAAAAAATATAATCTGTTGAATAATCATTATCACTATCTTTAATAAAAAGGGTTATATTTTCATCGAAACAAATATATCTCACAATGAATTATCAAACACACATAATATAAAATTCGTATTTTAAGAACAAAATAATATTATAAATTAACTTTTTCAATATGTCATGTGCAAATATACCCACGAACAATCCAATTGCAAAAATGTATGAGCTAAAAAAGATACATTAAAACTAGATAGTAACTATTATATCCGAATTTATAGAACACTTATCCGATTTAAAAAAACTTACTGCACATGAATATTTCAGAAAAACACAATATAAAAGACATATTTAAATAAATAAAAAATATATATATACATCGAATGAAGAAACCCATTTATACATAAAGAGACATTGGTGGTGAATAAATTATAAGGTATAAGAAATAAAAAGAAACCAATTATTTATATCAATATACAGTTTATCTGTTAATTTAGGAATATAGTATACGGTTTTATTATTCATAATCATTAATTTATCAAGTTATGAATTAGGGGGTAAACATATTGCATGTTACACTTTTTAAAATTATCCATTAAATATATATTTATTTTTTTGATAAATAAATTATTATATGCTATACAAAATTATAAATACATACATATATGTGTGTATAGGCTCTTAAAATTTTACCATCGCAGTAATCTGCGTTTTATTATGTTAATACGATTTCAAATATTCATAATTCTAGTTCACAATGTCTAACTCAATTATTTTATTTTTTAGTGTATTTAAAAAAATCATTTTATACATATACAAAAAGTAATATATTTGCATAGCGATTTTCTCTTGTTTATCCCTGCAAAATACTTGGTATTTTTTTTGAATTCCAATTCCTATGACAGTTGCTTCAGTATTATAAAAAAATTGGCATATAAAAAATATATATGTTATATAATATTTTAAAAAATTTCAAGCATAACACAAAAGATATAATTGTGATGAATATATTCAAAAATACGTATATGATATATAACATATTTTTAAAATTCCTTCATTTTTGAATAAAATGAATTATCATTAAAAAAATATTTCCTCGATACTAGCATCTGTTAACACATTTTAATTTTTTAAGCATTTTCATATATTGGATCATTATGCTTGCAATTATCAGTTTAATTATAAATTTTTTCAAAAAAAATAAAAATTTATGTATTTTTTTTGTAGAATTTTTTTTATATATTACAACAAAATATTTATATTTTTAACAAGTTTATGATAACATAAATAGGTAAAGCATATTTATATTTTATAATTTTTTGTATATAATTTAACACAAACGCATAAATTAAATTCCCAAGTCATCATTAAACAGTCGAATTAATCACAAGAAATAAAAAATAATAAAGAAGCAAAAAAAAAAATAAATAATTTATAAATTAGGCTAAATTTTCGTATCCCCAAATGTTGTTTACGTTCTCTGCTACAACTTTATATCATAAATAATATTTACTTAAAATATAGCTAATTATAAAAGTTATTATTTTTTTTGTTCTTCATAAATTAGCTTCAACCAAAGCTATTAAAAATAAAACATGTATAAAAGAAGACCATCTGCCATAATAAAATCCCTATTTATATATACACATATGACACACATAACCATATAATATGCCCACTTCACAAACAGGCTTATCATTTAAAAATAAATAAATACAAAAAATGCTATAAAAAAATGAATTATGTCTCTGAAGCAAAAAAATATTTCTCTATTTTTCAAGTAAATCATATATTGTATAGAAAATGCAGAGTAAATAATATAAAAGAGCGATATTATAATAAATTCCATTTTAGCACGAAAAATAGTGACTATAATAACGTCTCATTAAATACAAAAACGACTAATGAAACAAAAAATAATAATTATGATTTTTCAAAGCCTAAGTATAAAATAATTAATTCACAACCAAAAAGAAATTTAAGTGTCTTTGGGTATAATAGAGGAAAGTTTTTTGTAAGCATAAAGAAAGATTTTACTAGTTTTGTCGTTAATTCTTTAATTATTTTTGTTTTCCTTTATTCAGTTTATACATTAGCGCCAAAAGAAACCGTATCCCAAAGAAGAAAACGAATTATTACAGAAAGATTAATGAAAGAGTATAATATTTCGGATAAGGATCTCGAAATGATTGAACAGTACGATGATGTTACTGGAAGATAACATTTTATTATTAAAAATAATTAAAATATATATATTTATCTTAAATTGTGTTATTTAATATTTCCTTTTTTTATGTTATATCCCATTATTTTTTTTTTAATTACTTATTTACTTTACCTTAAACTAATTATGTGTATACTAATTATCATTGTTAAACCTTTTTGTTTTTATTAATAAATAAAACTATGCAATCACCATGTATTCATAAAATATTTCTTCTATTAATTTATAGTATCAATGATTTAATTTGAAATGCTATCGATGTTCAAATATTACATAAATAATTCATAAAATATATATAAACTATATAATGTCACAAAGCTTAGTATAATATTCATTGAAACATAAACTTTTATATTTGTTTATTAAATTTTTTTAGCATTTAAAAGATTTAATTTACAAAATTATATGTAATAATTATATAAATAATTTGAAACAATTGTATATTAAACATTTTAACAATAAATGAATAAAACAATAATCTTTTACTAAAATTAAAAAAATATAACTATAATATATAAGAAAACGACTATAAATTAATTTCGTTCAAATATGAGTCCTCCTATATAATAATATGCATAGCATATTTAACTTTATTTGTTTCTTCCATTCCCCCGAACAATGGAACCATAAGTTTGTTTGGTAGCTGAAAAAGAAAAAAAGTAAATGGATATATGCACATGTCTATATATATGTATCATTATCCAATAATATGTTTATATACTTTCTTTAAAATTGAAAAGAAAATAAATTTTTTTTTTTTTTTAAATATTAAAATATTACATGTGTTAAAAGGTAAATATTTAAATCTGATCATATTTTTAATTTGCTCCTTCATAGTAGCCAAAAATAAACATATAAAATAAAAAAGTAATAAGGGCCAAAATACAGGTATGTCTAAAAATGGGAAAAATGTGCAAACTATTGATAACAAAATAGCTCTCGTTGAATATAACCAAAATTTAAATTCATTTAATTTCCTTAAAAATGGTCTAAATTCTTTTTTGTCATCAGGATTATTATCTCTTTTTTGTTCGTTGACTTGTTTCATAGGAAGCAATAACCCATTATTCTCATTTTCATACTGTTCATATATTTCTTCAATATTGTGGGGGGTTAAAAACCTTAAAAATAAATTTAACAAAAAAATTGATAATGCATACGATACAACATAAAATCCGGTTACGTAATAAACCCTAAGTACATATATAATAAATAAACCCAGTAATGAAAACCATCTGGTTTTCAAATATAAAGTAGTTTTGTCTATATAATAGTTGTGCGTGTTAATTAGCTTTTTTAATAAATCGGGAACAGGTACTTCAGCTTCTTCCATTTTTTTATATCTTAAACTTATTTTGAATTTATTTAATGTTTATATTTGTTCTAAATTTATAATTTCCATTTAAGATTAATTATTCTTAGCTACATATATGCATAAAAAATATGTACGCCCTTATTTCCTATATATAACTATTTATTCACATATAAGTGTATGTAATATAACAAGTCAAAAAAAGCGCGCACACATTAACATATAATACCAAATTTAAAAAATATCATAAAAAACAAATTGTATATCCTACTATTTTTAAATAATTATTGATGATTGTAAAAATCAATTTATTTTTTTTGTCTTAAAAATATCCATATTATATACAACAATTTCCATAAAATAATATATGTTTTGCATTATAATAATATCACCAAAACATAATATTATATCCAAATTATTTATTCATTTTTCGAAAAAAAAAAAAATTATATATGTATAATAAATAGTTATATGAAAAAAATATTATATATTATAAAATATAATTTTCTAACATTTGGCATACCAATTATACATAATTACAGTTTTTCAAAAAACTTATAGTAATACCACGAATTCTCCCTTTATAAAAATTTCTTAATACTTATAATAATCAATTATATTATCATAAAGGAATTCTATAATATTTTTTGCTGGTGAAAAAATACAAAAGTATAATTTCACTTATTTATTTTTTTTATAATCATATTTTTTTAATATAAAGAATATGTTAATTATCCTTTTGGAACAAATATAAAAATAACATTTTTATTTTTCTTATAAAAAATTATATACAAATGTTATTGTAGCAAACTTTTTTACTGAAAAAAATTTTATATGCACAAAAATGCGAAAGAAACAATGCGCATATTATATTATAGATATTGTATATATTATATTTTTTTAATCTATACACAACGAGCATTCAATAAACAGTATTTTATATCAATTGTCTTAAAATATTCATAAAAATTATATTTATACGAAAAAAAATAATAATATAATAACTATCACCTCCAAAATATATATGATATTCAAAATTATAATAATTTATATTAAAATTATCCCCAAAATTACTAATTATCATATTTTCTCACTATACATATATATTTGAATAATATATGCACTATAAGTTTTATAGATTTTAATTACTTATTTTTTAAATGACAAAATCCAATATCAACAACTATATATAATTCAAATATAAACATAGAAAATAATATATATCTAATATAATAAATAAAAAGAGTATAATTTTGAAACAAAAAGGGCTGCATTCATTACCATAATACATTTATATTAATTTTTACAAATATGTAGATTTATATTATGGAATAGATTAATAAAGAAATAAATACATTATTAAAAAGGTGGAATAAAGTGGGAAATATAAATCCACATACACATATTTATATATTGGTTTACTTTTGGGGAAAATTGTGATACATATAAACTACCATCCACCGCTGCGAATTCTATTTGCCCTTTAAATAATTTAACATTAAAAATAACAAACTATTATATACTTTGCGATGATATATATACATATATTTCTATTTATCTATTTAGAATATTTACGTAATAATTGACTATGGAAATGCAAAGATTGTGTTGTTCCTAAATACTAAAAAATATATTTGAACACAATATTTTTACTTAAATCACATCATTTGATATAATAATACATAAAAATTGTATTTTCATTATTTTGTTTTTAACGTATTTAAAAAATAGATAAAATAATAATAAATTTCATTGAATGTCTATTATGTGTCACCAAATGACAAATTGATTTGCATATAAGATCATTATTATACATATATGCATTCATTCTGTAATAATCACGCACATAAAGACATTTATATACATATATATAACATTTTGGAAAGTATATATAATTTCCAGTGAAAAATTATTTTTTCATAGAAAAACAATCACAAAAGGGTATCGGATAAAAAATATAATAATGTTTTTTAGTAGTAAAAAAATTTATTATCTTAATATTTTAGTTAACAGCAGCGGCTTTTGTATATTTTTTGATCATTTTGGCTATTTAAGGTAAAGGTTTCTGGTAAATATCTGATTAGAATAAATAAGAAAGATTAATAAAAGGTGATGTGTGCATGGTTTTCAGAAAATGTTATATATAAACAATAGTATTTTTGCATGAGTTATGCATAAGCGCAAAAGATAAAATATGAATGTTCACAGGAATACATGTATATTTTTATTTCCTATATTTATTATTATATTTTTTGTCGCGTTTTCTTACATTTGCTCTTCTTGAAGTTCTTGTTTCATAGCCTTTCTTGCTATTTCATCAAATGCTTGATCAACATTAATTGCATTTTTGGCACTTGTCTCAAAATATGGTATATTGTTATTTGCTTTACACCATTGCAAAACTTTTACAGATTGAACCTGAAAAAATAAATAACCATATGCATATATTGTCACTCACAAATATATGTATATATAGACTATGCTAACACATTTATAAATAGTTGTATTATTTGCTTAAAAATTACTTTTCTTTTATTTGTTTCATCAACTTTATTTCCAATTATAACAAAGGGAAAATTTTCAGGATCCTTTGGACTTGCCTGAAAAGGAAAAATATAAATTAATGAAAAAGTATTATCCAAAATATTATATGAACATATATATGTTAATGATTATGAACAGAAAATATTCTTCTGCACGCATTTGGATAATTTATTTTCTTTCATTTTCTTTACTTGTATTAGAAATTCATCTTTCCAAGATTCTAAAGATTCATAGGTTTTGTAATTTGTTAAATCAAAAACTAATACACAACAATCTGCTCCCCTATAAAAGGCCACGCCTAAACTTTGAAAGCGCTCCTGTCCTGCTGTATCCCATATCTAAGATAAGCATTTTGTAAAATATGTACAAATACCAATAATGTGAAATGTGCCAAAGTATTATTATGTAATTCGTGATATTATAATATTACAATAATAGAAGTTAATACATCAAATACATATATACGTATAATTGTAATATTTATTTCATTATCATATAACCTGCATAGTTAATTGCTCATTGTCAACTACTGTTTCCTTTGTTAAAAAATCTGCTCCAACTGAAAAAAACAAAATTTTATTAAATTAAATTAAGGAAATATTAATAGAATGTCTTCATAACGTAAACACCCCCTAAAATAATACATGCCATTATCAGATTATATAATTACTTGTAGCCTTGTATTGGTTCGTAAACTTTTTATTTACGTATTGATTCATTAATGATGTTTTTCCAACACTGCATAGAGGTAAAAAAAAATGCATATAATTAATAGAATAGGCACAAATTATTTGATAGTAATATAGTCAACTTGAATTATCCAACAAAGAGTATGTAATATAAATGTATTTGTTAGCTATATAATATTTATCAACTCAAAATTATTAATTAAATTTTAAAAATAATTGTTCTATATTAAATTATATTTCGTTTTATGTTTAAAAAAACTACTCCCCTTTATTTTCTTAATATTTTTATTTCTCCAATTTTTTATACACAATTCTGCATAGCAACATATGATTGCTATTCAAATTCCATTTTTTTATAAAGTTCAAAATACACATGTGTAAATTTTATATTATAGACATATAGATATGTTAATTTACTATATCATTTCAGTACCCCCTTTATAATTTTTAAAAGTATATCTTTAATGTAGTAACATGTATAATGCATTGATATGCATAAAATATACATTACTTAAAAAAATAGTACAAAATATTTTAATCGTATTTTCCTTCATAATTAATTATATCTGCAATGTAGTTTTCTCTTTTGTTACCCATTTCTTTATATTCTTCTTAAATATAATATATGATTTACATTTTTCATAAAATATTTAAAATAAATATAAATAGATTGCTTTTATGTTTTTTGTGTTTACCCACTATCCCCAAGAATGATAACTTTTAAAATGGTTCTCTTTTTATTTGACATAATTCCTTTTTCTTTTCCTAATAGTTATTTTTATTTTATGGGAAACTAATTTCAGTTTATCTTATATGTGTAAATAACAGAAAAACCTGAACATAAATATAAGAATATGTATATGGTTATATATTATTTTTCTTTTAATTTAAAAAACTATTATGCTAGTATCCTTTAAAAATATACTTCGATAATGTTTCCTTATCGTTTTTATTACTATACAATAATATAAGCTTTTTAGCTAAAGATTAATTTCGAAAATAAAATAAACAATATAATAATAAATCAAAATAAGAAACTTAAAAAATATATAAATATGGAAATAAATAATAAAAATCAGCGTTATATTTGTATATGCACATAATATATTTTTTTAATATTTTACAATATACGTTATGAAATTTATAAATACAATTTTTTTTCCCATTTGTACCAATTCAAAAAAAAAAAAAAATATATATAATTGTTCTTATACATAAATTACTCCCATATGTATATATAATATAAATATCATGATACCAATTCATTAGCTTAATCACATATTTATATAAAAAATATACATAGCTTAATTGTTTGTATATCAAGTTTTTATAGGATATTTATAAAAATTTTAATGTAATAAGTTTTTATTACACCAGTGTGCAAATATATGTTCCCTTAAATAATATGAGCAAATTTCTTAAAAGTACATAAATTATATAATGAATTTTACAATTTTCTTAAAAATTATATGGACACTTTTTTTAAGAAAATATACCAAAATATATTTATTTTTATATTCATTTGTGCTACGGATATGTTTATTCATGTAAATATCATTGTACATAGGTGTAACAATTCTAATGATCCTTAAAATATGCTTCGTATACGTTTTCCATTCTGCTGCATATATAAGTATACATATACATACCAACTTATAAATTATTAACAGAAAAGGCAGTATATACAAATGATAATCATAATGCCTAGATTATATTTTTTTTGAATTTGATAAATCATAGCACAATGTTTATTTTAGAGGAAGCAAACATACATGTATCCTTATAAAAATAAAATTATAGTCAAATATTCACACAAATTTTATGTTTCTTTTTAGTCCCTATTATAATAAATACAATTTCCATCCTACACACAATTTCATTAGTAACTACATTCTATCAAAAATATTTGCATAGAATAAAAAATCGAAGCCGTTGAAATAATGTAAGGAAAACATTGTTTTTTTTCTCTTCTCCAAGATATTTTATGGAGCATACTAAATTACACCAATCCTTTTTAATATCGTAGGATTGTAATGTTCCTCAGTATTTTATTTTTTTATTTTACTTCTTTATAAAAATCATAAAAAATGCATAAATAAATATTCCAAAAAACATGATATTAACATAATTTAATAAAATATGCTAATATTGGTACTTTTTACTATATATATAGTACATTGAAATGTGTGTTTATATATTTGTATATCAATTTTTTATATCCCATAAAGAAGATATTTCACCAAGCTATTCGAATCCTTTATCAAAATATATACTATTATAATGATATCAACGATAAACAAAGGCTATAGCTAGTTCCAGATTCGAACATATAACATTTTGTTTTATGGTGTAAATATTGAATATTTTTTCATAAACAATGAAAAATGAAAAATTAAATGTAAATGGATGCATTCATAAAACATACAATAAACGAAATTCATATTTTTAAATTAACATATTTCAGTGTGAAAAAAAGAGAGAAATAGATACTTGTGTATATACCGATTTATGTATGTGTAAAATAATAGCACGCACATAAAATAAAAATATTTTTATAAATGCATTACACATTAAGGATCAAATATAATTATTAGTTTAATATATGTTTTATCATTCATTATGATTATGGGTTGCCTTTTTTTTTTATTGCAATGTTTTTACTCCCTTTCGAGAAATTATTTAAGAATGCTACTGGAATGGGGAAAGGGAAAAATAAAACAAAAATAAAAGTAATAAATACAATAAAAAATATATAATGATCCACTTCTGAAATGCATAATATCAAAGAAAAATATATTTGTATTATCAAAAAGTAATAAATAATAATTTGCATTTTATACATATGCATATGTGTGTAACCTTAGTAAAATTTATTTCAAAAGTTTATATAACCATCATTAGCATGTATCAATATAATAATATATTATATTTTTTTTTTGCATTAGCGTAAATATCTTATGAATTTTATTTAAATTTTTATAAGCATATTATATTTTTTTTTCATTTTATTCTAAAATACATTAATTAAAATTTAAACATGATATGTATATATTTATATTATCCAGTTTTCCTTTTTATCACCATAAATAAAATCATATTGGAGATATGCTAAGACAAATACTACTATTGATACAATAATCTTATATATATATAACTTATTTAGAGTTTTTTTTTATATTTTTCCGTATAGACAACTAAATTTTTCATTTATATGAACCTTATGGAGTTTCGTTAAATGTGCATACATTTATAATTTTTATAATTAAATATACATTTTGTCAATATTTATGAATAATATTTGTATATATATATGATATGATACATTTTGGTAAATATTTACTAAAATTTACAATCTATCTTTAACTTTGTTCGTGTGTATTAAAAACAGTTATACATTTTTTTTTTTAATCCAATGAGAACAATTTTGTATTCCCCTTTTTTAAAACTAATATATTTATGTAATATATTTGCAATTGATAGATATTTATTATAAGCTTGTATAACATTATTATTTATACAATATTCATCTCATCTTTTTTACCACATAATACACGCCAATTTTTCATTTTGTTATTCATCATTTCTTTTATTTATTCTATTTTTTGGTGTTAATACTTATCAATTTGTATAAAAACACATAATTTATGATACTTATTATACTTATTCTATAAATCATACATAATAGTTAAATAGCACGTACATGCATATGCATTTATATACATATATATACAAGTACATATATATGTGTTTTATTTTTTAGCTATTTCTATTATTCTATGTAAATATGTGAAGAATACACGAATACAAAATATGGTTTATATATGGCATGTATATTTATAACGGTATTTCAATTTGTATATATGTATAATTTTCATAAAAGTCTACTAAGAACATACATGCTTGTTCTAACATAGCAAATATAAAATGATATTCTCGAGCCATGATAAAGTAGCTTACTAATAGAAATTAAAATTGACAAATAAATATATATGCACAATTAGTAATAATGCATGATCCTTTAGCTATAAACACATATATAAAAATTGTATTATTTTAATTGGCATTTGAATATCTCTCATTGAATTTATTTTTTAAAATGTAATTCTATATTATTATATGCCCATTTTATTTATATATTCTTATTTTTATTTTATAAAATCGGTGATCAATCTAAATATGATGAAAGACGCCTTTTCTAACTAATCAAAGGAGTCTTATTACAACGATTATTATAATATACAAACATGTATACTCTTTATTGAATTTCGTTATTTATTTTTTTTTAATAAAATGCATACAACTCTTGTTTTATATTTTTGCAAATGTTTTGAAATTTTTTGTAATCTTGTGCATATATGATATATGTACTCACATATTTATGATGTGAACGGATAAATACATAAATATATAAATTGTTTTATATATGTAAATGAATGGACCTCTATTCTTTAGAACGTACATGTATACGTATCTATTAGAAAATTATATTTTTAATATGTTCTAACATTTTATGTATTTTGTTTTTATTTTATTGATTTTGTGTCAATATATATTTTTTATGAATTATTAACATAATAAAATGAATAGGTTCTATTACATTAAGTTATTAAATTTATGTAACGATTTACATTAATATATTTAAATAAATAAATGCCATAATTATATTTGACCAAAACAAGACAAAAAAAGAGTTGTCTTCATTAAACAAAATCTGCATATTTTTTATTATCCACAAATGAAAATTTAAGTAGTTGCTATTATATAAATATGTTCTTATGTATTTTTATTAATTATATTTTAATAATATAAAAAAACTTTGAACAACCCAGAAAAATGATATATTTGACAAATTTAAGAAATGAAGATCTCCTTTTTAAACATCATGATGCAGAATTCGTACTAAATAATTATAGAAGCAGCCATATTTTTTTAAGTAATACATGTAAACTTAATGGATTTTTATATGATTTAAAAGAAACGAAAAGGGATAGAAAAAATATAAATTCTTACTTATCATGCTTGCACGAAAATAGACATATTTTTTACAACGAATACAACACTCCTCAAAATGATGATAATATTAATCAACAAGGCAATAAAAGAAAACTGCAATATAATAATAATTTTAATAATTATAATCCAAATTTTACTGGCTTATATAAAGAAAAACCCAATTGCGATTATATCAGGAACCATAAAATCGTGAAGAGCAATGCTATTTATAATAAAATAAAAATTAAAAAAAATATAGCAAATAAATTTAAGAAAAATATAAAACATATTATACTTCGAAATAAAAGAAAATTCTCACAAAAATATATTATATCAAATAAACTAAATACTCTTATGTTATATTCATTAATATTCCCATATACTAAACAAAATGAAATTAACAAATTATATAAGATAGGTATGAATCAACCCAATTTATTTTATTTGAAAGAAAAAATAAAGCAAGGTGTAAAATATGACTTTAATCAATGTATATATAATGATTATCTATTAAACACTTTATTTAATAGTTTATTATACAATGATGAATATATAAAATATATTCAAAAAAATAATTTTAGAGAATGTGATAGTGTTAAAAATACCGAATATATTCAATTTCAAAGAAAAATAATGATTGCAATAAAAAGACAAAATAAAAAAAAACAATGTAACATACTTTATAAACGTATATATATTAATAAAATACCAAATAATGTTGAAGAATATATCAAATTGCTTCAACACATTATTGTGTTGTACTTTTTTATTATTTGTCATGTCAATTATATTATGTATTTAAAAATAATTATCCGATTATATATTTATTTTTTTAATTTTATAAATCCAGTCTCTCATGTCAACTTTGATGATACTAGCTACAGATTCAAGATTAAAATGAATTATAATAAAAATATTTTAGGTGTTAAAAAACCAGAATATGTAAATGTTTTCATTTATCAATTACATGAATTTTGCTCAAAAATATATGCTATAAATAATATCATTTATATAATATTCTTAAACAAAATTTGCTATATTCCCAATACTGGGTATAAAAAGAGTGGACCTTTATATATTATTATTAATCTCCCTTTTTATCTTAGTACTGAGATACAAGAAATAATAATATTAGTTATTTTGAATAAAATTTTATTAAGAGACAATGTGAATAACAATAAATTATCATCATATATAAACTCCTATGAAATCAATAAAACATATTTTATGATATTTAATATTTGTAGAATAATTAACATTTCCTATGATTATCCCTATTTGTGTATTATTCATGTGAATCCACTATTTCAAATATGCCTTAATAATAGCACACATGATATAAAATATTTCCATGGACTTATATCATTCATTTCAAAATATAATAATATTCATGCTCTGTTAACTATTTGCCATATCATAAAAAGGTGTGCTCTCAAAAATATTAAATTGTTTTCAAGACATATGCTACTATCAAAAACCAATTTTTTTAATTTTAGAATCAATTTACACTATACATATTCAACTGAATACATATATGAATATATCATCGTATTGTACCTCGAAAAAGTGCTTATTACCCTTTTAACAAGTAATTTGCGAAATATATTGTTTCAAACAATAATACCAGATTTAGAAAGATATACAAATGAAAAAACTCAAATCATAATTCTTTATATTAATTCTAAGCTTTCCAAAAAAATAGAAAATTATTGTAAGTATGAATTAGTAAAAATCCACTTAATTTCAAATAATATATGTTTCAGACACAAAAATGTAATAAACTATCTAGACTACAATGTTTACAACCAATTTTTATATTACCTATTAAATCTGAAAATATATTTTACATTATTCGAATGCTTTAAATCCTTTCAAAATCATATTTTTAACATAAAATTAGTTGAGAAAAAAGAAAAAGGCATTCATACAAAAATTATATTAAGAAAATTACTAAAAATATCAAAAAATTATAAGAAAACGAAACATCATATCATTTATAAGTATTTACTATTCTGTATATATTTTTTTAAAGTTATAAAATCAAATTCATTTTCATTTGTTGATGGAACCAAAAAATACACAGCTTTAGAATTCTTATATCCATTATTTGTTGTAATGAAGTATTTATACCAATTTTTACATATCAAAAATATTCTTTATTTAACAGAAAAATGTTTTTATCTATTTTTGAATAATAAAATAAGTCATAGAATATTTTATTATACCATTATAAAACACATTTGTTTTCAAAATTATAATATGGAAAATGTTGTCTTATATAAAATACTGAATGTATGTATATACCAATTTTGTTTTCTAAGTAATATACTTATCAAATTATTAAAAAATATAATCATGTTTCGTGACGAAAAAAATGATATTCATATGATGATCATGGGAGGAAGTAATTTTCATCAAGAAAACGTTTTTTTTTGTACCCAATGTAATAATACTAATATGATTAAAAAATTAATGTGTGCAAACAATTTGGAATATTTCTATATTTTAAAAAAAAAAAAAATTATAAATATTGCTAAACATTCAGAAACAAATAATATTATCACCACAATTGATAAATGTATTACTATAAAATTTAATCATGATAAAACTTGTATCAATTGTGTATTTTATTTTTTTCCTAAGATTTCCAGAAAATCATGTGAAATTTATATGCACATTTATAATATGTTTTTAAAACCTCAAATAAATAAAAACAATTTTTATAAGTATGTAGACATTTTAAATAATAATAATAATCAAAATAGTTTTGACTATCGTGAAAATAATAATGTAACATGTTCAAATAATAATGAAAAGGAAAGCAATCATAATACTAAGCACAAAGAATATAGTAAAAAAGAGGAAAGGCACACTCATAAAAATAATAATAATAATAATAGGTCAAATAATTATGAGCGAAGTAATGAAGGAAACATTGGAAATGGTAATAGAAACAATGATGATAATAATGATGGCGAAAAAGGGAAAGATAATAACAAAGGAGCGAAAAAAGGCGACAGTTGCAGGAAAAAAAAAAAAAAAAAAAAAATAAATAATAATAAAGTAAACTACAGTATTTGTAAAAATAACAATAATAAAAAATTAAAAACGAAAAAAGTAGTGGCGCTTAAATCTAAGAGCAATACGCAAAGGAAAACCAAATCTACCAAAATAAATCACATGCATAAAAGAAATGAAACCCCAATGGATTATGATAAAATAAAAATAGGCAATGTAGTAAATGTTGATAATAGTATAAATGCTAAAAAGACACTTATTGGTAACCAAAATGAGGAAGACAACAAAAAAAATATCATGGCGAAGGCTGTTCCAAAAGATAATCCACGAATTTTTTCAGAAAATGAAAAGGATAATATAACCACTAATTGTAATCCATTAAACCAATATTTAAACCATTTAAAAAATATAAATTATGATATAAAATTTGGAAACGCATACATAAAATTAAGAAAAAAATTAAGTTTGCAAAATAAGTGTCAATTTGAAATATATGAAGGAGAAATTGTTGCAGTTGATAATATTTGTAACATGTTTTGTCCATACGTTCAAAATTTTGAAAAATTTTATCATTTACTAAAAAGAAATATAAACAACTATGATTTTTTACAGTCAAAAATTCTCGAAACGAAAGATATAAAAGATATTGACATTAATGAAGATAACATAAATGATTTTATTCAGACAAGTAAAGACTATGATTTAATTATTAATTATTTGATTAATAACAATTTCTTAATGAATCAAAATCTCAAATCTGGATTCGAAAATGGAAACAATTATATATTTCCAACAAATACCAGTACAATCAAATCAATGGTTGAAGATTATATATATCCTTTATCGGAAGGAACACAAAAAAATTCAATAGAAAGAGATAATTCATTTCAAACTTATAATAATGATAGTATTAATTTGAAAAGACAAAAAATATCGATTAGTAATAGCCCTTTAGAAAAAAGCCCAGATAATAGTACCCATAGGGACAATTCTATCAGCTGCATTAACAATAATAATCGCAATATCATTTTCCAGGATAAAAACAAAGACAATATTGTTAACAACGATAATACTATAAATTCAAATAATATGCATAATTCTATAATTATAAATATTGAAAAAAAAAAAATGAGCAATGAAGATAACAATGTTCCCCTGAATACATGCATTCGAAATGCATCAAAAAGGAACTTTCATAATGTAGCACCAAACAAACAAATGTATAATGAAAATAGAAATATATTAGTTAAAAAAAATTCAAATATCACTTATTCTATTATCAAAAAGGAAGAAAATCGTATTAATAGCAAACAAAATATCAATAATAATAGTAGTTGTAGTAGTAAAACAAAATTACTTTGTAACAATATCCATACTATTTCAGGACACTATACTAGAAGTAATAAAGAGGAAACTGATTATGAAATAATACCGAATAATTATGATAACGAAAAAGATGATAAATGTAGTAATAAAGAAAGCATCGAAAATTTTAATGGTAATAAAGAGGATCCCATTAGTTTATTACTGAAAAGAGAAATTCTATACAAACATTTAATTAATGAAGTTAAAAAAATAAGACTCCTAAAACAATTTGGATATAAATCTTTATATGACATACTAAAAGAAAGATTCAAGGAATATATGCAAACTAGCATGAACGTAGAATCACGTATAATTTATAATATAATCAAACATATATGTAAATATATAAACATTAATGAAGTTATAAACAACCCATTTTATATTTACCAAAATTCGATAAAAAATATTCCTAATAATAAATTTGCTATTAAAATATTAAATATTAATGCCTGTAATATACATAAATTAAAATATAAAATACACAGTTTATTATCTGAAGGGAAACAACTTAAAAATGTCAATATGGAAATTACTAATTATAAAAGCAAAAAAAAAAATGAACAAAATATTTATCTAACACACGAAGAAAATTTAATATCTTATGAAATAAATAAAAAAAAAAATTTAATATTTTCTAAAAATGACTATGATTTTGATATTATGCTAAACACACATTGTAATTCTCATTTCCCTAATGGTAAACAAGTATATTTATCAAAAAAAAATCCAATAATCGGAAATAATGTGTATAGCCATAATTCTATACCTAAAATTATTGATATAAACAAAACAAAATTATATACAAAATCTTCATCAAATTATATTGGAAATGCTAACAATGAAAATGACCCCAACATTTTATTGTCTAATGAAAATTTTATTACTAATGAAAAGTATCAAACAAAAATTATGGGTCAAAACTCCTTAAAAAATCATGAAAAAAATATTCACCATATCAATATAATGAACAATAATATGAATCATAATAATAGTAAAGCTATTATTAATGCCATTAATATCGATATAAGCAATATTGATGGAAATTTTAATAGTATCAACAATCAAATTAATTATACCAACCTTAGTCAGGATAATGATACAAGTATAGAGAACAATAATTGCTTTTATTTTGGTTGCAAAAATTGCCTAAATATATATTATAATAATCGTATTATTAACACAGGCGAATTGAATCAGGAAGCATTTGATAACCATATGCTCAATAGTCATGAGAAAATGTGTAATGGTAATATAATCAATGAAAATGGTATACAAGAAAGTTTAAGGACAAAAGATATGACCATTTCAAATAATAGTAAAATGGAAAAAAATAATAAAAAAATAAAATCCCAAAACAAGTTAAAAATAGTGAATATGAATAATGTTGGGAAAAAAAAAATGGAAAAGAAAGATACTCAAGAAACCAACACAAATCGAAACCGTGTTTCATCCAATAAAAATATTAATTGTACAAAACTCGGAAATAATAGTAAAAAAAATAATGTAATTAAAAAAGAAAGCAATAATACTTCCAAAAATGTAAAAGAGTCACAATTAAAGCTGAAAAGTATTATTATTACCCAAAAAACAAGCAAACAGACAAATATACATACTAATATTTTAAAAACAGAGGATAAAGAAATATATGAAAAGAATAAAAATAATTATATACAAGATGATACAAAAGACAAATTTGTTAATGAAAAAAAACAAATGGAAGGAAAAAAAAAAAAATTAAAAAATGCTATTTCAAAAAATGCTTTACCATATTCCAATCTGGAATCAGCATTACAAAAGGAGACATCACCATTCAATTCAGGTACAAAAAATGAAAATTATTTAGAACTTAAAAAATCATCTAATGATTGTTATATTCCACATAATTCACTCAAATTGAATATCAATAATTTCAAAAATATTGAACTTAAAGTTTGTAAAAACTGTGAAAAAAAAAATTTAGAAAATGAAAATTCCTTAACAAAAATAAAAAAAAATAAAAAGTGTATATATATGAATGCAATACCAAAATTTTTGTGGTCGTCAGTTGGAATTACAAAAAATAACGAACATGTTCTAGGTGTAGCAATGCAAATGATTGAAGGATGCACATTAACATATATTATACAAAAACTCAAAGGCACCGAAAATATAAATTATGGATTATTTTTATTAGATATTTGTAAAAAGTTGGTTAAACGTTTAATGATGATAAGTGAATCTATTGATAATCCTATAATTAATTGGGATACAAAACCAGGAAATATTATGGTAGAATATAAACTTTCAAAATCAAAAATTATATGCAAAAATGTTACTATAATAGATATAGGAGATGCGTTACCAGGAAGATGTTTTTTCTTTCCAACCAATCCATCATATTATGAAAAAATAAAAATTAATAACGCAAATAACAATTTTAACTTCTTATATTATGTTATTTGTACAAAAGGTTATTGTTCTCCTGAATGCGCACTGCTAGTCTTTTTGTTATCTTCTTTAAATAAATCTGATCAATTTAGAAAAACATGGTATGGTCCAGATTCAAATATTTATCATATTAACAAAACAAAACAATTAAGAATCAAACATAGATGGAAAAAGTTGCTAGATCTTCGTTTTATTCAACCAATCGTAAAAAGAAAGGAAATCACAGATTGTGAAAACTCCTTAAATACAATAATTCGAAATTGTAATTGTGCCACAGGAACAAGTGGTGATAATACAACCTCATATTTAAATGAAAATAATCATATTGATTTGAGAGAAATACATTTGAGTTACGAACAAAATAAAAATATCACTGATCATAATAATAATGATAACACCCATATTAGTAACCATAGCACAAATGGTACCAGTAAATGTAACAGCAAAAAAAACAGTGATAGTAGTATTACTAATATAAAAACTGACTTTTCTGAAAAAAACGACTTAAATACATATATAATGTCCACAAACAAAAGCACATATCTTGCTGGATACATGAACACCGATTTTAACAATAATAATAATCATGATGATAAAGAGTACATTTCTTTAAGAGAGCATACTAATGGTAATAATATGCTGAGTAGGAGAAAAATTTATTTACCTAATAATATTTATGACAAAAAAAACAAATTGCATCTTGAATACCCTATGAAAGGAATGGATGAAAATAAATTAGAACATAAAAATTCAAATGAATATCAAAATGATATATTAAAAAATTATTATTTACATAACGTATGCACACATGATATCCCTGATGATAATTTAAAAACTGAATATATTGATAATGATGAAATAATGGATTATTTAAGTAATAAAGATTATTTATTAAAAAAAATGGAAACTGACTTAAGTAATTGTGATAGAAAAACACGAAAAAAAAAAGAATATGATTATTTTGAAATGCATTCAGTTGATACTTGGGTTATTAAATTTACAACTCAAACAACGATATTTAGTGTTGGCCTAGTATTATGCCAATTATTCGGAGGACAAAATTTATTAACTGTCGCCAATAAAAATGAAGTCAAAGTTGTTGATTTACTATGCGAATGGAATTGTAAAAATAGTACTAATATATATTCCGGAGAAAAAAATATTACTATTAATGATCTATTACCAAATAAAGGAATATTTTCAAATGATATATGGAAGAAAAAAGTTGCTAAAATTATTAAAAAATGTTTACACTTCATACCATCACGACGATATTCATTTCAACAATTGTATAAAGAGCTAAAAATTCTAAAAAAGGAATACGAAACATATTATAATTTAAAAGATTCATAAGCTGCTTCCTCGTTGCATAACTACTAAAATTTTAACATTTCATAAACACCCATAAATATAACAAAAAAGAAAATAATATCATAATCAAGGCAGATTAATAATATTAATCCGCATATTTCTATATCCTCGAATTTATAGATACCCATATTTACATAGTTAAATTTAATTCCGCTTTTTTTTGTGAATATTTTGTCTATACAAATGTATACTAAAAATTAATACTAAATTATTGAGAATATTTTTTTTTCGTTATCTTAATGAATCTTTTACTATTTTATTTTGCTTACAAATTTATATTATCATTTTTTTTTCGGTTTACCCTATTTTTGTCATTTTTTTTTCTTGTTTAAACCGTCATATATGCGAATATGCATATATACATTTTTCATTAGTTACTTACCGGTACAACATGAATGTTTCACATTTCCCTTGTTTTACAAATGTGGCCAGGTTTATTAGGCTATATATATATATGGCTTTAATATATTACTACATCTACATGTGCATTCATTATGTTTACCTTTTGTCTCTCTATAGAACAAACTATATTTTTTTAGAAACTTATTAAAAAAAAATATTTGATCAATATCATTTTATTAATGTAACATGCTAAAAAAAATGAAAAGGATTGAACACAATAGCCAAAGTTGTCGAAAATCAGATAAATGTCCCCCACAAATAACATCGCCTATATTTTCTCTTATAATGACGCATAATATATAAAGGATTATGAATACTGCTAAATATTATATCCTTTACTTATCTATTTCGAATGTTTTGCGATAAATGTCATATTTTAAACATAATTTTGTCATATTATATATATGGTATTTTAAAAAATGTTCGTATTATTATTCCAAAAAATAAGCAACATAAAGCAAAGAAAAACAAAATAAATAATTTAATTGAAATATTTTTTTATTTACGCAAAATAGCTAAATGTAGGAATATATTCAACAAATTAATGCATCAAAAATAGGAAATCATCATAATAATGTTTAAAAAGGTTTATTTTTTTACCTTTATAAAAATGAAATATATATATATACATATACTAATATACATTTATTCATTCATATTAAAATGATAAATTTTTTAGTTATCTTCACCTATTCTTCCTCCTGCTTTTTATCACCCATTACAATTTATAACAAGTCATCAACTTTTTTCACTCCTTATTCTGAGTTAATAGATTTAAAATGCTTTTGTAAAATGTCCTTCATTGAACTTAAACACGTGTAAAAAACGTCATTTGAGAAATCCTTTTCTCTCTTAATTTCGTATAAATAATTTTCAATATTTTTTAAAGAGTCAATAAATCTATCTATAATATACCAAGTATATTGTCCTAGTTTATTTTTGTTTCTTAAAACGTAATACTTTCCGTGTAAGAAATAATCTATCATATATGAGTTTTTTAAGCATGCTTTTTCCTCTTTTATTAATCCATTTTCGAACTTATAAAAATAAACATAATCTTCCATTATATCTGGAATCATATTTTTTTTCATATCCAAATCAATTAGAGATGTGTAAAGTAATTCACATAAATTATCGAATTTATCGTTTTTATAAAGGGGGGCCAAGAAAGGGGATCTTATATTGTAATCGTCAACCTATAAAAAAAATATCAGCAATGAGGAATGAATAATAACAAAATAGTAATACGCGAGTGCACATTAACAAAATGATGAAGATAACACACTAATAAATAAACAAAAATATAGCCATTAAATTCATATCCACAAACTAGAAAAAATCATATTTTATAGCTATGTTTATTACCTTTTCTTTATAATAATTTATGAATTCTGAATTTGTGTTATTGAAAATGTCAACCAAATTCGAAGAGGGATGCTCCTCAAATATGTATAACTGAGTATATGGAAGTAAATATGTTTTTTTTCTACTCCACAATTTTAGCTTGCTTATAATTATTATTGAATAATTTATTAAATTATTTAATATGAGCTTTTCTAAATTATTAACATGATTTTGTACAGATTTTGGAAGTGTGTGTAAAAGAGGGAAATATTTATGACTAAATAATTCCAATCGATTTCTACTTTTATTATTATAATTGATTAATATATTGGTTAAAGCTATTTTATTTTCTTTTATTTTATTAATAAAATGAGAAAGAATAAACAATAAGATAAATTTCCCTCTTGATGTGTCATCTACTATTGCATTTCGAGAATAATTTTTTTCGAAAGTTATGCAATCAATTATTTTTTGTAAAGATACTTCACTATTTGAGTACGATAAAAATACATCGTCTCCTATAAGATTATGTATAATTCGTTTTCTAAGTAAATGTGTTAATAAAAAGTTATTATCGCATTCCTTTTTTAATAATATAGATAATTCAGTTAAATTAATTACATTGCCATCATCATCTAATGCTTCCATTTCAACAAGAATGTTTATATATATAAGAAAATGAATTTTTATCATAAAAGATAGTTCTTTTAAATTTTTCTGGTTTTCAAAAATTGATATATATTTGTTTTTCTTCTTATTTTCAATAATTTCGCAAATTAATTCGTTATATTCATATTTTCTATTGATAAAATCGGATGATATATCTTTTTCTTTATATTCTAAAAATTCTTCTTTTCGAAAATTTAAATAATCACTTTCACAAATTACATCACAATTATTTGTGTTTTGTGATGCATTATCACCCTTTATTGTTTTATTTACTCCACCTTTTATATCTTCAACAATTGAATTGCTTTCTCTATCCTCTAATGTTTTATTATTTTCATCATGGAACGCATTTATATAATACAAAGTATTGTAAAACAAACTTAATATACCATTAACTCTACTAAAATAGTTAATATTGATAAATCTGTTTTTTTCAAAAATTTCTTCCTTTTCAGCTACACTCATAGTTTCTTCTTTTTTCTTCTTTTTACTTGGTTTATTTACTATAGCTTTATTTCTATGTGCAATTTCTTCCATTTCTCTATATTTTTTCAAGCAATTATATAATAACATACTTCTACATATATTTGTAAAATTAACACAATAAGTACCTGAAAGTGTTTGTAAAGGGCACGTAATTAATCTTTTTAAATTCTTAAAATTAATATTCCATATTATTATGTTACCATATAAATCAAACCCACGTCGACCAGCTCTTCCAGAAGTTTGTTTAAACAAAAGAGAATTTAATTCATAAGTATGTCCAGTAAATATAATAGATTTACAAGGAATATTTATTCCTAAGGACAAATTTTTATTACTAAATATTATCTTAATGTATCCTAATCTAAATAAAGATTCAACTATAATTGTAAATTTGTAAGGTAAAACTTCATAGTGTAAACCTATACCTCTTTTTAAACCTTCAATTAATATGTCCTTATTTTTTCTTCCTTCGATTGCTCTTTCTGCATCCTTTATTAAATCTTCTATTTCAAAAACATAATTGTGATATACTTTTCTATTACAAAAATAAAAATCACCATCATATTCTTCTGAAATATCTATAGGAGGTTCTGGTATTTCATCTTCATTTAACATATCTAAATAATCTTTATCTAAATTTTGTTCTAATCTTTGGTTTCTAGATACTGTTTTTATTTTTAATAACATTTCTCTTTGCTTTAATAAATTTTCATATCTTTCTTGTCGTAGCTTATTTTCCATCTTAGTATTAAATGCCCTTTCATCAGTTCCATAGTATTTATCATGTTGCCTTCTCATAAGTTCATTAATCAAATTGATAGTCATATCTTCTAATTCTTTTCTTTCAAAATTAAAAACAATGCATGGTAAAAAATTTACATCTTCCAAATGTTTTAATAATTCTATTAAATTACCGCTATCTAAATATTCTTGTTCAACATTTACAGTTTCAGTATATTTTACTAAATCGTTTGATTTGTTTAAGTAATATTTTTCATCCAATACAACATTTTTGTATAATTCCTGAAATAATTTTTCTTTTGGTGCATCATCTTGTACTTTTCGCTTATATAAATGTTTCGTTGTACTTTGCATACTTGTTATTTGCTTATTTTCTTCATCACTATCACTACTACTATCATCTTCTTTGGCCACTTCCCTTTTCTCTACCTCTTTTTTTTTATTTTGTGTTTCCTCTTCTTTCTTTTCTCCTCGCGATACATCAGTATTCTTCAAATAATTTGATAACAACATGTGTATGAACATATCATAGTCTGAACTAGTAATATATTTATTTTGTATTAAATATATTATCATTTCTTTTACACTGTGCATGTAATATATAAACTGTTTCTTATTTATACATCGTGTATATTTGAAATAAAATGAAGGTTCTAAAAATTCTACTAAATCATAAAATTGTTTTTTTCTAGCTAATTCAAATAATAACATTATAATTTCATATATTTCTCGAGGATTGCAATAAAAATCTTTATTAATACCTTTATATAATATATCTCTATAATTATAACAAGCCAATGGGTTTAAGTGATGCAAATTTCTATTAGTGTATACATATAAAACCAAATCTGAAAATCTTTCATAAAATTTAATTAAATGCAAATCTTTTTCATTTTTTCCCTTTTTTATCATAACATTTTTTAACCAATCATAAAAATATTTTATATTACCAATAGTAGCAGATAATGCTAAAAATGGGCAAGTTGTTAAATGAATGATATTTTCAATTTGTGGCCCATAAAATTCTTTATCTCCAATACAATGAATTTCATCAAAAATTATATATTCAATTCTACTAATAAATTTAGATACTTTTGTCTCTAAACCAGTATTTTCACCCATCGAATAATAAGATAATAAAATATTTTCTAAAACACTAGGTAATATTATAACTATTTGAGCTTCTAATGCCTTATCTTGTGCATATTTATCTGTTAAATATGAGCATAATTTATTTTCCCCATATTTTGAATAACTTTTTGTATTAAATCTTCCATTTACTTCATGAAATACTTGTAAAGCTAATGTATCATTTGGGGCAACATATACAACTACACTATCATTATTTAATCTTAATACTTTATCCATAACATAATAACAAATAAACGTCTTACCACTACTAGTTGGGCAAGAAACTAGTATACTTTTTCTTCGATCTACTAAATTTAATATATTATATTGCCAAGTATCTAAAGTAAATAAAACACGTTTATCTTTTATGTTTCCTGTTGTTCTATCTAATAAATAGTACATATAATATAATTGGAATTCATGTTCTTTATCTTCATCTATTTTTAATTCACTGTATGTTTTTACTGATTCGATTTTATATTTATAAAGTTCTTTTAATTCTTTCCTATCAGATATTTTTACTCCAACCTCTGAATTACTTTCTTCTCTTCCTTTTTTTTTTATCTTATCTAGGCCCAATTTTTCCTCATCCTTGCTTTTTCCACCTTTTGCTCCACCTTTCAATTTTGTTTTTTCTTTTCCTTTTACATTTTTTTTATTTTTACCCGTTTTATCTTCTTCGACATCATTATTATTTTCTTCTTCTAGTTGTTTCACCCTTATCTTAATATATTCTTCAAATAAATTATAACTACTATTTCTAAACCCAAGTGATAATAAAACAGTTTGCAACTGAACAATATCTTTTTCAGTTAGATGTTCTTTAAATTTGTTAAAAATTTCATTAACCAATTTATAAATTAGCATTACACTTCTAATTGCGTCTGATTTCTGTTTATTAGTTTTGACATTTTTTAATTTTGTGTGCATAATAATATCAAACATATTACTTAAAACTTTCATACTAACCTTAAGTTGAAGAGTTGCATTTTTTATTAAATTACTAACATTATTAAAATTGTATACATCTACTAATCTATTAAAGCCTGATATTATATCTAATGACCATGTATTCATTTCAGAATAATTATTATTGCTACTCAGTTTATTTATTTTTGCTTCTAATACATTATATCTTTCTAAATCTACTTCATATATTTTTTTTTCATTTGACAATTCTTTTCTTTTTAAAATTTCATCTTTGCGAGTTAATTGATTTGAATTTCCTCCTTTAATATTTTTTTTTTCTTCCTTTTCTTTTTGCCCTTTTTTGCCTTTATTATTTTCCCCATCATTATCAAGGTTACTATCATCACCACTTATATCATCTAAAACTTCAAACATTTTAATGTAATTTTGCTGATTTTTAATTTTTTTATTTTTTTTATCGCAAATACTTGGTGTATTTTCTTTCAAAAATGTTTCTTCAAATATTCTTTTCATCCTCATATTAATTACTTTTTTATTTTCTTCATTTTTTAAATAATTATACAATTTATCAATATTATATATATAATATTTCAACCATGGATGATTTTCTGATATAATAATTGGGTGATGTAATGAGCTAATATAAAAATATTTTGCAATTATAGCATTTCGCCTTTCTTCTTTTTGTTGTCCTCGTAATACATTTCTTTCATCTTCTTTTCTTACCTTTGATATTCTCGAATTTTTTGACATTTTTACATAACGCCTATAAATATCATATACTTCTTCTCTCTGTGTAATGTGTAATAATCCACACAACTCAAAAAATTCGTTATCATATTCTATACACTTATCTACATAATTTACTTTATACTTAATTTCTTGACCTTTATTATTTTCATTTATTATATCGTTAGTATTTCTTTCGATTTCATTTGACTTATTATCAATATGAAAAAAATTCTCTATAAACTCATTTTTAATGTTTATCAAGTTAACGTTGAATATTTTATTATCATTTGATATTTCATTTTTGCATTGATTTGGATTTTTAATAGGATTTTCATCTATTTTGTTATCATTTTCAATCTTACTATTTTCTATATCATTTCCTTCTACAACGTTTGTTTCATTTTTAGGCAATAAATTAGTGCAATTTAGTAAAAATTCAAAATTAATTGGAAAAAATGGCATGTCATCATTTCCTACTACATTTTTAAATGATTTTTCAAAAAAATCTGTATCTTCAAATGAAAAATCCTCATAATTAATTACATAAATATTTTCTCTTATTTTATAACTTATAAAACTTATTAAATTATGAATTATTGAAGAATTAAAAAAGTGCAATATATCTGTATTTCTAATATTTTGCAAAATATCACAATACATATATCCTTGTAAACTTTTCAATATTAAATTATAAATATTTAAATAAGATAATACATATCCCTCTATTTGTGATTTTATAAAATTATAACTGCAATAATCTTTACCCATTTTGTCTATATCAGGTATACAATTTAAATTTTTCATATTTAATTTTTCTATTAAATAATTATGCATAAATATAAGTTTCACAGCTAAAAATGTAAAATCCTTTTTCTCATCACCCTTTATAATTGTTTCTTTAATTTTGGAGTAAAACACATTTAATACCACATTTTTCAAATTAATGTTATCTGATTTCACATTTACTGAAAATAATTCAAGCAGTTCTAATTCTTCTTTACTATAATTTTTTTCATCATTATACAACAAATCATAATCCTTTATACTTTGTGATATATTTATCTGTGTATAATTACTATTCTCATAAGCTATACTTTCTTTAATATCAACATTTTGATACACATTTCTTTCAAATAGTAACGTTGATTCTTCATTTAATTTCTCAACTATTTTAAAATTTATCATCTTATAATTTATAGAAAAGGCATTCACAGTATTCTTCTCAATCTCCACATTGAAAAAAAGCACAGATTTTATATCTCTTAATATATTGTTAATTAAAAGAAAATAAAAACAAAGCGATATTTCTCTAATTTCTTCATTGTAGTAATCATATATTTTTTTTTTTTTCAAATATTCCTTACGATTTTTTTCTCCATCTAAAATTTTATCATTGTTGTTATTCGTTTTTTCGTCAACTTCCCTTTCCTTTGATAATGTTATATTATCATCTAATTCATTTTTTTCATCAACTTCGCTTACATAAAATTTATTAAACAAATATAAAAAAGAAGAACTGTCTTCAACAAACATAAATAAAGGTTTATATTTTATAATGTATATATTATAATTATTATCATTATACCAATTATCAAAAATATAATAAGGAATCAAATTTTTTTTACAATGAATTATAAATGCATTTCTTAAGATATTATAATTTTCGAATAATTTTGTTTCTTTTTCAAAAAACAAATTAAAAACATTAAAAAATATTATATGAAAATTTGAATTACATAAAGCAAAATCCCTTAACACCTTTTCAATATAATATATTATACTACTAATATTCAAGCTATTATTAAAACTAAGAATATTTTGATCTTCTTCATTTTGAAATAAATAAAACTTAGATAATAACATACAAACATGAATTAATAAACCTTCCCCATTTATAATATATAAACTAGTATAATCTGCTATTATCCTAAATATATCATGTATACTACTGTTTAACTTGGAATAAAACAACTCTATTTTATTATCTATACTTATATCCTTATTATTTATTATGTTTTCTATATCTTCTAATTCATTTTCCTCAAATTTGTTAACGAACGAATATCTACTTATACTATCATTTTCTGCTATCCTCAAGTTTTTCAGGTCTTTTAGTTTAGGAACTTTATAAACATTATTAGCTAAAATCATTATATACGCTCAACTACTCACACATATATATAAATCAAGTATAATTGGCACTTTTTCCTGATCCCTTTTTAATATATTTAATCTCAAATACAATTGTGATTGTATGTAAATATTTGCTCTCTACACTTCGAGCTTGATGAAGTTCATGTAGACTATTAAAAAATATATAATATTAGCACAAGGTCCATATATATTTTTTATATGTATATTCTATGTTATAATAAAAAAATTTATAACAATTTGATACATATATGAAAAAATATCAATAAATGAACATATATCATATGTGGAATATTATATAATACTAATATTTACATATCAAAATGATATTATAATATTTTTTGTTTTGTTCAATTATACTGGATTATGTTTTTTTGTGAGCTATTAAAAATATATACCCTTAATTGTATATATTATTGATGGCCATTCATAATATTATGAATTTTTTCTTAAATATGAAATAACAAAGGCTCTTATTTACATTTAAAATGAAATGAAAAATTATATTAGCAATACAAATGTTAATATACATATATATATTTCTATATTTTGCAGAATATTTCTTTATTCATATATTTCTATTTTAGGCTATGTTAAGCTTATTTATTATTTTAAATTAATTTGTTCTTTCAAAAAAAATAACTTTCATATTTCATTTATTTATTGATAATTTTTATTTATTTATTTATTTTTTTTATCTCCGAATTGTGTTTTAAATCAATATTGCTATATCAATGACGCTATAAAAATAAATATAACAGTATCAATGATATAATTGTAAAATAAGAATGTGAAATAAAAACAAAAATAGAAAAATAAATAAATGTGGAAAATAAATGGTAGTAAAATATAAAATAAAATTTACCCGCATTTTCGATAAGATTCGTTTGGTTTATTTATTGTTAATACTATTTATTTTTTTACCAACCTCTCTATACATAATTAACAGTATATGCATAATATAATAAAATTGCGGCACCAAACAAATAATAGGTTTAATTATTTAAAAATGTGCGTAAATATATATAATATTTACTATATATCAATTCTCATGTTTTTACACGTTATTCACAAATATTAAATATATATAACCGCAAAAAACAGAAACACTAAGAACCGATAAATATTTTCATGGGTTTTCATCTTAGTATAAGGAATACCAATATTGATTATTAAGAATAAACTGTAGAGTGTAAATTTTTAAAAGCTATTATATAATTACAGTAGTTTTTTTTTTATATAACTTTTTTATGTAATATGTATCACAAAAATATAATTGAAAGATTATACATAATAAAAAATGTTATGATATTCAATTCAATTCCTATGGGATATATCACAACACTTCCTTAATATTTTCGATAGATTTTGGTAATTCAAAAAATATACTATATATAGTCATATTTATAAGTATTTTTTAAATAATATACCCCATTTAATCTTTAAGTTATAACCTGCTTAATATTTTTTTGTAATATTCAAATTTAACCTTATTTTACTGTTCTTGTTTTGTTATAAAGCAATAAGATAAAATCCGCATGTAAATAAACAAATATATATGTATAAATTATTTCGCCTTTCTTCAGAGTATTATATACAACAGTTTTGCATTATTTTTAAAATTATAAACAATGGTACTAAAATTGTACCTCATATTATACATTATAAATAAAATATCATCGTAATATTTTTTATACTACGAATAAAATTATGAGAACTATTCATATTTATAAAAATATACAATTCATATCAAAACATATTATATGCAACTTCCTATACAATACATTTTTTCTTTAAAAAGGTGAAGAGATAAATTTTCCTTTATAGGAACAATGTTCAAAATATATTTATTTAATATATTGTTTTTTTTGTTTTTTTAAAAATGACTTTTATTATGTACTCCGATTTTTGAGAATGTCTACAGCTTATTCTTCATCATTTATATGCACACAAAAATGTATCTTTTGAAATATACGAAATGATATTTTTTTTATAAATGGTTATATAAAAAAGGAGACACATACATATGTATATAATTCTATTATTTTTTTAAATAAAAAAATTTTTATACAACCTTTTATATTCTACAAATCACCAAGTATATATATCACACTGCTTTTTCTCTTTTCCTCATAATAATACACCCAACTTGTAAAATATTTACATTTGAAAATAAACATACATATGTAAAATAATATTCTGTGTATTTTATTTGGATTCATTCAATTTTTAATATATAAGCATAATCTCTTTACTAAATTACAAAGCATAAAAAGCTTAAGCGATTTAAGCTGATTTTCCATAATCAATAAAACCCATGAAAAATTCAAATATCCTCTTCCAAAAAAAATAAGCACAAACTTAAAATTAGTATGTTAATTTTATATAAATATAAAAATATTCTTTTAATATAATGATAAAATTAGGCATTATTTGTCCCTAAATATACACAATTATTCGTGTATTTATTATATATAAAGGTACGCGGATGTATTTTTTATTTTACATATTTTAAAATAAAAATTATTCAATTAAAAAGAATTAATTTTCTTTTTTATGTTATACTTTCATAATGTTATCCCTATTTAATATTTTTTTTGCAACTTTTGTTGATTTGAAAAATAATTAATTTCGCAATATGCTTGCTCATTTATATGAAAATTCATATTTACTGAACAAATTAAAAAAGAGAAATTTAATTTGTAAGAAGTTTTATATTAAGCATTGTGTTATAAAGGAAACCAAAGATAATAGGAATATAACATTAAGTACAATTTTTAAAATATATTTAATTTTTCATTTACAAAAAATGCATATTTTATATATCGATCCTTCGCCAACAATATAAATATTATAATAATGGTGAATTATCTTAATGATATAAACATATAAGGGTGTATATATATGTATTATACATATTTTGTTCTCTATTCATATTTTTTTGTCAATTTCTTATATATATAATACCTCCATTTTCCTTCTTATATATTTTTTATTCATTACAGCGTAGCAAAACAGGCTATTTAAGAGCAATAACAATAATAATGAAAAAATAAATTTGTTCACAATAAAATACAACAATGAATAACAATGGAGGGAATGCAAATAACCCCAATATATGGGGTATGCCAAATAATAATTTAGGGAATAACAGTTTTTTTGGTACAAATATGAATAGCCAAAATGGCTTAAATGAAAATAATAATAATAGTTTAAATAATCAAACAAACATGACTGGGAATAATATGTTTTTTGGAACGAATGTAAACAATCAAAATAATAATAATAATATTTTTGAAAATAATATGAATTCTCAAAATAATATTGGAAAAAGTGATAATTCTATTTTTGGAACTCCATCAAATGATCTTAATAAAAGCAACAATAATAGCTTATTTGGTAATCTTTCTTCAAACACTTCTGTAAATAATAATACGACAAATGCTTTTAATGCAAACTTATTTAATGCCGCAAAAAAGGATGTATATCCTGGATTTACAAGAAGTTTATTAGGGAATTCACCAAATAATAGTTCTAATATATTTAAACAAAGCACATTAGGCAGTTCTATAGCATTAGGAAGTCAATTAAATGACGATAGAGGATCAGAATCAGGGGGATTATTTTCAAAGGAACAATTAGAAGCAGCTAAGCAAATATTTGCAAATTCATCTTCAGGCAATTTGTCAAGCTTTAATAATAAAACGAATAATAATAAGTTAACATTTAGTGGCGGTTTTTCATCAAGTTCTAGTGCATTTTCAAAAAATAATATAAACCCTTTTCAGAGTATGGCTATGCAAGCAACTAATCAAAATGATAAATCATCACTTATGAATAATAATATGAATAAATCATTTTTTGGTGATACAAATAATAATAATATTAGTGGGGGCGGAAAAATTAACCCATTTGGTATGTCTACCATGAATAATTTAAATTCATCAAATAAATTAAATGAAATTGGTCCAGGTGGATTTAGTCAAGCTATTAAGTCATTTAACCCAAATGCTAATAGTTTATTTTCATCACAAACCAATACCGGTTCTACTGCTTCCACCGGTTTTAATAATAATGATAGTTCTCAAAAATCCCTTTTTTCAAATTTTGGTGGTGGCTTTAATTCATTTGCAAAGACAAACACAACTGATATTTTTAAAACAAATACTACTACAGAAAATAATAATACAAACACTTCATTTTCCTTTTTGCCATCTTTTAATAGTTCAAAAAATAATGATAATCCATTCTCTTTAAATTCATTCAATACAACAAATAATGAAAAATCAAGTGGAAGTTTGTTCGGTTTTAATAATAATAATACAAATACAACATCACCAGGTTTTTCATTATTTTCTAATAATAATATAAATAAAACCACAACTCCAGATAATTCAATTAATAGCAATATTAATAAAGATGCTGAAAATAAGACAGTTGAAAATTCTAATCAAAACATAGGAGAAAATAAAGCTTCAGGAATAACAAATGTAGCTAGTGAATCCTTTAAATCAAACGATGCTAGTGGAACAGATAAATCAATTTTTTCTAAAGAAATTGAAGCAGAAAAAGACAAAGAAAAAGCTGATGATAAAAACGAACAAAATGACAACGATAAAGAAAAAGCTGAAACCAAAGAAACAAATGCTACTCCTGAAAGTAAAAAAGATGAAAATGATTCAACCAAAAGTCATGATGAAAAGTTAATAGATTCTAAAAACGAATTAAAAGAAAAAGAAACTAATGAAAATGAAAAAGATGATAAAAAGGATGATAAAAAGGATGATAAAACAGATGATAAAAAAGATGATAAAAAAGATGAAACTTCAGACAATACTAAAGATAATAAAGATGACACTAATAATGATAAGATGTCACTTTTTGGAAAAAGCTTAACAGTTGATTCACCCTTTTTTAAAACGACCACAACCAATTTAACTGATAAAAAAAGTAATTTAGAATCATCTAGCAGTTTAAATCACGATGCCGAAAATAAAAAGGAAAAAACAGGATTTTTCTTTGGAAATGACGATAAAAGTAAAAATGAAAATACAAATACTAGTACTGAATCAAAATGGGATTTCTCAAAATTTGGGAATAGTAATTTATTTAACAAAGAAAAGGAGCCATTTTCATTCGGTTTTAAGGAAACTAGTACTACTGACAAAAAAGATGAATCTACAAATTTGAAAGATAATAAAAAAGAGGAAGATACCAAACCTTCAGTATCTACAGAATCAAAAGATAAAAATAAAGAATCTACCGCTACAACCAAAAAATCAATATTCAATTTTGGAATTAAATCGAGTTTTTTAAGCCAAAGCTCAAAAGATGGTAAAGATGAAAAAACAAATGAAGACAATAAAGAGAAGGATAGTGAGAAGTCAGCTAAAGGAGTCGAAAATGACGAAACAGATGCAGACGGAACTAAGGATCCCAATACTACTGGCGTGTCTGGTAAATTAGATTCAAATAATGTTGATGATAAAAAGAAATTTTGGAAACTTTCTTTTACAAAGAAAAAGGATCAAACTTCTCCAGATGCACAAAAAGAATCGAAAGAAAATGAATCAAAAAATAACGACTTGCTTAATAAAGGTCTATCTCTGCAACCAAGTGATATAACACTAGGAAAAGGAAGCTTGTTTGGAAGTTTTACTAAAGATAATGAAAAAAAAAATGAAGATACAAAAAATACAAAAAGTGATAATTTTTCAAATATTAATTCTTTTGGGAAAAATAATGCAAGCATCAGTTTTAATCAAAGTAGTTTATTTGGAAAATCTGATGAAAAAAGTAATACGTTATTTTCATCAAGTAATAACACTTTTCAATTTTTTAATTCTTCTCAAAATGATAAAAAAAAAACTGAATTTCAAACAAAAACTCAAAATGTACCAATTCAAAATAACCAAAATGCTGACGACGAAGATGTAAATAATGTAAGTAATTTAATAAATTTTATATCTTTAGAGGATAGGAAAAAAAATGTATATATAAATAATAAATCACAATATGATGACGAAAATCATGAAAAAACTCACATTTCATCAAACTTGAAATATAACAATAATAATGAAACATCACATCGTTCACAAACTTCTAATTTCCAATTAAAAGAAACAAAAGGAACTCTTCGAATGGATAATAATGATGATTATGTCGATTTTAATTATGTTGATTTTATAAATGGAGAACAAAATCAAGAAATTAATATGGAACACCAAAGACAGTTAGAAAATGATAGGAAAAATGTAGAAAAGAATATTAAAACAAACGAATACTTTTTTAAAAAAAATTTAGATCAAGAAATGGCTGTTGATGTTATTAATAATTTATCATCTTTTGTTAAAAATAAAATTAATTTTATGAATTATTGTTCTAATGAAATCTTAGATATATATAATAAAGTATCTCATTATGAAAAAATGTATGCATTAATATCAGAAGATCAAATAAAAATTGAAAAAAAACAGGAGTCATTAGAAAAAAGATTAAGACTTATACAAAGTGAGCAATGTGATATGCTTTCTTTACTTAATGAACTTGATAATGAAAATTCTTTAACTTTTTTAAAAGTTCTTAATCAAAAAAATTTAAATAAAGACGACAGTATAAATAATAAAAATCTTTATCTTGACATTGATAAATTTGAAAAATTAGCTGATAAAATAGAGAACTTAGAAGAACTAATAGATTCTATACATAACACTTCCAAACATGACATAGTAAATGATATAGTTAATAAATGCTATACAAATGAAATAAATTGCGAACAAATAGATAAACAACTTAATGGTTATTCTCACGAGCTAAGAAATATGAAGTAACAAAAAATCAAAAGTAAACAAATACAGTCTCGAACGATAAAATTAAACCAAACATTCAATTTTAAAAAATATGTACTTTTTTGTGTGCGTAATGTTATTACTTTCTTTTCTATATTTATCCCATAAATTCGTATATATATATATATATATATATACATAACTTGGGAATAAAATGTGTATGCATATCTTTTGGAATTTTATATGTTCTCAATGATTTACATTAGACATAACATTCAGTTGTATCCAAATTTTATATTTGTTTTTCTCATTTTTAATTTTACTTTTTTAGTATTGCATTTTAAATGTTTACAACATATTTTTTTCAATTTAAATAAGTAAATAAATAAGCAATTCATGAAATAAAGCATATTGTAAACACAAATTAATATGTTTACATTCGAAAGAATATAATAGATGTTAATTTATGACACTATTTAGTTAACTGTTTACAACTAAAATCCTCGCCACATTTGTTTGTATTCATTGTTACTTTTTATTCTTAATAAGTGATAAGAAAAATGCCTATATGTCCATACACACACGCATAACAAATTTGCAAATATATATATTCACTTATGTATATTTTCCAATTTATCTATACTCCCATCGTTAAACTACAATATAAACCAATGAGAATTTTGTTTACTACACCCAATTCATCTTTATTTTATTATTTTCATTCAAACAAATTTAGTGCATTTCCATGATTGAAAAATATAGACAAATAATTTATCTTAAATAAAAAAATAAAAATATACATATATATATTTTTAAAAGTTAGAAATAAAAAAAAAGAATAGCAAAACACCATTTTACAATATTTTTCATTTTATACTCTTTTTTTCCGATTTTTTTCAATGTGCGTTCGTATATACAATTATGCAAATAAAAACAAAATACGCATTAAACAAAAAATTATTACATTCGAACTTATTTAAAAAAAATTGTAAACATTTTATATTATTTGTTATATTGAATATTATAAATTTTTATTTTCCTTTAAAAATTAATAACTATATTGGAAAACTTACATTGCATTTTGTATGCATTAACTATATAATAATAACAATACAATAATAATAGACAACTTTTCATTTTTTGGGGAAATTATCACCTTTTGTTCGTTCAATTTTATTGCAATTAATTCATATTACGTAAAAAAAAAAATATTTCAATTTACTTAATTTTAGTTATATATATATATTTTTTGTATCAAAATAACCAAACAACAATTTTAACACATTTTATGGGAAAATAATAGAATTGTAAATTATGTGTACCTAATTTTTTGCATTTTCTAATGATATATATAATTTTTTTTTCGTTATATACCCATGCGCCCCAATAAATAAATATATTAACAATTTTTTAATAAATCAACTTTGCCAAAATGAAAGATGCTGAGAAAAACATAAATTACATAAAGGATTTTATTCAAACTTTTTATTTCGCAAAAAATATCGAATTGATAATTGACGAATCGGCACTTAAACAAATAAATAAAACACATAAGGAAAATAACTCAAGTGTAAATATATATTCATGCTATTCTATATGGTTATGTATGAATGAAATATATCCATCATGGTTTGACATATCTATACATCCTGCTCAATTTGATTCGGAGATGGTAAGTGGCATCTATATGAATACGTTTTATTACAATGAAAAAAAATAATTTGTATGATATTTTTCTTCATCAAGTACATCTTAATTACATCCATTTTATTAAATTATATAATATAATCATATGCACCCACATATATATGTACATTTCGTATTTGTTGTAATCGATATATAGTTTAGATATTTATCAAATATATTTCCATGATCACATTTGTTGTTCCATTTTTTATCTTCTCAAAGGACGCTTACGAATGCATACTCAAATATCTTAATGAATATCACGAAAACAAATTCGAAATAATTATAAAAAAAATATTGGGGAATTTACTAGGATTGACAATAAATGACGTAAAAAAAATTTTATGCATATATTCATGAAAAATTTTTCATTAGTAGCATATAGACACTTGAATAAACAAAATGGAAAATTCATAGATATTTGTAACATACATATTCAATAAAATAAAGACAATTTTTTCATAATTTATTTATATTTTTTTTTTTTCTTAAGTTCATTGACATTTACAGTTTAGTCATATTAGCAGCCCTTGTATCAGATGACAAGCAAAAACATATAAATAGCATTTTATCTCTTAGTCATGAAACACAAAAATATATACACAATATTGTCGAAGTTTTGGATAAAACGGTATTATTCATTTACATTTTTTTGGATATTATTTATATTCTACAACTTATTATGACCTTTCAATCCAATTTTCTACATCTGATTTTTCATTATTTCATTTTTATTTTTTCAGGAAAGTGCATCCAAAGAAACAAAACTATCTCCACAAAATAGTTCCAATAAAGGTATATAAAATAAAAAACGAATTTAGAATTTTAAATTATTTATAATGCACATAAAATAAATAAACTCGATAGATAACCCATGCATGCACACGTACATATATATATATATATATATAACTAATTTTTATTCATTTTTTTTCTTTTAATGAAATTATTTTCAATAACAACCCCCACCATTACACATAACCACCCTATATAGATATTGCGGTAATAAAATTATAAAATACTATGCTTTTACAAATATGCACATATATGTCTATGCGTTAAATAAAAGAAAAAAATAAATATAAAGTATCCCAATAAATAATAGTTGCATACATATGTTTTAATGTGCAGAATATAAATGAATCCATGAAAATTGAAATAAAGCAATTGAAAGAAAAATTGAAATATTTGGAAATCGAAAATGAAAATTTAACCAATTCAATAATAGAAAAAAACAAAATTGTTGAAGAAACAAAAGAAAAAATTAATAACTTGCAAAAACAAATTAACACTGTTAACGAAAAGGCAAAAATTCAATATATTACTCAAATAGAAGAACATGAAAAAAAAATTAATGAATTGCAAAGCAATCTAGAAAAACAAACCAAAGATAAAAATAATATAGAGAATAATTTAAAAAATAAAATAAAAGAACTCATAGATGAGCAAAACCTACTTAAACAAGAAAATTCAAATATAGATAATCTACAAAATAAAATTAATAAATATAAAGAAAAAATCGACAGTTTAATAACAGTTCAAAATATAAATAAAGAATTAGAAGATAGGCTTAAGGTAATTTAAAAAGACAAGGAATAAAAAATTATCTGTATGCATATATATACATTATAAATTTTAAAAATGCATCTTTTATTAAATCATTCATAGGGAAATACCAAGAAAACGATTGATATGGAAAATGAGATTCAGAAATTAAGAACAGAGCTAAATAGCACGAAGATGTATAAGGATAAATGTTCAAGTTAGTTTTTTTATCATTATTTTCTCACATTTTTTCCATTTAGTTTACCTTTATTATTAATTTTTAATATTGAATAATATAATAAATATATATATATATATATATATATATTATTTATATGCACATTTATTAGACCTATCTGTAGAATTGGAAAAGACAAAAAATGAATATGAAAAACTTCAACAAGCCATTGGAGAAAAAAATAAAACCATGCAACAATTGAAAAACGATTTGTAACATAAAAAAATTAAAATTTTGCAATAACAATTTTAAAATTATCATAATAAAACCAATAATGAACGAATGTATATTCATTAAAATTATATATTTCCACTTTTTTTTAACTATTCAGGGAGGAAAAAACAAAAGCTTATGATTTAATTAGAAAGGAGCAGAATCTTAATAAGTTCAACATGTAAAAAAATAATATATATAGCATGCTAGAATATCAATTTATGTGTCTTAAATTGCTAATTTTATATTTTATTTTTTTATTTACCTACCCATTATTTAGCGGACTAAGTAATGTAGATCAAACAGAGGAATTATTAAGACTTAAAAAGGAAAATGAAAATTTGAAGAATGAAATTGATTTAAAAAAAAATGAAGAATTAAGCAAAGTAAAAGAGGTAATATTCAAGCAAAATTTTTATTGCATTTGTATAATCTTCACCAAATACATAATATATATACATATGTCTATGTAATTTTATTTATTAATTTTTGAAGTTTGAAAAAGAGATTCGCGATTTGAAAAAAATAAATGAAGAATTGAAAAAAAAAACTGATGAAATTATGAAAAATAATTCTAAATCTGATAAAAAACTACCAGAAAATGATAATGTAAGAAACAAAATATGTAAACCTTTGAGCAATAATATAGATCATATTAATACTGTTATGCTACATTATTTTGTTTTTCTTTTCCATTTTTAGTTATACTTAAAAGAGATCGAAGAGAAAAAAAAACACATAGAAAATAAAGAAAAGGAGCTAAAAGAAAAGCAAAAGGACTTAGAAGATAAACAAAGAGATATAGATAATAAACAAAGGGAATTGGACGAAAAACGCAAAGAAACCGAACATATAAAAAAAGAATTGGAAGGAAAAAATAAAGAAGTGGAGGATAAGAAAAAAGAAGTCGAGTCAAAACAAAAGGAAGTCGAATCAAAACAAAGGGAAGTAGAATCAAAACAAAAAGAAGTAGAATCAAAACAAAAGGAAGTAGAATCAAAACAAAAGGAAGTAGAATCAAAACAAAAGGAAGTAGAAACAAAACAAAAAGAAGTCGAATCAAAACAAAAGGAAGTAGAGACACAACAAAAGGAAGTCGAATCAAAACAAAAGGAAGTAGAATCAAAGCAAAAAGAAGTAGAATCAAAACAAAAGGATATTGAAAATAGGGAAAAGGAAAGCAAAGAAACAAAAGTCGAAACGCCCAATGAAATCGAACAAATGAAAAAAAATATAGAACAAAAACAAAAAGAAATAAAAGAACTCAAAGAGGTTAATAAATATATATTACAAAGTTATATATTTATATATAATAAATTCGAATTTAAAATATTTTTCATTACTTTTATATTAAATATATGTGTAGTATCTTTATATATACATATGTATATTTTTAATATGTAGGTTAATGAAAAAATTGTGTCACAATTATCTTCTATGCAAGGAAATGTAGATACTATCATAAATGTAAGCCAATTTTAATATTTTTTAATATTTTTATTATTTATTCATATATAGTATATTCATATAATTTTATTTATCATTTTGATTCAATATAGGACAAAGTAATAAAATTGGAAGCTGAATTACTCATGGAAAAGAAAAATGCTGGATTTATTGAAGAAACCACAAAGAATAAATTAAGCAAGGAATTCAATTCGGTATTTACATATATTTACACATGACCATTAAGAACAAATATCTAATAAAATTTTCTTTTTAACCACCTTACCATAAATTAACATGTATCTCTTATAAAAAAATAACAATTCTTTTCATATTTTTATCATATTAAAATTACGTTTTACTTTTAATTAGGCTCTTCAAATTTTTAAGGACCAATTACAAATTAGAGAAAAGGAAATTGAATATTATAAGGATGCATTGTATGACATATAGAAACAACTAAACCTAATATACATATTTTGTATTTTATAAATGAAACCACACACACATAAATAATAAAATTTATTGTTTTATGCATATTTTCAGGAAAACCCAAATAGATATTTCTAAGGATGAACAAAAACTGCTAAGCGGTATTATTCATGGTCTAGGTCTCAAATATAAACAACTGCAAACATATAACCTTTCATTGAAAAATGAAATTATAGGAATAAAACAAAGGTATTAATTTTATATTTATTTACATATACATACAAATATACATGCAGAAAAATATATATTTTTATAAAAATTGATTACCAAAATATCCGTAATTATATATATCCCTCTTTATTACTCTTTTTGATCTAGAACGCAGGCATATGTAGAGCCAGAGAGAAAATGAAATGACTTTTTTTAACTTAAATTGTTTTATGTTTTCTTAATTGTCTTTGGATTTTTTTATATTTTTTATAGAATTGGTATAATTTACAAATGAAAATTTGTATTATTAATTTTTTTAAAACATGTGTAATATTCATTTTGTTGTGAATTTATATATTCTCATTTTAAAAACATTTTAATTTCATTCCCCATACATATAGAACGACAATATACATAATTATGTTTATGCATATCCATAAATAAATACATATGAAAGAAATGCATTCTAGTTCATTTTTTATTTCTTTATTTCATATGAAAATGATTTGTCTAAAAAATACGTACTGAGAAATTATAACATACTTTGTAATATTTTTTACAATCATTGAAACTCGTACTTAAAACAAAATAAGTACTAAAAAAATTAAGAATTATTTTGTGAATATTTTACATATCATATCAAAAATCAATTTAGGATTAATATTTAAGTCATATGAGTAAGGTATAAAAACACCAAAAATATATACATATGTAATTAAAAAAAATTAATAAAACATAAAAGCACGAAATTATATAAAGAAATATATAAATATATGCATATAGATAAAACAATACAACTAATCTTATAACCTTTGAAAAGCCCTAAATGCAAAACATAAAATGTACTCTATATATTTTTTATTGGGGTGCTTGTAATAAAAATCAATAAATTCACACACATAATAGCATTTTTGTGTGTGTAAGTTTTTTTTTAATTCAAATTATTTCCTATAACCTTTGAATGAGACTATATAAAATTTTTTATTTATTTTACATATGTGGAAAAAAATAATATTTACATATGTATCGTTTACTAGAATAAACATATAATACACATTGTAATATTCCTTAGTCTTATTCTTAAAAACAATGAGAAAATAAAAATATACAAAACATTGTTTGCATATTTAATATTTTCAGTATTCCACTTAATTTTAAGAGCCAAGATATATAATGTTTTATTTTATAAATATTCATGTATAAACAATTTAACATATCATTAAATACCTAATAATTTCATTAATATCATTATAAAAAAATTAAGATAATGATAATGACAAATACTAATAAGAATATATAAATACAAGCTTATTTTTTTATTATCACAACATATGCTAATTATACATACTTATGATATACAGAATTTATATATATCGTGATTGTTTGTCTGAATACCCTTAACAAATAAAAAAATTCTTATAAGTGCACCACTTAGCTTACATCCTGACAGAATTTTTTTTTATATATACAAGAAAAAAATATAGTATAATTTACACCAATATGCGTGTAAAAGCCAACAATATATGTATAGTGTATTTGCAATTCAATTAAAGGAAAACACAATATATATATTTATTTTCACCGCGATAAAAGTATAAGAAAAAAAAATATTGCATAAAATACTAGCATTAGCATATTTGTGAATTTTTTTTTCTTTTTTTACTTCAAAAAATATTGTTATTTTTATTTTACATACACTATTTAAATAAATGAAATTGAGAGTATTATATTATTTTATATATATGTGTGAGCTCTCAACCTCAATGTTTTAAGTATGCATAGCAATTTTTTACAAGTAATTAATAAATTTTACCCGAATTAAAAAATATTACAAAATACAAAAATTAGAACAAAATATAAGTAAATATATATACACATATAAGCAAATATATATATATGTATAATATCATTAATTAACATATATCGCATATTTTATTTACTGTTTTATATTTAATTTTTACTATATTTTAAAAACAATTGTTTATTTTATAATATACAAGTAAAAATGAGAGAAGTAATAAGTATACATGTAGGACAGGCTGGTATCCAAGTTGGAAACGCATGCTGGTAATTAAAGATATTATAATACTTTTGTATATCTCCCTTTTAATATGTTTCGTTTCCACATTGCTTTATATGCATATTTTTTTATTTTATGTTGTATAATATTTTTCACTGACATGAGACAACGATGTTATGATTAAATCTAAACCATGCACACATTCATTTTATTTTATAATCTGTAATGGCGTATACTCTACACACATCCCCATACATTTACTACTATCAATATACTTCATATTTATAGAGAACATTTCAGAATATATATATTACTACATTGTTGTATACTTGTAAACATTTTTTGGAATTTATTATTATTTTCATTGTTATTTTTGCTATTATATATGTATTTACAAAATTGTAATTAATTTTTCTTTAGGGAGCTATTTTGTTTAGAACATGGTATACAGCCCGATGGTCAAATGCCTCCTGACCAGGCTGGTAGAGCAAATGATGATGCTTTTAATACCTTTTTTTCAGAAACCGGTGCCGGCAAACATGTAAGGAAATGAGAATTATATATATTTCAATAATCAAAAAAAATACAAACTTCTTTATACAATAAATAATGAATTTTTTTTTTTATATATTATGATTATTATTTTGTTCATACTTTTTTTTTTATTACTATTTCGAAAAAATGTTTCAAATACGTGAGTTTAAGTTGTGTTTTTTTTAATTTTCGTGAACTATTTAATACCACATGCATATGAGTGCTCCGTTAAGTAATTTAAAAAATGCACTATACACATATATATATTTGATCAAATTTTAACAGGTCCCACGTTGTGTTTTTGTTGACTTAGAACCAACTGTTGTGGATGAAGTAAGAACAGGCACATATCGCCAGTTATTTCACCCTGAGCAGTTAATATCTGGAAAAGAAGACGCAGCAAACAATTTTGCAAGAGGTCATTATACAATTGGTAAAGAAGTCATAGATGTGTGTTTGGATCGAATTCGAAAATTAGCTGATAATTGCACAGGATTACAAGGATTTTTGATGTTTAGTGCTGTTGGAGGTGGTACTGGAAGTGGATTTGGATGTTTAATGTTAGAAAGATTGTCAGTTGATTATGGAAAAAAATCAAAGTTAAATTTTTGCTGCTGGCCATCACCACAAGTTTCAACTGCTGTAGTTGAACCATATAATTCAGTTTTATCAACCCATTCATTATTAGAACACACAGATGTAGCTATTATGTTAGATAATGAAGCTATTTATGATATATGTAAAAAAAATTTAGATATAGAAAGACCCACATATACAAATTTAAATAGATTGATTGCACAAGTTATATCATCTTTAACAGCTTCATTACGTTTTGATGGTGCATTAAATGTTGATGTTACTGAATTTCAAACCAATTTAGTACCATATCCACGTATTCATTTTATGTTGTCATCATATGCTCCTGTAGTTAGTGCTGAAAAAGCATATCATGAACAATTGTCTGTATCAGAAATTACAAACTCAGCATTTGAACCAGCAAATATGATGGCAAAATGTGATCCTAGACATGGAAAATATATGGCTTGCTGTTTAATGTATAGAGGAGATGTAGTACCAAAAGATGTGAATGCCGCTGTTGCCACTATAAAAACAAAAAGAACTATTCAATTTGTTGATTGGTGCCCAACTGGATTTAAATGTGGTATTAATTATCAACCTCCAACTGTTGTACCAGGTGGAGATTTAGCAAAAGTTATGAGAGCTGTTTGTATGATCTCTAACTCAACTGCTATTGCTGAAGTATTTTCAAGAATGGACCAAAAATTTGATTTAATGTATGCAAAGAGAGCTTTTGTTCACTGGTATGTTGGTGAGGGTATGGAAGAAGGTGAATTTAGTGAGGCTAGAGAAGATTTAGCGGCTTTAGAAAAGGATTATGAAGAAGTCGGTATTGAAACAAATGATGGTGAAGGAGAAGACGAAGGATATGAAGCAGATTATTAAATTAATTTCTTATCATTATAATGGTAAAAAAATTAAAAAAGTATATTAGATGTCTAAGGAAGCGCATATATGTATATGTGCATTTAATTTTGTAATCTCTGAATTACAAACTAGACAATAATTATTATACACACATACCTATCCAAAACATCATAAAACAAATATATATATGCATGAGCAAATAGTTATAATAACATAAGCTATAATATGTTAAATTCATAAAAACATAGGTATATACCATAATTATTATATATTTATACATTACATATTTTTATTTTTTTTTTTTTCTTCCTTTTTTTTTTTGTAATGCAACAATTTTCAATTAAAAAAAAATTAAATATATAAACAAATAAAAATTTTTAATCCATAAAAATATGTTTTCTCTATGTTTATTTACAATGCTACTATATTACAATGTTTATTTCTATATGTATACATGTGTGGACATATAATATTTATTTATTATTTTAAGCATATGTATATATTATGTATGTGTTGCTAATTCCACGACAATGTATTTCACAAATATTCATTTAAAACAATATATTTATTTCTGCTGAAATATTAAAAAAAAATAATTTTATTAGTTTAATAATTTTAGGAAATGTATAAACATATATAAGATATCAGAGAAAATGACAATTCATAAAATAAAAAAAAAGTATATAGCATATTTTATAATACTCATCGAATTATTTACCCATATGCTTTGTGAGAATATAATTTATAAAATTGAAAAAAGCATTGCATATATTTGTTTTGATATTGCGACAACAACATATATGTCTATACCATTTTTTAGACATTATTTTACTATTTTCTATTATTGTTACAATTTTATTTTCCCTCTCCTGCATCTACAATAATATTTAATAATACATAAAAATATATTTGTGTAGATACACATGGAAACATGGATATTCTTCTCTATAATAACATATATTTCGGTAAAAGTATTTAATTTTTTTTGTGTTTAAAATATTATATTCTGTTGTATATAAAATAACTTCTACATATTCTAAGATTTAAATAAATCTATAATAAAACATTATCTCATATTTATTTAGTTTGTCTTTGTTTTATCTCTATACTTATATTCACTTATCTTTTGCTTCTAAACTTTTTGCTCATTCTCATTTTGTTCTGGGACTTTTTTTTTTGATTGAATAATTTTAATTAATTATGTATTAACATTGTTATTAATATTGTTAATTTAATTATCTTTTTGATATAATTTTAAAAAGAACAAAGAAAAATATTTACACACAATATGAACATTTATTTTTTTTTAATAATATGTTTTTTTGTTTTCGCATATATATGTGAATGTAGCACCAATGATTATACGTTCAAAAAAATATTTTTAAAACATAAAGGATCCTATTGTTTATATCCTGAAAATGCTATAGATAATACAAAATTTGACATATCTTTAGATGAATGCGATAAAATAGCGCATGAAAATGAGGTAAATAAAATATTTTATAAGTTCCCCTAACATATTTATATATCCGTTTCTTTGCGTATTTGTGTTACTGTAAATATGTTAAAATAATTCAAATTAAAATTACACACTTTTACAAAATTCTTTAAGCAGCCAAAATTTTGTTTGCTTATTAACTTAAATAAACGAATTATAAACAATAGAAAAAATAAATATTTTTTCATGTTTTCTAAATTAATGACTTGTTAATTCATTTACAAATAATATTATTGTTATAATTCCTTTCCTTTCTATTTTTTATAATAAAAAAAAAAAAAATTTAAACAACTATTCCAAAATGTTCACATTATGTTTTTTTCCTTTTTTAGGGGAAAATATCTTGGTTCCTTTCCCCTAACGGAAAATTGAGAACCAAAAATGGATTATGTTTAAAAACTCACAAAAATTTTTTAGTAGTTTCAATATGTTCCTCTAATAATGATGAAAAATCAGAAATATGGAATATAGATCATGAAAAAAAACTAAAAAATGAAACCGATGATTGCGCACAGCTAGCTGGAAATAAAATATTCTCATTTAAATGTAATCCCTTGTCCACTAAGGAATTTGAAATAGTACCATTTTCCTTAGATGAATTAAATTTAATGAAAATAAGATATACACATAAAAAATTAATAAATGTGAATGAAAATACAGATATAAATAAATATGATACAATAATTAATGATTATGATCAAATAAAAAATAAAATAGACAACATATTAAATACAGAAAAAGAAATGAAAAATGAAAAGGAAAAAATAATCAATTTGATAAATGATATAAAATCATTAGTAAGTATAACATCTCCTTTAAATAATTATGGGAATGGTGCATTAATGTATATATACGATATTAATGATGTAGATAATACTAAAAGCTTACTACAGGTACCATTAGATAAATTACAGCTTGATCACACAATTTTAAATGAATTAGGAATTGAAAATAAAAACGTAAAAATTATAATACACACCTTTCTAAGTATACCAAAGAATAATTACTATACATTTGTGGCAAAAAATGTTACAGGAAATTTAATAGTTAAATTAAATGATAATAATATATTATACATTCAGAATCCGCAACATAACAAAACTATTACTAGCGAAGTTTTATATTTACCAGGAAGCATCTTACTACCATTATATATCGAGATAACATCTACTAGAGAAGAAACAATATATAACAATAGTTCTGAACAAGAAAATATATCATTTTCCTTATTTTGGAGTAGTAAAAACATTCCTGAGCAAATCATAAATTCGTTATATTTATACATGACAATATTTGAAAAAAATTGCTATAAGCCATATCAAAAAAAAATTTATTGTTCGACAACATTCGAAAGTATAGCGATTAAAAATCAACCATTTCATTTCTTATGCCCATTTGGATGTTTAGTAAATGATAAAAATGATAAAAATGATCAAAATTCTTTATATTCTACCAAAGGTGATATTGTAAATCCTGAACAGGCAGGCAAAAATGGAAGGTGTCTGAATCTAAAGGCAAAAATATGCGAATCCGCTGTACAATCAAATTTTTTATCTAATGAAACTGAAGGAATCGTAAAAGTTATAGTCAAAAGTATACAAAACGAATCAGGAAATTATGAAGACTGTGGTACATTATTACCAAATGATGCGTATGATAATTCATTTAAAGGAATAACAGATATAAAATTAGTTGATATGGATGATTTTTTTACAAATTTTAATTCTAATAAAGATATTTATTTAGGCTATAAAGGCATTGTAACAGATGATAAACATTCTCTATTAACAAAAAGAGATTTGTCTAAAAGGTATATTTCAGATATAGATATAAATTGTGATAATAATATAAAAAATGGTTATGAATTTAACTCGGGTTCATTTGTAGTAAAAAGAATAAAATCATCTGATCTCAAAAATGAACAAACTAGTATAGTAATAGATACATTTGCATTGTTTGATAAATATAGTACCAACAATACTGATGAACAAAATTCGAATATCCCTATAAATTTTTCTGGATGGACACGAAAAATTTGTAAAAATATTCAATTATATATTAAATATGGAAAGATAAATACTGTTATGGATTACCCTTCTTTATTATTATCATGTAATTATACGTTTGAAAATATTACTCTTGATAATAATCAAACCATAGTTGCACGATGTTTACCAAATTGTTTTAATCAAAAAAATGATATCTTTGGTTCTTATATTTATGCGCCACATTCCCCAATATGTAAATCTGCTATACATTCTGGTATTATTACAAATTTAGGAGGTTTAATCGAAATAACAAAACTTACAAATATTACTCAATCCTTTAGTACTACAACTGATATCACTAGAAATGGTGTTAAAGCTATTATAACGGATAATAAAAACAAGGACTCCTATTATTTAACAAAACCAAATGGATCCATATGCAATTATCCAACTACATATTATAATAGAAATCAATCCATATCATCACAAAAAAATAATGACCTAAATAAAACATCTCCTTTTTTTATCCAATTAAATTCCAATACATTCAAAATACCTCCAGTAGTTTTGGTTAATAAAAATCACGCTGCTTTACAAAATCAGTTATATAATATGCACAATTGGTATAACACCGAAAATTATAAAAAAGAAAATAAAATTATACCACCTGAAAATGGGAAAGAAATACCAATTCAGAACAAAATGAAAGAAAACAAAATTAATATAATAAACCCCAGTTCAGACACAAACAATAATTTGAAAAATGAAATCAAAACTTTTGAGCAAAATTACAATAGAGATCAATTTAAAGTTTTGCAAAAAAACAATCAAAATATATTTTCTAAGTTATTTAATAAAAAAAACAATATAAATAAATTCCATAAAATATTAAAGGATATAAGAATAGAGCAAAATAATTATGATTCTTTTCTTAAACAAGTGCAAGCAGACAATTTTACATTAATCAAAAAATTTGATATTATTACATCAAAAAAAAAATATATCATAGAAAGATTACAAAAGTCTTTAAAAAATATCAAAATCATGACAGTTAAAACATTTGAAGAAATATATGATTCTGAAAATGTTAATGATAATTACTATGTAATGGATAATAATGATGCTGAAAAAAATCACACCACTAATGAAGGGGTGAATAATGAAAATATGCCATCAAATTGGAGAATTGAAAAATACACAGATGGAAACTATTTCTCATCTATAACAAATGACAGTTTTGCAAAATCAAATCATCATATATATGCATCCTATGTACTTTATAAATATATTAAATTGTCTAAAGGGTTTATATCTTTAGATGTGAAAATACCATACGAAGGGAATTTTGGAATTATTTTTAAATATAAAGATTTTAATAATTATGCAAACTTTATTATTAATAAAAATGAAATGTATTTTATTGAATTAATAAATGGCGTTCAAAGTGAAAAAATAAATTATCAAAAAATTAATAACTCATTTAGACAATTAGGAAACTGGACGAAAATATTTATCGAATTTGGTAACAAAAATGTTAGAGTATACATAAATAAAACATTTGGAGCTGGATATAAATCGAAAAATAAATTATACGGATTATTAGGTTTTGGAGTAAATAATTCAAAAGAAAAAATATTTATAGATAAATTAGTTATAGGTTCTTTAGATCAAGCTAAGTATTATAAGGAAAATACTTATGACCAAGTACATAGTGTAAACATGGAACAGGGTTTGCAAAAAAAAAAGTTAAAAGGTAGAACAAGCATAGACGAAATAAATGGTACAAAAATCGGTGAAATTAATATGATTAGTCATAATTTTACTAGTGACCAAATAAATGCCGATGAACCTAGTAACAACGAACCCTTAGCAAATTCATGCAAACCATATCAGGAAGATTTTAATGCTCCACTTGAATATAATTGGATTATACCTTTGCAATCTTTTTGGAGGGTTCAGAAAAGTTTTAACTTAATTCCATTTTTTGGTTCAAAGCAAAATAAAAATAAATACACAAAAATTGCTAACTGCGATAATATGAAAAACAATGAATATAATCATAGAATAAATGACGAATGTAATAAAAAATTAAAAAACGAAGAAAATTATTTATATGGTGCCCAAAAAAATGCTGAGGATAATTTGGTTATACCATCTATTACACTTTTAAAAACAGATAGAATATGTACTAATATAGTGTCATATACATTTAGTTCATCTATTTCTTTAAAACCATTTTCAAAATCAGGAATAGTTTTTAGAGTTTTATCATCAGATAATTTCTTATCAGTTATATTAGATATTTCAGATAAAACAGGAAAATTGTATCTTTTAAAAATTTCAAAAGGAATTCCATATCAATTAAATACAACAACACATATACCAATCAATCAAGACACTTGGTATAATTTAGTATTATTATATAACGGATCAAATATAAATATTATGTTAAATGATGAAAATGTGTTTAAAACACAAATTAATGAATCTACAATAAATAATAATTTAGGGAATGTTGGATTAATCGTTTTAAGCGGAGAATCAATGTTTAAAAACATTTTATTTATTCCTCATAAAGCTTAAAAAAAAACGATAAAATGAGTACAAAATATAAAAGGGAAATAAAATTAAGAGAATATTGACTTATAAAATGTCAAATTTCCTAAATTCATAACTTTTTAACAAATTAACTGAATTATATATTATGCTATATCGATATATTCAGTTTAATAAATTTTTATGACAAAAAAAGTATATTTCAAAGGAATAGAATAAACGTTGTCTATACAATTATAACTACTTGCTCACAAGTACAATTGTTTTTCTTAAAATATGTTTTAAAATTATTTTGTCACTTTTTATGTATCAATCAAATTAATTCATCATTGATTAATGTTTACATAAAAATATAATATGTAAAATTTATTTTTTATTTTGTTTTGCATTGTTTTGTTTTTTTTATAATTCCCCTTAATTGGAGAATGACTATCCCTATATATAAATATGCTATATTTAATAATATTTTAGAATAAGTAGTCCTCATTATAAACCATTTAATTTTTTTTTAATTTAAAGGCCTCACTATTTTTGAATTTTTTTGTTTTATAACACTTTAAAGGGTTTAATAGGGTTGAAAAACTTTATGCTTACCAATTCAAGCAATTATATAAATAAATAAATATATATATATATATATATTTACAATATATATGATTTTAAAGCATGTAAAATTAATAGTATTCCCTTTTGGAAAATATATAATATTTTTTTCCAAAAAAACATATATAAAAATACCCCTTATAGTACCGGCATTCTTATTTTTTAACAGAATATTTACATACATAATGGGCTTTCCTATAATTATTTTTTTATATATAATAATATAAATATATATAATAGCACATGACCGTCATCCCCTAAATATATTATACGTAAATTTTATGATATAAAAAAATAATTGCCTTAAAATCATGTTTTTATCATATATTCATAATATACTTATAAATAAAATCGGGAATTGAATACATGTTGAGAAATATTATTTATATAGGTTTCAATATATTTTCGGATTTACCCCTATTATAAAAATATATATAACATATATGTTCCTCTTCCAAATTAATATACAAAAGAGGAATGCATATAATTTTATACCCCAAATGAAATAAATAAATGATATATAAGTAACGCATGAAACGTATATAATATATTTTTTAAATAATATTATATATGCTATAGTTAGTGCTATACAATGACGATTTTTTTTTTTTAATTCATATAATTTAGGAACTTAATTTTTTACATAAACCTATGTTAAATATAAACATATTTTTAGCAACTTGTAGAAGAAAATAAAAATAAAAACTTTAGGAAAAAAATAAAGAAGTATAAAGTAAAAACACAAAAATAATAAAAAAAAAATAAAAAAAATATAGAGATATTAACATATAAGGGAAAACATAAAAATAATTAAAATTTTTTATTATTTAAAATAAAAACCAAAATAATTTTTTTCAAATATTAAATATATTATAATAATCATAGAATAAAATGGCAGTAAAAAAAGTTGGAAAAATCATTAAAAAGAGAACTAAGAAGTTCACTCGATTTCAGTCCAATAGGTTTATGCGTGTTAAGGTAAGCTTCCAAATTTTTAATAAATAAGTACAAATATACATACATATACATACTGACAATGTAACTATATATGTTCATAATACTGTCAAAATAAAGAATACTATTTGATTTTCTTAATTTTTGACAAAATATATAAAATTAAATTTTTAAAAGTACAATAATTCATGATTTTATTATGCTATACAACTACATAACAATGTTGACTTCATTTTTAAAATATACTAATAATTATATGGATTTATATATATGTATGTGTGCATATATGAATTCATATGCATATTACTATATGTACATTTATTTCATTTTTTTTATTTGTAATATACGAACAGCCTGCATGGAGAAAACCAAGAGGTATTGATTGCCGTGTAAGAAGAAGATATAAAGGAACCAACTTAATGCCAAGTATTGGATATGGAAGTAATAAGAAAACACGACATTTATTACCAAATAATAAATATAAATACATTGTAAAAAATGTTAAAGAAATGGAACCTCTAATTATGAATAACAACAAATACTGTGTTGAAATTGCTCATAATGTTTCAAGTAAAAAGAGAAAAGAAATAATTGAAAGAGCAAAACAAATGAATGTTTCCGTTATTAACGCCAAAGCCAGATTACAAAAAACAGAAGAATAATTATTTTTATTCATCCCTCGATATGTATGTGTACGTGGTGAGTATATATATATTTTATATGTATACCGTTCATTCGTATATTTATTTTATTACTACTATTTTTTTAAATTTTACTATAAAACAACGACCAAACAGATGAATTTTAAAGTATAGATCAAAATACAATTAATAAAATAAACATTTACTATTTATTATATATATATTAAATAGTAATTAATATAAAATGCACAAAATAACCCCTTAAAAAAAATATATACATGCATATATATTTAATGCTCTTGGTGGCTTAATAAAAATTATGCTACTAAAAAACATTATTTCATAACTTTATATAGTTATGTGATGTACTATTCAAGCATTTAAAATATATATAGTTTTAAATGGTTATAAATTTAAAATTAATGATAGTTTGCCCTTAACCTTAAAAAATTAACATAAAAAATATGTTACTTCAATAAAACATGTTTAAATATAGTCTTTAAGCATTATCAAATTATATAAAATAGTAAAAATACATAAATTTCAAACAAAAATGTAAATATGTATCATTATATGCAATTAAAACAATAAACAAAATGTACACGTATATATATGTCCTTATAAACAGGTGCATATGTATAGATAGGAATATAATGTACATATTTTTATTCCCGTCATAAGAACATATATACATTTGTGTTATACAAATTACAACTTCAAAAAAATTAACGATTAATTATCCAGTATAATTTCGTCCCTAATATAGCAAATGTGTTTATACAAGTTTGATAAGCCCCTTTCCTATTTTTGTACTATAACCATTACTACTGTTACTCATATTTTCTTTCCATTCTTCTCATTCGTTACCACTAAATATCACACTCTCTTTTTTCTATTTTATCATCCTTCATGTCGCTACTTTTTCCACTTTTACTACTTTTGCTACTGTTGTCACTTTCGCTGCCGTCGTCACTCTCTTCATCTTCTATCTCATCAGAGAAAATAATTTCGTCATCACTTAAAGATCGTTCCATTTCAATTTTTTTTCTTCGCTCTTCTTCTATTTGCATTTGTTCGGATGCTTCATCTCTTAGTTTATCTAAATCTATATTAGTCATATCAATTTTCGAAGCATTTTTTATTATGTTTATAAAAAAATCACCTACTTTATCATTTTCAGACTGCTTATAGTCATTTGGAAAGATAGTCGCATCCAATCGTAATAGTGCAAGTAATCTCGAAACATCTTTTGTTTTCATGATTTCTTTTTCTAATGATCTACACAATGATATACTATATTTGAATAAAAATATTTCACCCTCTTTTAATAATTGTTCAAAAAATAACATAAGCGATTCAAATGTTAAAACATGTACATTTAGACCAATAAACCATTTCGAAACAAAAGCTTCAGGCGTTATTAAATTTTGTATATGTTCATATAAATTTGAATGAAATTTATTTAGTATGCTTAAAAAAACTCTTGAATCCCGTACATATGCTTTAGGCATAGCTTTAAAATAACCTTGTAAATAATGCTTATGTAAACCTATTACTATTTTTGTGACTTCTTTTGGTTTTAAAAAAAGTAATAAAAATGACGAAACAAATGACATACCTTGATGATAATCATTTACTATTGGATATATAGATTTTAACACTTCAATTAATAATGTTCTATTTTCTTCATTTGTAAATGTTCTTTCCGCATCCAATCTTATTATTCTTAATATCTCTTTATCATTACATTCATTTGTTGTCTCAACATTTATCTCATCCTTTATATAGTTTAACATTATATTATAAAATTGGCCAGCACGCTTACATGCATCCTCATAATTATCCTTACTAATAAAATTTGAGTTCCTTTTTAAAATAGGGGCATCATTTTCATTATCCCAAAACTTTTTACTAATAATCATTTTACTTAAGTCTTAACAAATATACATACAAATAGAAGATATGAAAAAATATATTATATAACCAAACGTACATATATATATTTCCTTACAAATTTTTAAATTGTTTTAAAATTATAATAAATGGTCATAATCTTAAAATTTGGAAAAATTTACAAATATTTATTTTATTGTATGTATTACCCTTATATAATTTTGCTTTAATTATTATTATTTTACACTATGGGAGCTTGACAAAATTAAATGTGAAAAAAAAAGTATACATAAGTTTCTAATGTGTATTATACCCACTTAAACTAGTCATAGCTTTTTATTTTTTCACAATTTTATCTTAAATATTTTTTTTCAATTTTATATATCCGTAAAAGCCCTGTAACTTAAATATTTTTTAGTTCCATTAAAAAATAAAGAAAATGAGCTATTATAATCATCTATGTAAAAAGTAAAAATATATTATAATGCGCACAATTATTGTTAATACATTTCATGGAATTTATTATATATATTACTATTTTTCACATTTATTTATTATCTTTGTGCCGGAAAATTAATTTTTTTTTTTTTTTTTAATTATTGGATCATGAGAACAAAAAAAATATTTTACAAGCTTCAATGAGTCTTAAAGTATGGTTAAATAATTCAAAACTCTCTCTTTGTAACAACAATATAAATACATATATTTTTAAATATATTTTTAAATTATTTTCAATATTTTTTACTTTTTAATTTTACTGAAAAAAATTTACATTTTTATGTATTATAAATATGATGAAAACATAATTTCCCCGAATATGCTTTCACTATTAAAAAGAAATTTATAAATATATATTTTTTTTAATCTCCCCATTAATTTCTTGAGATAACCAAAATAATTGTTATTTTACCTTAATTAAAGATTGATTATTATATATATAGACACATGTTAGATAATGCTCATAAGTTTGGGATACACATTTTTATGTATCAAAAATATAATATGTTTTATAAAAGATAGCTTAAAATATATTTCACTAAAACAAAATAAATATAGTCGATTATTTCTAAATAATTTAACAAAAAAAAGTAAAGCATAAAAGTAAGATATAAATGCGAATTTCGCACTTTTTAAATATATAAAGTATATCATATATACGTATAATTTATAAATGAAACAAATTTCGCAGGATATCGACAACAGGATCAATTATACTGAAAAAAAAAAAAAAAAAAATATGCATGTGTCATATTAATTCAAATGATATTTTATACTCTTTCTAGCATCACCATATAATTAAGTTTCAATTTTTTGACTTACTTTTTCTCATGAGATTTTATTAAAAAAATTAATTTATTGTCTTCGATTTTTATTTTTATTAAAACTTTATGGTTGTTATACATACATGAAACCAAAGCTTCAGTTTTGCTAACATCAACTACATTAGAATCCAAATTTGTCTGTAAAATTAAATATAATATATATTAATAACTTACGAACATAAACATGCTAAAATAATTCATTTAAATTTTTGAAAAATTAATGCATATTTTATGAAAAAGGAGTTAAGCTATACCTCAAACTTCTTAATTGTTTGGAAAATGCTCAACTTGGACTTATTCAAAAACACAGCTTTTTTCTGATTCTCAATATCATTCCACATGCCCTTATCCTGGAAATGGTAATAAAAACAGATATTCACATAAAAAACATTTTATAAAAAAAGTGAAAAATGTACACAAATATAAAATTATACATATATATGTATTATTTTTTGTGTGTCTTATTTCCGAAACTTCATAGTGCTATGTTTCGTGTCTCGTTTCTATTATTCTCACCTTCTCCTTGTTTTCATTATTTTCTAATGTGATATCCCTACTTTCTGGCATTTCATTCAAATCGATCATGTCATATGAATATATTTTTTTGGAGGGGTCCCCTAATTTATTGGAATTATTTAAATTCCTTCTGGTAATAATGGAAGCTGAAGGATCGTGTTCCTCATGTTTATTTGTCATTCTATTATCATACTGATTTGTGGGGTTTACAGTATTTTTACTTTCTTCAAAAGAATTATTTTTTACACTAATTTTATTACTACTATCTTTATTATGTTTTAAATCGTTCTTATTACTATTTGATATAGATAAGCTTTTTTTATTTGTAAAATTTTGAGAATAAATATTTTTTGAATCAAAAACAGATGTATTATTTGATACTAAACCATTAAATAAAGCTGCTGCCATTTTTTCTTTTTCGGATAATTCATTTGTTCTATCTTCCATTCCCTTATTTCGAAATGTGGATTGTTCATCTTTATTAGTTCCTTTCTTATTAAAACTTAAATTGCCATACTTATTATTTTTTATCCCTTCAATACTATTACCATACAAATTTTCATAATTTGTATCAGTATAATCCTGCATAAAATCCATTCTTTTCTCATGTTCATTATTTTCACTTGTATAACTATCATCATCACTATCTTCTTCATCTTCGTCTTCTTCATCCTCATCTTCTTCATCCTCGTCTTCATCATCTTCACTATGTTCATTATAAATTTCCTTTTCTTCATTAACCTCTTTATTTGTTTTTCCTTCATAGTATGAATTTTTAAAATAACTTTCTCCCCTTTTATAACTCTGATTCACATTATCCAAATTATTATATTGTTTTTTATTCGTTTTTTCTATACTTAATTTATTTCTATCTTCTCCTAAATAGTTAATGATACCATTATTAGTCCCTGGGTATATGTTAACGTTTTTTTTCCCCTTCTTTTTTTTTTTCTTTTTTTTTTTGGCATTATTATTTTTATTTTCATTAATTTCAATGTCCTCCATTTTGGAGGTTTCTTTTTTCCATTTTTTGGGTCCAACAACATTAAGTTTGAACATTTTTTTCCCTTTTTCCCTTTGACTAGAGCAATCTTCATTTATTTGACTATTGGAAAAAGAACTCAATTCTCTATTTTTTTGGTATAATAAATTAGGGCTCGATGCATTATATATATCTGAGTTTATATTATTATTTATTGGTAATTCATAGGGTGTAAAATTTAATGCCAAAGATGGACTTTTTGATGTTTCAAAGTTATTTTCACATTGTCTTAAATCTTTTGCTACATATGATTTTCCACCACTTTCTAAATGTTTGTCTATAAATGGATTTAAAAATGATAAATTTTCATCTATAACTATATTTTGAGTTTTGTTATTTTTTGAAAATACATTTTTAATTAATTCACTATTCTTTAATATTAAATCATATTCATAACATTTTTGCTGTATATCTGTTATTTGGCTGCTTTTGTACTTTTCTATTATTTTATTCGTTACAACATGGTCTGTTATATTATTATAGCAGCATAATTTAAATATAGCTGTTATTATACATGATTTTACTCTATCAGGATTTGTTAAATTTTTCTCCATACATTCACATAATAAATCAAGAATATCTTCAGCTGTATAATTTTCTAAATCACATAAATAACTGTATTCTCCTAATACAAAACATATTATCTGTATTAAAACAAATGGTATATTTTCATTTTCTTCGAGCATTTTTATATATGTATTTACTGCATATTTTCTTAAATTCAATGTATCATCATTTGATTTTTTTTTCTCATTTTTATTGTTTTTTGATGAGTTGGTATTATTAGGAAGGTCTGTTTCATTATCTTCTTCATTCTTTAATTTTTCGCCAACATTGTTTTTATTATTTTCACCACTTTCACCATTTAAATCATTTCCTGCATCTTCACTACCTTTTAATAAATCTTCACCATTTAAATATTTCTCTTCTTTATTAATATTGTTAGATTGACTATTCTCATCAATTGGGGGAAAATCATCACTAATATCCGAATCGACATCTATAGGACAATCCTTCAACAACTTAATAAGAGAATAAGAATATGCTTCATCTATTAATTCCCCAACTGATAAAAAAAGTGTATTTATTTTATTTAAAAACCAAATATCATTAGGAGGATATCTCTCGATTAGCTGTATAATTTTACATGCTAAATCATGTTTAAAATGCATATCTTGAGAATTTTCAACATGAAATATTAACTTATCTACAATAACTTGAACATTTAATGGATTTGTCATTTCATATAATAAATCTAAAGTCTTCATTTTTAACGTTTCATCCTTATCTTCTAAACAATCAACAACCGCTAATTGATGTTTAGTTGCATAAATTGGATTTATCTTAACAATAAGAGCTAATCCTGTGACTCCGACATATTTTAAATTATGATTTTCGGAAGATATAAATCGAGAAATTGATAAAGATGCTAATTCTAGCAAACGGTGAGAGGGGTATATTGTTGTTATTGTTTTTACACATTCATATATAATAGCATAACCAACATTTATACCATAATCGGCTCTTTGCATTGTTTTTTGTAATACTTCATACATTTGTTCAGATATTTTCTTATTTGAAAATCCTAATATTCGAAATATAGATAATATTTTTATTTGAATCCAAGGTGCTGGAATTCTATGATAATCATAATCTTTAGGTAATTTGTTTTCACATATTTGTTTAAGTATTGAAACTAAATAAGGCACTAATTCCATGCAATATATCATATCATTGTTTGCTATAGCAAATATTAAATTTAATGATGCTCCCATTACTGATGGGTCAACATCACATAATAATTTTTTTAAATATACATCAATTTCTTTTATTAATGTAGGATCAATTAAATATATCTTGTGTAATAACATACATACTTTTTTTCTTATTAACTCATTCTTATGATTTAATAAATTCTTTATTATTGGAAATATAGCTGGAATCATTTCACTATTTAATAATTTACACACACAGTTTAATGCTGCCCATACTTCTAAATGATTATCACTTTTTAAATCCTTCTGAATTGTATTTATTAACAATAACATCAACTCATGATCTTTATTTAAAAATAAATTACAAGATAAATATCCTGTTCTCTTACATAGTATATTTTTTTCATGTGCTAACTTAACAGCATGTATATAAGCAAATGATGCATCATGCCCCAGCATTTCTATATAAATTGCACGAATCAAATATTCCTTTATTTGTTTCTAAAAATGAAAAAAAACATTGAAATTGTGATTTAAATGTGTGACCATATTCCATGCATAAGCACTGACACATATAAATATATGTATATCATATGATATATGAACTTACCACTGTCGCATTGGGATTGGCAAATCTCGATTTCAGTAAAACGATCTCATTGCATATAATCCTATCTTCCTCCTTCAAAAATTATGCAAAATAATCGAGTGAAATAAGTAATGCATAAATACATACACATATCTGCAATATTAATGAACTATATATATTTACCTGCTTAGAACGGGAATCCCCTATTGATTTTGCCAAATCAAAAAATTCCTTTGATAAAGATGATCCTCCCAATGAAATCATCTTATACTCATTTATTCACTTTTTTTTTATTCTTCTACTTTTTCCTTTTTTATTATGTATATATTTGTTTTTAATTACTATGGCTTATTGAATTAAAAATAATTACACTTATATTTTAGCGTCAATTTTATAGTAAATTAAAACTAATAATAATATTAAAATAGTAATTTAATAATTGCGACAGTTGTAATGATCACAACAAATCGCAGCAATCCATAATAATTCAAAAATAGCAGTTTTCTTCTTTTAAAATTATCAATTAATCAATAATCATAATGAATAAGCTCAATATCATGTATAACTGTTACATTTTTATAATTAAAAATTTTCCATGTGATAAAGCAACATAACTTAGTGACATCTCCTAATATATTTTATATATTATTGAAATAAATTCAAATATTTATATACCATTACTTATGTAGGTATATTATAAGGGTAACTATATAAGCATAATACAGATAAATAAGTTATAAAATAAATATGTAAATTATTAAATAAATAAATATATATATTAATAATATTTTATTGTATGCATATATACATTTATATAATAATAATAGCACATTAAAAAATCCCTTACTGTTCAAGAATATATTTTTAGAGAGAATTTTACATTTATTGCACATTAAGTATTTTATATGCAACATTGTACTATATTATTTTTATTTTAAATAATATTTTTTTTGTAGTAATATAAATTTATAATTACATAATTTAACTATAACACCCCTCCCCATTTTATATGCTAAATTATATCTTTAGTATAAAAAAAAGTATATATAAATTACCCTTAAACATTTTCTGCATAAAAGCAAAAATTACTGTATGTTATTTCCTATTTAAGCATATACGAAAAAAAAATCCCTTTCTATTTAACTCCATTTACCATGTTTAATTATAACAAACAGGAAAACTTATTATCATTATTATTGTCTTTAATCTTTTACACATTTTTAATAGTAAATTATGTATATAAAGATATCCAAAAATAGTAACAAATGAATTATTCACAAACGAAAATTGTTTTTTTTTGTATACTGTTGTTATATATTAAATTAGTTAAAAATTGTGAGAAAGAAAAGTGCAAGTAAAAAAAAAAAATAAGTAATGACTTATATTCCTTTTATATTTTTCATAATTATCGAAAATAGGTATACACTGTTAAATAAAAAAAAGGATTATCCATACGTCTCATCCTTAACTGAGCAATATTATTTTGATTATAATTTCTAATAATTTTATATTTTTAAAAGAGAAAAAAATATAGGTAGTGTTTTACATTCATTAAGCAAATGTGTACATATTTCCATCCTTCGCCACTTTCAAAAGTTTACTATTTTAATAATTATGATTTAAAACACCTTGTTTAAAAAATATTTTATCGATCTATTAGGAATCATAGACAATTTTTTTCTAATAATATTTGTATGAGAAATACTCGATAGGTATTATATTTTTTAATTTTAAAATAAAATAAAATAAATAACTATCAATATAAATTTTATCTCCCTATTTCTATATAGTTTTTATGACTTATTCATGTTACATTTATATATTTTCTTAAATGAAATTCCAAGTAGGGAAACAATGATAGAATATAACGTAACATTATACCCATTTTAGGAACAAAATAAAAATAATATAAAATTGATGATAGAATGTGTAAACAATTTTAATGGTACAACTTTTATATTATTTAAGTTTATGTGAAATATGAATAATGTTTATACTTTATCCTCATTATATATATATCATTATTTTTTTTTTTTATTTCATTATAAGACACATTTCCCCATAATACTTATATAATAAATCCTAACACCTCATTGAAAAATTAACAAAACGATTATCATAAAATAGTGCTTGAAAATATTCTCACAATAAATTTTATATTTTAATAAATATTCTTCATAAATTCCAATTTAAATTGGGAATAAGTAAATAGGATGTTATATACGTGTGTATATTTTTCGCTACATTTTCATTTGCAAATCTTTTGTACGTACACAACTTTAGCTAGCTTGGCTATTATCAATTTTGAATAGGCTTAATTTGGAAAAATAAATAAAGACATATAATTCAAACAAATTGTAATATAAATAATTCCATTCTTATTAGATTTTGTTTCACAAATTTGTTAAATAAAAAATATATATATTTGTAAAAATTCATAAAAATGGTATTTTTACCTTACCTAATAATATAATTATATTTATATATATACTGTTTGTTGTAGACTTATACTTATTCCTTTTGTTGTCTGTCTTTCTAGCTTTGTTTGATTTAACATTAGTATTTTTTTTACAAACTTATTTTTATTTGATTTAATTACTTTTTTTTTTTTTTTTTTATCTCTTACCCTTTCGTATTTTTTTACTTTTAAAATAAAATATTCTAAAGATGAAATTAATTCACTTTATTTTGCCAATTTGCTTTCTTCACGCTTGTGTAGTCATAAGTTCACCTTTATTTTTTAATAAAAATTTAGATAAATGGACTAAGGAACTTATTCAAGTTTCAAAAAATGAATTTAAAAACTTAAAAGAAATGAAAGAACTTATTAGTAGAAAATATTGTGGTGAATCCCTTAAACATTTAGCAGGATTAGTTATAGATAAATCGGACAAAGACGCAAAACTAATCATCGAAGGCTCGATAGAATCAAATAGGTTAATTTTTAAATTAGGAAATATTAAAGAAAAAGAAATAAATATCAAGGACATTATTTTACCAATTGAAACATTATCACATAAGTGTATAAATATTAGACAAACCAATCAAAATAAAGATTCTACAGTTTTATGCTTAGCTAATAAAGTCCTTAGAAACTTTTGGACAAATTCAATAACAGATGCCGTTTTATGTAAAATGACAAAAACTAAAGGAAAATTACCTGAGTATAATGATTCTATACAATTGGAAGAAACAAACACCTCAGAAGATAACGATCTAAGGGATAGTGATGAAGAACAAGAAGATAATCAAAAAACACAAGAAAATGGAGAAATAAGTGGAGAAATCAAAAAAAAAAATCAAATAAAAAAAAAATTACTTAACGAAGAATTTGAAGATGATGAAGAAAATCAACAAAAGGGGTTACAATTGAGAATATCCAAAAGTAAATTGGGATATCCTAAAGTAAAAATTAATGGTGAAAATATCGATGAGATTAAGGAGAGGTAATTAAAAGAAATCCATGTGTTTTATTTTCATTTTTATTTTTTATATAATCTTAATTCACTTTAAAATGATTAATAATATGCTATTTTTATCTTTAGGTCTGAAAAAGAAATAAATAAAATTGAAAACTCACAAAAAGATCAACCTTCCGATAATGAAGAAAACGATAACGATATGTAGATATAGACATCACTGAATAGTCAATTTGGTGGTACAAAAACGACATTTTTTTATAAGGTATACCTTTTTTAGGATATTACCTATTATTAATTTTATTATATGTGAAAATACACAAGTTTTATATATTTTTTCCTTTTTAAAAGGTATAATTATTTTTATAAAGAAAAGTATTACAAATTTTTAATATATACATATAGAAATATGAAAATACACACTGGTTATACACGTTAAAATATACTTCCATACGTGCAAATAATATCATTACAATTCATTTTTATTTACAAAATTTTATATACTAATTTTTTTAGTATATTTTTTTTTTTGTTGTTTTGTTGATATTTTATAAAATGAAATCATTTATAAAACCTGAAAATGTATTTATATAATTGAAAAACATCACAATTCTCATAACCAATAAAAAATTGTCCAAATAGAATACATATATTTATACAAATTTATTTCGATACAAACTATAATTTGTATAAAATTCCTTAATTTTATCATCATTAATATACCCAAAAACTATTTTAATAAATTTGTAATTACCAAAAGGAGCAGAGTATTCATTATTTGTTGATAAGCAATTTCCAAAACATGTTATAGCACTACGACATGATCGACATGTTCCTACATTAGTATTGTTTATAAAAAATGTCTGTTGATTATTTATGCACCTAGTTGTTAATAATATATCTTTGTTTAACGGATTTTCAAATTTATATCCGCAACTATAAAATTTTTGATACGCTTCTTTATAGCGAATCTGAGTGAAATTATCATCATCACCACCCTTAATATCATTATTATATTTTTCATTTCGTTCATAAATATTTTTATTTTTAAAAGCTTCTTCATTTTTAAAAACTTCTGCATTTTCCAAAACTCCTAATACCATATTATCATTATCAATAACAATATGAGACCTTCCATTTATACCCCCTACTAAACAATGGTAATTTGACTCATTTATATGGGGTATATTAATAAGTGCAAAAATTGTCCATTGTTCAGGCAATACTATATAATTAATAAAATATATATTCAAATTATTAATCTGATCATTTATACTATTAAAAATATACAATTTTTTATTTATCATAGATACGAGAGACAAAGTGAAATAATAGTTTTTGGATTCTTCTAAAGGATAAATGTAAACATTATAATTTTTTGTAATATAAAAATATATATATTTTTCTTTATTGTAACAATACAATGAATTTGTATCATCACTTGATATTGCATCTGCTCTAGTATTTGATCTATCAATTAAACTGTTTTTTGAAACAAATGATCCATCATCGTTTTCCTCGTTATTTGAGAAAAGAAGAAATAAATAATAATAATAATACAGGTATGTAAAATTATTGTATCCAGACGAAATGCTATATTCATGTAATATTTCATTTACGGAAAGAACGCGTCCTATAACCTTTATAAAACAGATGTAAGGAAATGGATTAATAAATAAACTACTATTACCTATATATTTTATATTATCAAAAGAACAAAATTTATGATATCCTTTAAAACACCCATTTATAAAATAAAATTGTCCATTTAAAGTCCCTACAACACTCAAATAATACCACCCCTTTTTAATGTCTTTAATACTGAGCCCAGAAGAATGATATATCGTGTATCTTTCATTATTTTTATTGGATCTAACATAATTTTCAATTGATCCAAGGATCATATCGTCACTGAACACACAGATGTGAACATCATTTGTACCACTAATCAAGGATAAAAAAGAAATATTTTTTTCAACTGGAAAAAAAAACCATCCAGATATAGTATATCCACAAGGTTTAACAAGCTCATTATATATACATAAAGATGGATATAAAACAATTGTATAAAATTGTGATAAATCGCAACCAAATATTAAATAATCAGAAAATATATTTATGCCATATATTTTAGGAACACCATCCAATTTTTTACCAATTTTTTTATAATAAAAATCAAATCCATATTCATTCATATTGTCTATATTAATAATTTTGAAATGAGATTTCATGTGTCTATTTTCTTTATCCATATTTTCCTCCATTTTGTTGCATTCATTTTTTATAATAACAAATTTTAGTTGATATATTTTTATCCCATATTTGGGATTATTTATAGTAGGTACAACTTTATACTTATTTTTTGGAGACTGTATAAAATATATAAAATATTCTTCCTCGTTACCTTTCATATAATTCATTTTAATATCTATCCCTTCTATAACATTATTATTTTTTTCCATATTAATATTATCCCCTATCATTTCTTTATTTTTCACACTTTTTATCAATTTGTATCTTTTTTTTATTTCTTCATTGTTTAGAAATTCGAATATTTTAAAAGACGAAAATAATCCGATATTATTATTCCCAAAACACGAATTACCAAATATGCATATTTCAAATGATTTCTCTAAATTTAATATTTCATGAGAAATATTGCTTAAATATTTTCCATTAATATAGTAAACTAATCCAGTTGCACATTTGGTTACATTTAATAAATTCCATTTATTTATTTTTAAAATTTTATTAATTTTTTCCCATTTTTTTAATTTCTCACTTTGGATATAAATACCGTTATATACTTTTTTATTAACAACCACATTTTTTTTTTCTTTTTTTCCACATTTTTTATTTTCATTACAAATATAATACCGTCTTTTATAATTTTCACTTAAAAAGTTTATTTCATTTGAAAAAATCCCGATGCTTTCAATTTTATCATTCTTTCTATCAATTACAAATATAGAGTTCCCATTCTTATCACAAACAATAAAACTTTTTAAATTATTATTATTATTATTATTATAATTATTTTTTTTAGAATTAAAATATAACCATAATTCTATTGTAAATGCATTTGGTAAAACTACAGAAGGAAATATCCCAATTAATGAGTTTCCATTTCTTAAGTCTATTCCTTTCAAATCCCCAGTAACACCTTCTTTACATTCATAATTATTGTGAGAAAATATACCAATTTTTTTATTTTCTAAAAATTCACAATTTGTGTAGTTGTACTCATTTTTGTTTATCATATTCAAATGTATTTTATTCAACATATCATTTTCTGTGGTATTATTGTTTACTATATATTTTTCTCTTTTAACTGTCTCTTTTTTAAGTATATCTTCATCTGTATTGTTCTCCATTTTTCTGAATTGGTTTTCTTCTATTTTCAATAAATTTTTTAAAAAACTTCCACAAATAGAAATAACAGCTCCGTAGTTGTCCATTTGAAAATAATTTATTTTACTACCTTCATAATTCTTTAAAATATATTCCTCTATATATTTTTCTCCCATAGTTTTATATAAAATGATGAATTTTTTTTTCTCTTCAATTTGGTTTATTTCATTCATATCTAAATATTTATAATTATCCTTTTCTATGAAAAGTGGAAATGCATTACTAAAAACTTTGAAAAAATCATTCTTTATTTTATTGTCTACTTCTATATTTTGTATTTGTTCGATTTCTTCATAATCTGTGTATATTTTTGAAAACTCAACTAAACTATTATAATTCAAATAATCTCCTTCCTTTATTAATTTTTTTATCTGAATTCTATGACTTTTACCTATTTTTTTAAATATATTATAAAAATCAATATTTATTACATTTTTGTTTATATAATCTGATATGTTTAAAACAAAATTACCATCGATATTAAGATTGATGTCTTTATTGTATAATAATATATCCATCATATTATTCTTATTAAATTTTTCTATATTTTCAAAATATCTTTTCATATATAAATTATTACTTATATTATATCCCCATAAGTTTAATAGATTGTTACATATATACTTTTCACATGTATAATTATAATGTATATTGAAATATAGTTCCCCTATATCTACTAATAAGCAATGAATATAAATCCTGCACACCTCTGAAATGTACATATTATAAATGTCTACTAACCATTTTTTTTTCGTTACTTCATTTTGCTTGTTAACTTCTAAAAAAATGATACAAAAAAATGGTGAAATATTAGTATAAGCAATAGTAATGCATAATAAATAGAATAACATATATTTACAAACAAATAATTGATCCAAATTTAATTATATATTTTAATATTACGTTTATTTTGATTTCTAACGAAACTATGCTCCATATTTTTCATATTCCCTTTTATTAATAAGCCTGAAAAGGATCCTTTGTTATTATACTCACCTTTAGTCGTATAGTCTATGACATCACATCTACCAACTGATGTTAACATTCTATTATTTTTATTAAATTTCGTTTCCTCGTTTTCGCTATAAACACTTTTACCCATATCATTATAAAACGGTTCTTGAAAATCTTTTGAATAAATTTGAACATTATTATTTGCTTTATCCATAATATTTAAATTCGAATTATGGTTTATATAATTATAATCGTTATTAAAATCCAAGTTATTATAGGAATATAAATTAAATTTTACATTATTTTCAATTGAATCTTTATTGTTATGTGAAAAATCATAATTATAATAATCACCAAAACATATGTCTATAATATTTTTAAAATACCGGCATGTATTTAATACATTTGATACATATAATAAAATATTTGATAAATTATAATTTATATCTTTTAAATTACAATAACATAAAATACTCATTCCCCATGCGAAAACAATTAAGCTCTCATAATCTTCGCATATTATATTATTATTCGCATTATTATTATTCACATTATTATTATTCACATTATTATTACTTTTGATTTCATCAGATTTTGTATCCACTTCACAATTATTAAACCTAATACTCATATTACTATTCTCTGATAATATTTTTAAAAATTTATTTCTATATTTAATAAAATTTTTTAATACTATCTTTAAATTGCTTATTTTACAAAAGTTATTATTTTCTAGTACCTCTAAGCACCTGTCTAAATTCATATTAAGGAATTCATTTTGAAGAGTTAAGCAAATTAGCATAGCCAAACAAATTTCAGGTTCATTGGATAAATCGATTATATTATATAAAAAATAAATCCACGTCTTTGAAATATTTAATAATTTATATCTTTTAGCTTTATGTTTTATATTTTTATAATTATTTTCTACAAAACTGTTAATCCCCTTAAAATTGGGTTTGTTATAATTATAACCCAAATTTTTCTTTATAATATTATTTATTGATTTTTTATTTTTATTTTTATTTTTATCTTCTTTATTTAATACTAAGTCTTCTTCCATTTTTGTCTTTTTCTCTTTTAAACTATTATCATTTTTTTTAACATCTTTGAAAATATCGACATCTCTGTTTTTTCGACTATTCCCTATACCAAATAATCCAAGTCTTTTTATCTTTTTTATAATTATATTTAATGTCCTTTCACATTTTTTTTTAATATCATCTTTAAAATAAATTATAAATTTACTAAAAAGGAAAAAATATATTGCTACATTACATGCTATTACGATAATAGTTAAAATACCACCAAACTTGTTTATATGTACATATGATAGGAATAAATAATAGGACAACAAAATAGTGCCATATAAAAAAAAAGAAAATGAAAATAAAAATTGATCTATTTTTTTATCATTACTTTCAATTTTATTCATAGTAGGATTTTTTACTTTTTGTATTAATTTGGATATAAATATTTTAATTTTAACCATACTGATATCATTATTGTTACTCAATTTATCAGTTTTATTCCAATTATTATTTATAGCTTTGCTATTATTTTTTGGTTCTTTTTTATCTTCAGATATTATACCATTAAAAGTATAATTATTTTTTCCAGATCCTTTCTCATTTTTGTCAATTTCTACGTTATCAATGGTTAGATTATTACAAGAATACAAGTTATTACTTATACATTTTATATTTTTATATTGTTTTCTCTTATCTTTGACATTCAATTTTTCTGAATTTAATTTTTCACTATCATAACTGTTTTCACATTTTCCACACACACTATCATTAAATTCGTACACATACAAATACATAATTAAAATATAAATAAAAAAAGGAATAATAATTAATATATATTGAAATATATGAATATTACCATTATATAAACCGTTTTTATAATTATATATTAAGGATGGGTTTGAATTATTTAAAAAACGTTTATAAAATAATACTAAAAAAAATAACAACAAAATATTGTCTACTTTATTAAACTTTTCTATTTTTTGGTATAACAATAAAATATCTTTCAAAATCCATTTTTTTTTATTATTTTTAAATAAAACGAAAAAATAATTCATAAATTTTATACATGTACAAAATATTATTATTATGATAACTTTCCCATAATATCCTATTTCTGAACATTTTAACGAATCGTCAATTATTAAAAAGTATTCCTTTCGATTTTCGTCATAATTACAAAAACCAAAAAAAATACATAATCTTATTATTTCAAAATATAGAAAATTATTATATAAAATATAAAATAAAATGAAACAATTTTTTAAATTATCGATATCATATTTTTCGTCTTCATCTATCGTCATTTCTACATTTATATTATCTATATCACAATTATCTATATTCATATTGAATGGATTTGAAAACTTTATATCTGGTGATGTCTTTTTAGCTAACTTTTTATCTATAAAATCATAAGGATTTATCATCAAACACTTTTCCACATTTTTTGAATCTTTCTTGTTTTCTAAAAAAAGAGATGATTTTTTTTATTATACAGATGCATAGACACATGAAAAAGTATGGAAATACTAGTCTACTATTTTTTTTTACTTCGAATTAGAAAAACAATTAACGTTCCAAGTATGCCCAATGCTGAAAATAATAAAGGGCAGCATAATAAAAAATTTATCTTCTGCACTATTCGTTCATTATTCGTTCCTCCCTAAAAAAGAAAAAAGAGCATACTTTATCTTTTAAATAAATAATAAATTTATTTTGAGTTAAATCAAGTTTTATATAAATTCGCTTTAATTTATTTTATAAATAATTTTATAAAACACATTGTTATTATATAATTATAACATACAGTAAATATACAGTCCAATATTTCGTTCAGTGGGATTCCAACGGTAAAAAGGTAAACAACATTTATGATCTCATTATCATAATTCGAATTAATATATCTATGGGGAAATAAAAAATGTTATAGAAAAAAATATATATACTGTATTATTAGAGGTTAAAAAAATAAATTTCTATTATGATAAAAAGGCAAACACGTTCGATTCATATACAAAACAATTATATAACAATGTCAAAAAAAAGAACCTTAGAAGAGAAATATAGTGAATATATTTGATAAAAGCGTTTATTATTCTTGTAATTTCTAAATTATTAATATATATAACTCTTAAAATGTTTATAAGTATCATAATTATCATAAAATAAAAAATTGCCAAATATGAAGCCCAGTTGCAATAAACACATGAATTTATTGCTGGGCTTATAAGGTCATATCTGTAATTCTCTTCACACTACGATATCGTTTTAAATAATAAATAAATACATATATATATGTGGTAAATTTGTCTATATGGATATATAAGCATGATTTCGAAAATCCACAATGTATTGTTATAAAAAATAAAGTCAAAAATATATGAAGCTATACAACAAAAAAACTAAGATATAGATTATTTTATTATATTTACAAATACTTACAATTTTGCATTGTATTAATTTATTCCCATCGACACAGCTTTTATTCTTCTCCATGTTTGAACATACTCCTTTTTTAGGACAATATATGTTTAAATTATATATTTCCTTTTTTTTAGTTTCTTCACACAATTTTACATATTCCTTACCCTTTTTTTTCATGCACATATTTTTAAATGACCATACACGCTCATTATCATCACAAAATTCCAAGGGATTGCACTCTAGACACATATTTGTAATATTGTCGAACTTGAAACCTTATAATAAAAAAAAATTATTAAATATTTTTAACAAACTTACATTTTTTATATTCTCATTTGAAATAATTAATATGAAAATGTTGTCATTTTCCAATTATCACAGGATCCAATATATTTATTATTTTTTCACTTTTTTTTTTACCCACGTCACAGACACATTCTGCAATAGATTTCGAGCCAGTAAAATGGGTTGCTAATTATAGAAAAATTACCCCCAAACATGTATATATAATATATTGTGTATTTATATGCTTATATATTTATATATTTATTTATTATTTATTATTTTTTTACTATATCCGTGAGGGCAATTTGTACACATAATGGATCCCGATTTATCACTGAAAGTCCCCAAAGGGCAAGGAAAACATTTATTATTTTCTCGAGAAAAATTATAAAACCCCTTTTTGCATGATTCACACTTATAATCCTTTTAAATAAAGTTCAAAATATGTAAAAATATGATGTGTCAAATAATACAAGTTAGTAGATCTAAAAGGAGAGCACATACATGCATATGGATCCGTCCTATATATATCTTTTTTTATTTTAATTATTTTCTGTCTATACATAAGTAAGTCTTTCTCCCGCCCGGCACTTATAAAAATAAATAAAACGTATTAAATTAATTATATAAAATTTTTTTCATTTTAAAAAGTTGAATAACAATTCTAATAAATACATATGGATATAAATAAATACTGACAATACCTTTCCATTCAGTAATCTGGTTGTCCTTTCCTTATAATTTATAGTGAGTAAAATATCGAGATATTTATTTCGAGTTACAAATAAGTGGATAATTAATACGAAAATTTTTATTTTATTCCAAAAATAATTTTTCATTTTTTGTGATATGACGATTTTTGTTTGTCTAAATAAAAAATATATTAAAACAGTCAACAATATCATTTAAAAACTATAAAATAAAACATAAACCAATTAAAATTTTTTTTACACAATATAAAATTAAATATACGTAAACATTTAATACTCTCTTTTTATTTGTACTTATAAAAAGCATGAATATATTATGTATTGCTAAGTAAAAAATAAAGACAAACCAGATTTATGCTTACTATTTGATTTTTGTATATTTTTTGTTTTCTATTATTTTTTTTTCATTTTTCTTTGTTGTTAAAAAAAAAAATGTTTAATTATAAAAAAGCAAATAAAAACAAAACATTCGTTCTATTTCATGTGCATAATTTTATTGAAAAAAAAAACATATGCAAGCAATGTGGCGTATATATATATATATATATATATATATATATATATATATACAAGCTTGTATTCACAATTAAAATTACTTTTATAAACATAGGTTGTTTTTTTCACGCCTACAAAAATGTGCGCATATATTTCACAAGATTGGATTAAAAAAATTAATTAATAAAAAAAAAGAGAAATAAACTGGATGAAAATACATATTATCATAAATATTATTCGAATAACACAGAAATATTTATACATATACAATTTAATAATGTAGAATACATGGTATAACTTTTCCTTGATACTATACTTTTAGTTCCTCTAGTGTTGTATATAAAATATAGAAATGTTTAATTTTATTTAATTAATTTCTATTTAATTCACTTCAATTTAATCATTATAGTCCCTTTTTTATTTTATTAAATTTTTAATTATATAAACAGTTATTTGTCAGGATAATATAATGGATATCTAGCTGGCATCGCATCAAAATATTCATCAGGCATCATATACGATGTTTTGGCCCCGTGGTAAGTTCGTGATAATCCGATTATTGGCATATATTTATAACATACTTGTATATTTATTAAATTATTTCTTAATCCATTATAATAATCTTTAAGGGAATATTTTGTAATAAAATTTTTATATGTTTTTTTTGCACTTTTTTTGTTATTTATAATATAGTCTTGTATAATAACTTCATTTTCTGCCTTTTCAGGGGTTTCATATGTTACTAATACATATACAAATAACTGTTTTAAATTCCAATTAAAGGCTTTTGTCATATCATATGATAAATCTAAAGATAAAACTGCTTCATCACCGTTTATATATTTATTATAAACTAACCTTTTTACACTTTTCACTTTTACATCAGTTACTATACTATTTTCATCAAATAAATAAAATGATGTTCCATAATTAAAAAGACACAGGGTAATAAAACATAATGCCATCGAATAAAAAATTACATTTATTCTATTTAAAAGGCTATCCATATTTTTTAAAACAATTATTACATATATAAATAAAAATAAAAGTGAAAATAAAAGTAAAAATAAGAATACTAGGTTATGTATTCCTTCGAATTGTATATTCTCAGTTCTATATAGAACGCTTATGTACCACAACTTATATAAACTTTTTTTTTTATCAAAACATTGAAAATTAAAATTTAACTTTTTACAAGTTCATATATGTGTATAATCCAGTTATGCACATATTCATTCGTATATATGTATATAAATCACTTGAAACATGGTTTTTGTCCAGAAATATATATATAATAAATATATATAATAATATTCAGTAAACAATAATTGTAAAATCAAAAAGGTTAAAATGTTTGTTTCCCTTGTATTAATACAAAAAGGCCATCCCTAAAAGTTTCTGTATTAAGTACTCGTTAAAATCAAATTTTCATTTAATGCCATATATGGCAACATATATATATTTAAGCATATATGGATATGCAATTCAATAATTTTAGTAAAATGCTACATGCCAATCTAAACATTCATGGGCTATTATATATAATATTTATATCTCATAAATATATATCTTTTCAATTTTGTATTTAACTGAAAGTAATATCACTATGATAAATTTGCATATTAATAGCAACAATCATAAATATGTATCATTACACATGTATTTTTTTCTTATTTTTTTTTTTTTACATAATTTGTAAAAGATAAAATTGTTAAACATCTTATTTTATTTGCTTCTTTTTTTTATATATTTGTTAGATTATCTTTTAATATACAGATTTTATTATTATCCATACATTTTAAATACATATAATATATACTTTCACTTAAGTACTAAATTTCATTTTATATATATTTGTAGTATTATGTACTTTTTCCGTTTTATTGCTCTTAATATTTTTTTACCATACTAATTTTAAATATTTATTATATTACATATATATATAAATAATATATTATATGCACGCTTCAGAGTGTTTTAATTGTTTAGGAAAATGAATGATATAGCCTAGAGAAAAACTATTATATTTCAAATAATTAAAAAAAAACAAACACATTACTAAAACCCCAAATATTTACATTTTTGTATAATTGAATATTATATGTTTTTTATAAATGTAAATTATAAATATATTCTATATAAAAATTTAAGCACATTTTTTTGGTGTGAAGGAGAAAATTTTCATTATCATTTATACTTTATCATTATTTTACTAATATATAAAAAAAAAAAATTCTGATAGTATCTTTATTTTATTTATATATTTTTTTTCTACAAAAAGTAAAATAATAATAGGTTTAAATGACAAGGTCTTGGTTATATCCATTCTTTTAATATATTTTTTTGGACAAGTATTATTTTTACCTTTATATATTATATTTATAATTTTATTATATCACTATACTTATTTCAAAATGGCTGATGTTAAAGATTCAAAATATGATTTAGGTTTAGATATGACCAAAGATGATCAAAAGAAAATTGGAAAATTCACAAATTTACACTATAAGCAGTCCCTTTATCAACAAAAAATAAAATTAATGAAAGAAAAAATTTCAAACATTGATTCTGCTATAGACGAAGTTTCGCTTGTATTCGATCCTAATGATGTTATGTTAGGCATAGGTAATATATATATACATATATATATAGTATGATCATTTTTTTCCCATCTCAATTTGTGTAAATAATACAATTATATACAAATTATTAAAATATGCCTTTTCTTACTCCCCCTTAACAGGTGACTGCTTTTTCTCCTTTGACACAGAATATGTAGAAGAAAGCTTAGAAAAATCCAAAAATGAAGAAAAAGTAAATTTAAATAAATTAGAATGTGAATACAAAAATATAACTGATGAAAAACAAAAATTAAAAACTGAATTATATGCAAAATTTGGAAATAGAATTGATCTTAATTAAGTGTGTTATTTGTTGAAATTATGTATATCACATTTTTTTCATTTTTTCACGTATGCATATGCATATCTTCATGATTTATTTTGTAATCATTTTATGTTTTAATTAAACCTTTACTTTTTTTCATTGTTAAAAAATTTATTAATTTGTATATATGTTTACCACTATATGTGCACATATATATATGCTATTATACATGAAAATACCATAGAATGCCTTTTTTTCTATATTTAATTAAAAACATGTTTTGTTACAAACAATATTAATAAGTATTACCACCATCAATACTTTGTTGTATTTTTATTTATTCGCGCCACATATTTATTGCAAAATATACTTTAAAGCTTTATTTACTTAGCTAATTTACTTAATATTTTTTACCCTACAAATTAATAAATTTCCAATAAGGAGACATTGGTAAAATACAAATATTCATGTTATAACAAAAACCTTAGAAATAGAAAATAAGTTAATATGCATGTGCTGAAAAAAATGTCTACAATATATTTACGCTCTTTTATATTTATATGTAGTTGACAATTTTAATTCTGACCACATACATATCGGTATACCAATTCGAAAAATAATGCTTAAACTTTTGGTGTTATAGTATTTTCGTAAAAAAAGGAAAAAGGGGCTTAAAATTCCACGAAAATATCACAAAGCATTTGTATATATATATGTTGAATGAGAAAAAATATATTAACCCCAAACACATTTAGTTAATTTTTAAATAGTTAAATGCTATACTTATATATTTTTATGGTCACAAAGGAAAAAAATAAATTTGTTCAGTTCAAATATTTGTCCCAATTAATCGACTATTACACTATTGTTATATTATAAAAAAAATAAATTAAAAAATAAATTGGGGTATATATGATATACTAAGAAAAGGGTTATATGTATAGGATGAACAAAAATATATAGTCCAACATTCTTATTTTATTTGTTATTATATATAAATTTTTTACAGGTGTATACCACACATTTGTTAACCTTATACATGTCGCAAGTGTTGCATAATGCAAAAAAAAGAAAAAACGGCATTTCCCCATTTTATATTTGGGCATATGTACGCCATTATTTATATGAATGTATTGTTTGCAAATTATATGTAAAATATAAAATTAGTAAATCATATAATCATTATTCCTTCAAAAAAAATATTAAAAATAATTCTTTAAAAGCAATTCATTATATAAAATATATTTTTTGAAAAATAAATGTATATGCAATTTGTAATTATATTTTTATGCGCACTTGTATATATATATATATATATATATATAATATACATATATATATATATTATTTTATTTTTTATAAGCAATACTTTTACACAATATATTACTTTATTCGCTAACATGCATACATAAATTATTTGTTTCATTGGCTTAACCATGTACCTTATTTATTTTATACATATATAGAAATATGATGAAAGAACAAAATTTGAAGATCGAAAATTTAACGTAATTTAACATTTTTTTAAATAACTATAACGTAACAATTATATATATAATATGCAATACATATATCTTCCATAATATTATTACATATATATATATATAATAATATATTTATTTTTGCATATATTTTTAAGAATTTTATATGAAAAACTGTGTAGCTTTTTTTTTACATTTCGAATTTTTAATACTAAAATTTTTTTGACCCAAAAAAAAGCGAAATAACGAAATGAAGAAATAAAGAAAAGAAAGAGGAATAAATTTAATTGACGAGAAATGATTTATAATAGTTTCACCTATTAATAAGTAGTGATTTAGTTATGTAAATATAAAATCATTGAATCTTTTTATTTACTATACCATCCAACTATTTACCGATATATATATATATATATATATATATATGTGTACCCATAAAACTGGAGCATATAAAGGGATGTAAATATGCATATATACATGTATATAATTTTCCTTTGTAAATTATCCAAAAAATATAAAATGCTTTGTTAAATTTAATACATATTTTTGAAATATTTTAATTCATTTCTTTGTGAATATATATACATATATATATATACATTTTTAATAAAACGCTCATGCTTATACAATAACATCTACTAATTAAGGTTCCTACCGCGGTTCTTCTATTTATATAAAATGTAATATAAATTTTCATATATACACGTATATTTTATTTATACATATATAAGTATATGTGACTTTTCGTAATTTCTCAAGATTAAGCTTGACATATTATAATATTTTAAATAATGATTAAAAGCGAAAACATTCCAATTGATAACATTAACTATAATTTAAAAATTGAAGAAAAAGATGATGATAATAAAAAAACTAAAAAGGTATGTGAATTAATAAATTGTAATGATAAAAATATGATTAATTATATATATAAAGATATAGTTTCCGAAGGAAGGGTATATGAAATACAAAATATAAACAATTTTAACAACTATAAGAATGAAGATAATAACAATTATGATATAAATAAAGACAAAACAATTATGAGCGTACTTGATATGAATGAAAGAGCAAAAGCTCACAATAATATGCATAAATCCGATGCCAACTATGAAATTTGTATAGAAGAAAATAATGATGTTACAACTGAGTTAATTAACCCTGAAACATCGAAGAAAGAGTCACTTCATAATATTGTTCCTCGACCTCAAACATATAATAATAATAATAAAAAAGAAAATTTAACTAAAAATAAATTAGAAATACCAGAGACACATTTGAAAAGTTCAAAAAATACTATATTAATAAAAAAGACGGATCAAAAATTATACCCAACTCAAGAAAAAATATCAAATGCAATAAACAAAAGCAAAAATGAAAATAATGATTATGAACAAACAACCTTAAATGATAAAATATTAGAAAATATTCCGAAAGAAAATACTGAAAATTTGGATGAAAAACAAATAATATATAATTCAAAACAAAATGATCAAAAAGTAGAAACTAATTTACCTTTAAATGCCCAAAAAATATATTTACACATTTTTAAAAATTACAAAACATATCAAATATTAAATGTATTGAATATTATTTCCAAAGAACATATATATACCAAAAGTTATCATTCAGATAATTATGTCGAGAAATTTGAACAAACATCAAATATAAAATTTAACGATTTAATAAGCTATAATGATCTAGATATAAACCCTGAACAAATACAAACAAATATCATGAAAAATGAAGATAATCCTAAGGATAATATTATTGATAACAATAAAACCAGTAATAATATATTGCCTTTTTTAAAATCAATGAGCAGAAATGAAAAATTAATATACTTATCACTTTTGAAAAATATAGATAAACATATTTTACAAAGTATTAATAAAAATGTTTTTTTTTTAAAAAGAATACAACAATATTTCTATAGAAAATATATTCACATTAAATTTCCAAATGATTTAGATAATTATTATTATTTTATAAATATAGATTGGTTTAATAAACTTAAAAATTTTTTGTTTACTGATTCTGGAGAATTTCCAGGTGAAATTACAAATTATAAATTATATAACAATGAAAACATTAATGTAATGAATTTTGAAGATATCACAAATATAGAAAATTTTAAATCTGATTTAAAAGAAGGTAGAGATTATATATGTATTAACAAATATATGTGGAGATTCTTATATTATACATTTAAAGGTGGACCATGTATTAAACGAAATAGTAATAATATATATGATAAATTTGTATCTATATCAAATAATGATATACCTAATAATAATATTATTTATTCATTAGAATCACAATACATAGATAAATTATTTTCATTATTTAATTACTTTCATGATGATACTATAAATATAGAAAATGATTCACAAAACGAAAATCAAATAAAAACAAAAAAATATTTTGCTGATTCTTATCACGACCTTTTAATATATTATAAATTAGCAAATGAAAATCCCAATACAAATATTAATTATAATAATAAAGAAGAAAACCGTTTTGACAAAAAAAAACCTATTGATAATGTACCCCCCATTATATCCAATAATTCAAATAAAGAGTTGAATCCTTCAAAAAATAATATAATCAATAAAACTACAATCCGTGAACTTTCCTTAAATTCGGATAATCAAGGTAGAACACCTAATAAAGAGGTAGCAAATAGAAATAATTTCAAAGGTCCTCAAAGAAAGGGTCCAGAGAGAGCTAATAATAGTGCTACCCAAAATAATGGCAGTAAAAATAACGCTACTCAAAATAATGGCAGTAAAAATAACGCTACCCAAAATAATGGAAGTAAAAATAACGCTACCCAAAATAATGGCAGTAAAAATAACTCTAACCAAAACAGCGGCGGTCAAAATAACACTAACAAAAATAATGGTGATCAAAATGAAGATGACAAAAACCGAGACGATAAAAATAGTGATAATCAAAATAGGAGTAATAGTGACACCAGTCAATCCAACAGTAACGATGGAAGCGTAAGAAAAAAGGAGATGCAGACGAATATTGCGAATAAAAATAAAAGTGGTAAACCGAAATATAGCTCAAACAAAGCTAATAACCCCGAAATTGGAAATATGAAAAGAGAATACTCTGATGGAAATAACAATAAAAGTGCTAGCACCGAATATAATGACCATGTTAATAATGACCATGTTAATAATGACCGTGTTAATAATGACCGTGTTAATAATGACCGTGTTAATAATAATTCTTCCAAAAAAAACACCAATTTTAAAGGTCATAAAAATATAGAAAATAAAATGAACCCTCAAAATGGAACATTAAATAGTAATAATGATACTAATCAAAATTATTTGGCACTTCATAATACATCATCAAAAAAAAATTCTATTACTTACCATTCATCAAATGGAAATGATATTTATAAATCTTGTGAAGAATATAATAACGGTGTTACATCAAGTAATGGATATGTTACTACAACTGAAACAGATTCTAAAGGAACGATAGAAAATATTTTGAAAAATAATCTTAATAAAAAAAAACATCAAAATAATGCCAACAGTAGTAGTTGTACTAATATGAGCAGTACCAATAGCAGTTGTAGTTATAACAGTGAACATAATAAATCTGAGAAAGGTGATAGGAATTATTCACCAGGAATAAATAAACAAGTTAGTGAAAATAAAATCAATAATATCATGAATCATCCTGAAAAAGAAAATATACAAAAAAATGAACAAATTAATAGTATGAATAAAGATATATCAAAAAATAATAATACAATGATAACATACAAAAGCAGTTGCTCTAGTGACAGTAGTAATGCTGCCAATAGCAGTAGTTATCAAACAAAAAGTAGCAATAGTAGCAATTTTAGTATACGTGATCAAAGTTCTTCTAATTTTAATAGTGATACTTATAAAACGAATAAGAAAAATTTAATGGAAGAAAATAAAGAAAATGAAGATGTAAATAGTATAGTAAAAATAGAACATCCAGCCGGTATTATAAATTATTCTACTACTTGTTATGTTAATGTAGTTATGCAATGCTTATCAGTTTTTCGAATATTTATATACACATTACACAATTATGTAACAGGGAAATTTAAGGATTCCAATGCATCAAGTGATGATAGTAATAATAAAAATAACTCAATTGTTAATAAAAATTTTTTTACAAATTCTATACCTTTTAATTTATTTGGAAATAATAATAAAAATAATAATGAACTTTTACTTATATCACTTTCAAACAAATTATTTGAATTAAGTAAAATGCATAATACCCCAAAAGTAATCGAAATTAATAGATTTTTAAATTTATTAAATCAAAAATATTCTTATTTATTTGAATGTAATGAACAACAAGATTGTCATGAGTTCCTTTTATTAGTTTTTGATTATATTCATAATATGATGAAAATAGTTGATGAATCAGTTGATAAAAATAATCAAATCGATTATTATCTAAAAAAAGAGCAATCAATTATATCAGATCAATTCTTAGGTTTAATTGAAGAAAAAATTACATGCTCTAATTGTGAATATGTTAATTGTATATATCAGCCTATTTATAATTTAAGTGTTAATTTTTTTAAAAAAAATACAGAAAATAATTTAAATGATAATCTTGTTGAATATTTTAAAAAAGAAGAAGTTAATTCTACTTGTGAAAAATGTAAATCAACAAAAATGTATAGATGCTCTTATGTATACAAACAACCCAAAATTCTAATTGTTCATTTAATTCGATTGTTAGAAGATGGATCGAAAATAGATAAACCTATCAAATTTGATATCTCCAACTTTAACATTCAAAATGTATTAAAGAAGGAAAACGATCATTTTATTGAACCGCCAAAAAATTATGATCTATGTGGTGTTATTGTTCATAGGGGTCTCAATTCGAATTATGGCCATTATATATGCTACACTAAAAGAGTACATTCCAATGGAAAAACAGTGGTAAATAAAAATAAAAGTAAAAATAAGAAATGCATTGTGTCTGAAAAATTCTATAATATTTATGTTTTACTTCAAGATATTTATAACATTTCTTAACAATAGTGATACATGTGATGCACACTTTATGCTCTTCCATATATTTTCCGTTACGTTACATTATTACTTTATTTTTTTTTATTCCTTTTAGTGGTATAAATTTGATGACAGCTTAGTGCGAATGGTCGATATTAAAGAAGTGGCATCAGCCAAAGCCTATTGTCTTTTTTACGAAAGCAAATAATTAAAATCCTTTTCTTTTTCCCTTTCTCCCCCTATTTTATCGTTTCAGAAACTATAATAGGATTTATTCATATGAACCACATAGCTATTTTGCAGTTTATCTCATATACTATTGTCATCATCATCATCATCATCTTTATTATTTATTATCATTTATATTTTTTTTTTTTCGAGGTCATATACCTTTAATATCTATTTGCGTATTAAACTATACATAAATATACATTGTTATTTTTTGATGTCTTTATTTTACTTTTAACATATATTTTTTTTATTTTGAATTTTATTAAACCCTTTTTTATGAGGTATTACTCAATTTTTGTGTGTTAATTTTTTTGACTGTTTTATTTATTGTAATGCTTTACGCATTAAATACGGCATTCCCTTAAAAAGGTATGCAATAGTAACATAAAAAAAAATATATATAATTTTTCTTTTTAATTTGAGAATATATATTTTCATTACAATATTATTTTTCCAGAAATAATAGTTGCACACTTAAAAAAAAGAAAATGCAATTTCGCATTTGAATATAAATTCAATAAATCATTACTTAAAAATGTAGAAAAAAAACAATATGTATAACATATAAATAAAACAAAGAAAATAAAATATAAAATAGCAGGGATATGTTCCCAATTGATCCACAAAAAATAAATAGTAATAAAAAAAAATTTATAAAAAAATACACACATATATACACGTATTTGTGCGTTCATATTTTACTGTCATTATTTTGCTAGTACTATTCATTTTATTTTTTTTTTCTTTACAATAAAAAGCATTAATAAACTAATTTTTCATTGACATTTTCCTTAAAGCTTTCATTAATATTATCCATATCTAATTCGTCTTCCTCAAATTCAGTATCCTCTTCATATCCTTCTCCCTTTTTTGCCTTTATATTTACTTTTATCATATCTTTGAATATTTTTGAGAATTTAAAATGTGGCACATGACTACTTTCTATTTCAATGTCTTCTTTTGTTCGCATATTTTTAATATATCTTTTTTTTCGAAAAATGTTGTAATACATACCAAATTTATGGATATATATTTTTTCATTATTTTCTAAATGTTTATATATATTATCAAATATTCCATTCATTATTTTTTCAACTGTTTTTTTACTTTCTTTTGTCTCCATTGAAACTTCTTCAATTATCTGTTTTTTAGTAACTGCCTAAAAATATATAAAATAATAAAGAAAATACGTATGTATATATATACAAATAAGTTATTATAAATATTTGCCAACAAATTTATGATCATTATATGTTTTATTATTATTCTTTTTAACCTGTGAAATAGGCGCCTTTGGAGAATTTTGATATATGGCATTTTTATTATATGAATTGTTGCTAATTTTTTTGTTTATAATATTGTTCTTATGAACATTAATAAAAGCTTGTCGTGAATGGACATACTCAAACATAAAACAGAAGAACAACAATATGATGTGCATTTTGTTCTTTTGTAATTTAAGATAATATATTATATTGAAAAAATTGTAATATATATTATATAAATATTCTGACTTTTTTTTTTAATTTATCATTTTCAGTAACAAAACAACTAAGCTTTATATTTGTATATATTTCTTAAAAATTGAAACTAAAAATGCTATTACTTATTAAGCTGTATAATATTTAAACAAAACATAAAAATTTACATTATAAAAATTAAAGGATGCTTTTTTACTAAAAAATATATCTTCTTAAAAAAGTAAAACAAAAAATGAAAATATATATCATAAGCCTTGCTTTTGTTTTTATCGATTTATCGCAAAATACTACACCATATTAATAGTGCATCATAAGAATAAGAAAAAGAAAAAAAGTAAATAATTAAATAGTATATATGTATTTTTTTAATTGAAAATATAAATAGTAAATTAAAAAAATAAATGTAAAGTAAATAATCCTCGCCTATTCGGTCTATTCTCTTTGGATTAATTATTCATATATATTTTTTTATTAGAAATGTTAAGTTTTATGTATACCCCTTAAATATTGTGTATAATTTAAAAGGTTAAAAAATCAAAATGTGCTTATTTTTATTTATTATGTGATTTTATAAAGTTTACACTTTTTGCATGCTATCATACATTGAAGTTTATTTTATTTATTGGTGCAATATTATATGAGGCTCTCTTTTTTTTTTAATATTTTTTTAATTATACAATGGAATATTTTATAATATTTCTATATTTTTACACATTTATATTTTTTATTTGTAACTTTTTCCTAATTCACAACAAAATAATTGATATATTATACAGAGATATTACCATTATACTTCAGTATTATTAATTTGGAATTCTATGGTATATATTTCCATGATGTGTTAAATGGAAATTATTTTATCACTTTATTTTTTATTTTCAATTTTTATAAAAAACAAAAGTATATATTTTTATTATCATTTTTAAACACGCAATATGTAAAAAATTGATATAATTTATCTTTTAATAACCATTTTAATGACCATTTTAATGACCATTTTAATAACCACTTTAATAATAATTTTTGTTAATTTCATAAGAGTATGTAAAATGCTAAAGATAATACATTTTAGTTCGCAAAATAATCCAAATGAACCCATACACACATGTACAAAATAAAAAGTGAACATATGCTATCACTTTATTTCCATATCTCATATAATTGGGGGCAATAATATATTTTACATAAAATACATCTTTTAAACAACAATTTTTTCAACGAAATAAAAATATTAAGGATCGTGATAAGCTCAAAAATGTTGACTAAAAATACATTTACCTAAATATGCAATGACAAATAGACCTAATAGGAGTAAAGTTTCTATATTTTAAGCTATGCATATGTAAATAAATATAATTATGTTCGGTGCAAAGTTTTAAAAAGGTATGCAAAAAACTTTTTTAATTCCCTATTCGAAATACGTTGAAATAACGATTAAATAAATTTATTATATACTCTAATTTATATCACCTTAAAAAATTACAAATGTTGCAATTTTATTTCTTTATTTTTGTCTTTTACTATTTTTAAACTGAATATTATTTAAAATTATAAGCTACTTGTCTTTCTCATCATGTTAAATATCATTTTATTTTTTTCACACGGTCTTTAAATTTATCTTTTTACAAACTCTATAATAAGTTCCTTAGTAATATTCAAATAAAAAATACACCCATAAAATTATTTTAAGTTTGTTAATTTTAAAAATTATGAATTAATAAAAAATAGCCTATCGTATATAATTCCATAAAATTCCATAAAATTGTTTTTAATTTTTTTCGTTTTTTTCGTTTTTTTCGCTTTTTTCGCTCTTTTTCTCCTTTTTCCAATTATATTATTTTCTGGTCATTACTTGTGTAATTATTAATGCACATTTTAAGTATCAAAATTTTAAGAATAAGTGCTGTCTATAAATTTTTTGCCTCATTAAAAATTGTATATATATATATAATTAGTCTATTATACATAATAATTATAATTTAAAACACAGGTAAATAGTCCTAATAAAAAAAAATTGAAAATTATAAATTATGATATTCCTCATTTATTTATTATATAAAATCCGTACTTTATGGAAAAATTATTATCATTAATCATTTTCTTTACATTAAAGTAAATGATAAAACGGGAAGCCATAATTTAGTAAAATAATAAACTAATATCGTTATTTCTCATTCGATTTTGTTATATCTTTTTATTTATTTATTCATTAAATTTTACTATTTATTTATTAATTTTTTCACCCTTATATATATATAATTATATACATATTACTCTTATAAGCAATTATATGTATACGTATTTTTCTGTTATACCTTTTCAAAAAATTATAAAACAATCCTCAATATATTTATGCTATTTTGTTATTCCCTTTTTCTCCACGCTAATCATATATGTACACTCTTCATATTTTTACGTATTTTTTTTTTATTTATTACTTTCCTTTTTTTTAATTTATTTCGTTATTTATTTTTCCTTTTACGTATATTATTTTCAATAAATATATTAGAACATAAAATACTAATATAATATTACACACATTTATATTTGGATTTTAAAAGAATTATTTCGCTTAATAAATGTATAATACTGGCTCTTAATTTTTAAAAATCGAAAACGCCCAGAATTATTAAAAACAAAAAAAACATTTATTTGATGTAAGATTCAAAATGAGTGAAAACGAGTAAGCTTATAAAAGAAAAACATTGAAAGATTAATAATATGCATTTATGTTGTGACACTATATATACATATATTTATGTGTGTTCCCCAAAGAATGCGAAAATAAAACAAAGAAAGGCACTATTCTATTTTTAAAACATAATATGCAACATGTATAATAATGGAATGTGTGTATATAAACTATCATACTAATATTATGCATTTTCTTACATTATACAATTTTTTTAATCAATATTTTTCCCCTAATATTCATACATAATCCCATCCCTCTTTCCTTATACAGCCTCCTTTTTCGTATTAGCCAAATAACAACATATGTTAGCAAATGGATCATAAAAGCAAAAGTAGTTAACAAATCAAAACTCTCTACATTTAAGAACAACAACAGTTTTTTTAGCATAGACATAACTGATGTACATGGTGATTCGATTTCATGCAAATTTTGGGGAAGCTCAGCAGATAAATGGTTTAATAATATAGAGTTAAAAAAAGTTTATATTTTTTCCAAAGGAAGAGTTTCGATTGCAAATCCAAAATATAATACTGTAAAACATAAATACGAATTAACATTTAATGAAGATAGTGAAATTCATGAAGTAAAAGATGATGGGGAAATCAAAATTCAGAAAAATATATCACTTGTAAATTTAAGAGATATAAAAATAGCCACAAAAGAAACACCATTTACAGCCGATTTAATTGGTATAGTTAAACATATATGCCCACCAAATAATTTGAAAACAAAACAAGGAAATGATATAATTAAACAAAATATAATAATTGTTGATGATACAAAACATTCATTTGAAATATCTTTTTGGGACAGTAATGTAAATTTAATAGAAAAGGATTTAAAAGAAAATGAAATATACATATTTACAAATATAAGTATTCGAAATTGGAATGATATGAAAAATGGAACATTTGGTGTAACTAGTTCTATCGAAAAAGTAGAAAATTTAAATGATGAATTAAAAGAAAAATGTTTAGGTATTTCAGAATGGTATAATAATAATGGAAAATACGAACAATTTACTAATATGAAAAATATTTTATCTAATGATGTTATCCAAACACCCGATAAACATTATGCATTAAGTGATGTTAATGATGTATTGACAAAAATATCTGGAACATATACATTAGTAGGTAGAATTAAACGAATATATTGGAAAAGTAAAGAAAATGAACATAGATTTTATTACCCTGCTTGTACTAAATGTAAAAAAAAATTATTATCAAGTGGACAAGATAATACTCAAGGAGGTGATTACGATAATTCGAATTTCAATAATGAAGAAAATTGTGTATATTCATGTATGAATTGTGATGAAAATAATGTCAAACCATTTTATAATTATACATTTAATTTCTTATTTATGGATTTCTCTGGTTCAATAACTTTAAGAGCTTTTTCTGATGAAGGGTTTAATTTGTTAGGGAAAAAAGCTGAAGAATTAAAAGGATTGGATGAAGATAGTTTAGATTATTTATTTAATTACGATTTCTTATATAAGGAATATAAAGTTGTTGTTAGGGTAAGTCAAAAAATTTATAATGGAATAGAAAGAGTCAATTTTACTGCTATGAGAATATTCCCACAAAAATACTCAGATATCTCCTATTTACTCAATGAAATTCAATTGCTCATTCCAAGTGATAATAATACAACTAAAAATAATAAGAGATCCCTGAACGACAATTCTTATGATGCAAAAAAACAAAAAATATAAAAATTAATTTTTTTAATCGTTAAAATGGTATAGCTGATTTTAAACAAAAATTAATCAATCCTTTAAACACACATATTTATAAATTTATATTTTCCCTCCTTATATATGTAAAATAATGATCATATTCATTTTATGACAATACTGTATGTATGTGTGCATTATTTTCAATTATACAATTTGCATGTCTATTATTTATTATATATAAATTATCGCAAAGAATTTTTAACATAATTATTTTACAATATTACATATCTATAATATTTGAACTATTTTTTTTAAACCGTCTCATAAAAATTATAAAAAAAAAAAATTCAGCTTTGCTATATTAAGTTTTATAATTCATCTATATATCATACAATTTTTGTACAATATAAATATATTTTTTATGTGTTATAGTTTTTTAAATTTTAATGAGGAGAAAATAAAATGATATGTTTTTCCTATAGTAATAGTATGCACATATTAAAAAAAATAACTCAACAAATATTTTATGTTTTATAAAAAAAAAGGAAATTTAATGTTTATATATGCAATCTCATAAATTTGAAAAATACCATCACATAAAAAAATAACACACTCATATATGATAAAATGAAAGTTGCCAAAGCGGTATAATCTTTTCTTTATTCATTTTTTTTATTTTTATTTTTTCATCATTCTCCTGAAACTGAATTTCTCTTTTAATACCTTACACGTCTCAATCATACATTTTTCAGAATCCTACAAATGTGTAAAAAGCGTAAAGCATGCAAATGTCTATATAATTTATTATATATGCAAGTATACACATAGCTAATGACGATTATTTATCATATTTTTTTTTTTTTTGAATTTCTCCTTACAACTTCAAGGATAGGGACGATAAAATTACAATAATTGAACTACAAAACATTAGGAATGTGAAATGAAAGGGAGAAAAAACAAAATTTAGAGCATAAAAAGCTCCACTTGCCAATAAAATAAAAAATATATTAATAAAGAAAGAAAAAAGAAAATTAAACTTTATAACTAATATAGTTTTTTTGCTTATTTCAAATAATTTTGTTATAACACTTATATCATTATCAACAATACATGCGTCCGCACTATCCATTACAATATTTGATCTTGTGCATAATGACAATCCTAAATCAGCAGTTTTCAAGGCAAAACAATCATTTATACCGTCTCCAATAATGCATACTTTTCCTGTTTAAAGAAAAAAAAAAATGCACATCACCATGTGAAATATATAATACATATAACCTAGTATATTCACATATATACATGCAAAAATAAATGTAAAGTATGAATAGGTAAAAAAAAAATTATAATTACCATCGTTCAAAGCTTGTATTTTCTTAACAAATTGAGCCTTCTCCATAGGTAAAGTATTTGAAGAAACGTTGCTTTTTGGTATTCCCAATATTTTTGAAATATACATAGCATTAGTATAATTATCACCTGTACACACATAAATTTGTTTTTTCTCTTCTTTTAAATGATTAATTAAATCAAATACCTCCAGTTTAATATCATCTACTAAAATGAAAAAACCAACTATTATTCCTTCAATACCCATAAAAATCATATTATGGCTTTCATTTTTTTTACTATTAGAATAATTATATAAAAATTGATAAGTTTTATGCACACTGCAATCACAAGAATATAAATATTTTTCAAAATTTTTTATATTTAATTTTTCTTCAGAAATTTTTTCCATTTTATTACAATAAGTATTTTTATATTTTGTATAACAGTAAAATAACGTGCCTATAGTTATTGACAATTCATTTATTATACCAGTAATTCCTTGATTTTTTTCATTCTTTATATTATTAACATCATATGTTTTATTTATAAAATAGTGGCCATTAATAAAAGAATTAATAGATTCAGCATATAAATGATTACTATATTTTTCGATATTTAAACTTAGTCCTAAAAATAAATATATCCAATTACATATTTTCTCTTTTAAATCTTTTTCATCAGAAAAAGATAAATTATTTGAACTATTTATCATGTTATTACTTCCTATATTATTTATAACGTCTATTAGATTATTATCATAGTGATTGTCAGAATTGCTATCAATATATTTTCCATGATTTTCATATTTCGAATATTTTTTATTATTATATAATCCACTTAAATTATATTCACTACTTGTTTCGCTAGAATATGAATCATCATCCGAAGAAAATTCAACAACAGAATTATTTATAAAATGTTCTTTTAGCGATTTATCAAATGACTTATCATATTTATTACTACTATTAATATTCTTATTGTTATACTGTCTATATTTTTTTAAATTTATTAATGACATAAAATAATTTAAAAATGTTTGTTTTCCACTACAATTAAGATACATATCATTTTCATCTCTCTTTTTTTTATCACCTTCTCTTTGTCTATTTTGTTTCAAGCCTATTGCTTTTCTCATTTTGTATTCATTATCATTTTCAGTTGAAAAAGAATAAAATTTTACATCTTTACCTGCACAATTAAAGCTTTCTAAATAATTCAAACATTTTTTACCATTTTTCATATTTTTTCCTTTACAATGTTTTAAAAGATTCGAAGGATCATTATCATGCATATCATATATCTCCATATATTCACCATTTTTACATTTTTCCACGTTTTCATAATCTTCTATCTTGTTGTAAACATCTGAAATATCTTTGGAACCATCCATTTCTTTAAAGAAACCAATTTCACCATCTCTATAATTACTATTATTCCCTAATACTTCATCATTATTTGAAATAGAAGACATATTTTTAACATTTTTTGCATATTCCCAATCGATTTCTAAATTATTTTCAGGTCTATCCTTCAATAACTGATCAATAAATGTTTCAAAATTATTTGAAATAAAAATTTTGTTAACAACAGGTTTTCCAACTGTCAATGTTCCTGTTTTATCAAATATAAAATGATTACAATTAAGAAGAATTTCAAAAATATTAATATTTTTTATAATAATTCCAATATTACTGCATATATATGAACTGATAGCTATTGACAACGGGCTAGCTAAACCTACTGCACAAGGACATGCGACACATAAAACTGATAATGAAAAATGAATCGAAAAAAATATACAAGATAAAAATCTATTTAATTTAAAATAATTTCCGTTTCTAATATTTACATAACCAAAATATGTTAGAAAAAACCAAATTAAAAATATTACAATACATAATATTATAATAAATGGAATAAAAATACTAGCAATCTTATCAGCATATAATTGGAGATTTGTTTTTTTAGAATTTACTTCGTCTAAAATTTTCTTAACATATTCAATATAGTTCCTTTTTGTTACATCAGAAATATATAATATACATATCCCTTCAGCACATTTAGATCCAGCATATATTTTATCACCTTTATATTTATTTATTCCATGTGATTCACCACTTATCATACTTTCATTAATAATTGTAACATCATCATTCATTTTTATTCCATCTACTAATATTGTTTCACCTTGATAAAAAACTAATAAATCATATTTTTGGATAAATTTTACAGGATAACTGTTAATAACATAATCATTTAAATTTATTTTTTTTCCTTCTAAACATATTTTATCAATATCTTTACTTAAATCAATAGGTTTTCCATTATCAATTGTATTGTTTGATAAATATTTTTTAAGTGGGAAAATTTTGGAGGGTTTATTTTTATCACAATTATATAAACCATTGTTACCATTTTTATCATCTCCAAAATATGTAGAACTTTCATTTTTTGCCAATTTATTTGAGCTATTTGTTTTTTCTTTTTTATTTAAATTACTATTATCTTCTTGTGTCTTATCTCTTTCTTCTAAAATATTAACATGCTTTGTTGTTTTTTCATATAAATCTTCCATTTTTTTTTTCGAAAATTGCACCAAAAAATGTTCGATTTCAGATCCTAATTTTATTATACATATTAATAATGCAGCTGTATCAAAATATAATGGAATACCATCTATGTCTATTGAAAAGATTAAACATGATATTAAAAGAAATAGCGAATAAAAATACGAAAATGAAGAGCTGATAAAAATTAAGACGTTCATATTTATTATATTATTCTTTAAATTCTTATATCCATTAATAATGAAATTATAACCAAAAAACAAATATATAATTGAGGATAATATATATATTAATAATAATCTTAATGATAGGACACTAAATATTTTTTTGTCTAAAATACCCATAAAGTTTTTATCATCAATAAATATGTGTAACAATTTATTTAAAAGTATATTCGGCCATGTTTTTTCTGAACGCGATTTATTTTTCCTTATTCGAGGTTTGTCCTCTTTTTCAATTTGTTCGCAATTTTTTTTATCATTACTATATGTTTTTTGTTCTCTGCATTTATTTACATTATTTTCTTCATTAGAATTATTTTCAAGATCGACATTATTTTCAGTTTTATCACTTCTAAGTAATTCCACTTTGTTATCCACATTTTTTGGTCTTGTTTTGTTCATAAAACGGGCATAATATTTTTTTAATTTTTTCAAATTTTCATCCTTCTTTAAATTTTTATTATTCTCCGAATTTTTCGAAGATTTATTATCTATTGTAAAATCAAACAAAAAGTTTTCCTCCTCATCAACTTTCTCTGTTTTTCCTTCCTCTTTTTTGAAACTTTCAATATTTTCACTATCCTTATTTTTATCATCTTGTTCCTCTTTTTTATAACTTTCAACATTTTCGCTATCCTTAATTTTATCATCATGTTCCTCTTTTTTGAAACTTTCAACATTTTCACTATCCTTAATTTTATCACCCTGTTCCTTTTTTTTGAAACTTTCAACATTCTCAGTATCCTTATTTTGATCGTCACTTCCTGTCTTCTTTATATAGGTTTTCATATTATCATTATCTATACCTTTCGATGTTTTATTTTCAAAGGTCTCCTCCATAAAATCATCCTGATGATGCTTGCCCTTCATATTGTCTAAAGACTTTTCCTCCACATTTATAGAATCTTCAAAATTCTTAGTGTGGTTACAATTTTCTTTTTCTTCATTTAAATTTTGTTCGTCAATATTTTTTTTAAGGTCTGTATTTGAAGCTATTTCTTGTTGTTTTTTCTTAATTTTTTCTTCGTCATCATTTTTTTTTTTTTTTTTTCGAAAATCTAAATTTTCATTAGAATTATAATTATTGTCCATTTTATGCGAAACAGAAAAAGGTATATTTTGAGACAAACTAATATTATCGTGTTCAAAAAAATTATTATTAAATACTTTATGCTCATTGTTTAAATTATGAACAAATTTGAATGTTTTAAAATAATGTTTATAATTTCCATATGCATAGAAATTGTCCATATTCCCCATACTCATTTGATAACTATTAAGTATGATAATAATAATACTTATAACAAAACAACATAATAATTCAATTACTTTTCTAGATGTTTGTGTTTCATTATTTTTTGTACTTCTAAAATATTTTTCTTTATCTTCATCATAATATGCATCAATATTATTTTTTTTTTTTAATAATTCTAACATACATCTAATCCCTATAATATCAGGATCATACAAAATATAAATGTATTCATTTTGTATATCATATTCTACTTTTTTTACTCCTTTTATTTGGACTAACAAATTATAAGCTTTTATTATATCATCTCTATATATATATAATGTTATATCAAATAAATTATTGTCATTTCCATTATCATATTTATATAAATCTATCAAATCATTATTAAATCCGCTATCTTTAATTTCAGACATTATTTTGTTCACATAAAATTTTACATTATTACTCTTGTTTTTAATACCATCAGATATATCATTCTTATAATTATTCATATTTTCAGGAATGTTTATTTTTAACTTTATTTTATCGTCAGTAGCAAAACTATTACCGTCTATAATTAAATTTTTGTTTTTTAAAAAATTAATTATTTTATTTCCACAACTATTACATGTCATATTATATATTCTTAATTCACATATATATATATTCTCATTATTACTTATATAATTTTCATATTCATTAAAAACTTTATTATGGTTCATTCCTTTAAAATTAACTGTATCTTCATTATATACATTTTCAGTATCATCTAATAATTTTTTTTTTTCAGGTTGAATATTATCATTACTTTTTATTTTTTTATTTTTTGTTATATTTCGAAATATATTAAATACACCATGTGGTTTTTTCCCTTTTTTCATATTATCGTCATCCTTATCATCTTTGTCAATTTTTTCATTTATATTATTTCCTTCATTTTCATTGTATTTATTTTTACACTTATTAATAACCTCACATTTTTTTTCAAGACTGTCTTTATATTTATATATAGATCCTTGATCTATACAATTATTATTACTATCTCCATTGGCCTCATTATTATAATCATTTGTGTTCAAATTAAAATCATTTTTCTCGATTCCGTTTCGATCAAATTCTTTATCCTCATTTACATTAAATTTATTATCTTTATTATTCATTTCACAACAACTTTTATTTTTATATGTTTCATTCTTTTCACATCCTCCTAATTCAACATAATCATCTCCACATGTTTTCGGAGCTATTTCTTCGGCACATGGGCTTATATTAATTTGGCTATCACACACATTTTCACTATTATTATAATTACCATTTACATAAAAAGTAAACCGGGTAATATCATTACTGTTATCCCCATTTCCTTCTACATCCTCATCTTCTATAAAATATCCATTAATACCTATGTTATTTATAGTATCAACTATTTCTAACGCATTAATTATATTATTATTGTAAATAATCGATGCAGATTTATTTTTAAAGGTAATATTATCAACACCATCTATTTTAAGTACACCTATTTTCTTCTTTATATTTTTACTAACGTTGTTAAGTATTATTTCCTTTTTCCCCATCATGCATATATATGTAATATATGTTCATACATTAATATGACCATCAAATGCACATCCTTCATTAATTTTTATATGCTCCCTAATATTTATGAACGATCTTTTCAATAATATATATATATATACTATTCAACTATATTTTATTTTTTATACTTAAATTTTTTTTTTTAAATAATTTGCAGAATTGATTATTATATCTATATATAACATTATTTTGACACTGAAAATGTAACTACATATGTGTACATAAATACATAATTCTTCGGAAAAAATATGAGAATAAATATGCCTTAATAAAAACTGTTTCTAAAAATAACACACTCAGAACAAATAATATTTATGCATTCTGCACATAAACAATATGAAAAATAATTAACAATAATAAAATAAATTCTATAATCGAAATAATTTATTGCTCATTAAAACTAATAGAAATCTCAACATTTTTATTTCCTTTATAAATGTATATATATATTTGGCACTATAATATTATACATATATAAATATAGTATATCATGGATTCCTGCCTACCATACGGAGAAATTGTTTCAACATTAAAAAATATATTATGCTCCCCCCAAAAAAAATAATTAAAAATATATAAATTTATAAGAAAAAAAATATTATAAAAGCCCGATATTTCATATAAATACACATTTAAATGCAAACAAAATCAAATAAAAAATAAAGAAGTGTAGGCTCGAATATAATTTTTTTTTAATGCATAAACTATCTAGTTTTTTTTTATAATTTAAGAAGCTTTACCTTAGTAAAAGTTGGAAGTGCTATACCTTACTTTTCCAACAATTCTTACATTTTATTGGGCTTATAATATTAATCTTAAAAATAGCAAATTTCCTTTACTTTTTTTATATTAAACAAATTAATGGCATCACACATATATATACATCCTAGGATGTGTTTTATTTTTTTTTAAAAAGTAAAAATTCATATTAATTGTTGTAAATAGAACTATAAAAGAAAATATTTAATCCATTTTTCTCTAAAATAAATAAGGATATTATTTAAAAATAATGTACATTTTATATGGTACCATATTATGTTCAACATTAACAAAATAGAACTGATTTAACGCCATTTCCATATAATTTTCATGTGTAAAAAATGTGAAAATATAAAAATTGACTATACTAAATTAGTAATATTATATCCATTGATTAGTTATATATAGAATATATATTTTATATGGTAATAGGTCTATTTTAAAATACGTTAAAAATAGAAATATATGAAAATTATAAAAATTATGAAAATTATGAAAATTATGAAAATTATGAAAATTGTGAAAATTGTAAAAATTTTGAAAATTGTGAAAATATTATTGAATGAAATACATCCTTAAAACATTTAAATAATGTATTGTTTATATAAATACAAAAAAATAGCATTGTTTATGAAAAATAATACACATATATAATATTTTAAACACGGGTAATGTAATTTGTTCGTAATAAAAAAAGGTAACTCATATTATCCACATTCAATCCTATTTTTTTATGTATCACCCAATTAAAAGGTATTCCAATTTTCTTTATGTATATTTTGATTATCAATGTCTATATATTTAGTATTTAAATAGTTGCTTTGTTTTTTTATGCTATATATATATTTATTATTATATGAATGAAACAAGTCTATATTTTTTTGGACTTCATTTAAAAACTCTTTTAAATAATTCTCATCAATAGGTTTTTCATAATTTATTTCTAATTTTTTTCTATATATATGATTTTTATATATTAAACAAACACATGGGACATATCTTACATCGCAATTATATGATCCTTGAGGACACACATTAACGTCAAGAAAAATAAATTGTAATTTTCGATTTTTCTCAATTATATCTTTAAATTTTTCAAATAATATAATACTAGTGTTATTTTCATAACTACCAAAATATAATACTTGTAAATCATTTGATGAAATTATATTTTTTGAACTATTATCATTATTTATATCTTCTATATTATTTAATATCGTGTTATTTCTACTGTCTTCCGATTTATTATCATACATATCATCAGACATATTTGTGTTATTATTAAATCCTTTTTGATCATCTCGAAATATATTCTTCATTTTTGAATAATCCTTAAAATACTCATTTTTTATAACTAAATTATAATATTCATCATAATTATTTATTATTTTCAAGTTGTTGTAATATATGTCATTTAATTTGTACATATTATGAATATGTTTGATATCTGGGTTTGCACACACAGTTTTACTACTATTGTAATTTCTGTATAACCCCCCTATATTCCCAATTTTTATATTCCCATTGTTTAATTTTAATACTTTCCTTAAATTTTGCATTTTAATATACATATTTAGTGATACCGTATCCTTATTTTTGTTCTCTTTGCCTTTTAATTCAAGTCGCGCTCATAATAAGGCTAAAATAATAACCGAAAAATAAACGGTAAAAGGTAAATAATATATCAAATAATATATCAAATAATATCAGAAAATAATTGAATTTATAAATACTTTCGTGTATATATTTTCCACAAAAAAAACAAAACTCATCTTTTATTTATTTTTCACATTCATACATTCCTATATTTAATTTTTTATATTATGCTATAAAAACAAATATATATTATAATACCACATGTATGTTTTCTTAAATTATGCAATTAATATTTTTACAATGTGTAAGCTTATTATATGCAATTTTTTTTTTTTTATCAACAAAAATAGCACAAATTAACAAAATGCAATTAAAATACAAGCTACTTTTTTGTTAAAAAAAACAGAGAAAAGCCTTATAAATAAAATATTGAATGTAATTAAAATAATTCAATTTATTTGTGTTACAAAAAAAATAAATTATGAAACATTAAACAGAATATTAATATTTTCTCTAAATTTTATAACACTAATAAATATGCATATATTTACCATTTTGTTATATCATTGAAAAAATATTGCGCATATATTTTTTTGTATTGATAAATTGTTTACTCATTTTTTTGCATTAACACAAAAACCTCATAGTCTAACTTTTATTATTATCATCATTTCTTTGAGAATATTGAAAAAATATAATTTATTAAGACTTATCAAATTTTATTTATTCTCATATATTTCTAAGGACACAATTAACATACACATATGATATGATCTCATGTTAAAATCGGGAATACACTGTTGTATGGTCCGTTCCAATAATCACATAAAAATAAAGATTTCATAATCCCTTGAATAAAAGGGCATCATAAATATATATTTTTATTTTATTCATTTTTAAAACAATATGTTAAAACATGTTTTTTCAAAGTATTAAAAGGTTATTATATTCCATAAAACATATAAGCATATTTTTTTGAGCTTATATTTTCAATGCATTTGAGATATACATAAAAAGTAGTACATGTATTTTGCTAAAATATTTAAATATAAATTAAACAAAATCCATGATGCACATTTATTTGTAATTGTAGTTGTATGCACATGTAAATAATACCCGCTTTAATACGGTTTGTTTAATATTATATATATATCAACAAATTATAAATGACATAGAACAAATTTTAAAAATACAAACATTAAAAAAAATGACAAATGATATTATGATATCTATATTAAAAGCTTAAGGATCCTAAATAGTTAATACTTTCCACAACTTGAGCATCTAATTTGTCTTTAATAGGCAACAAAAATTTAATAACTGAACGAACCATTGATTGATCAACTAATTCACTTATCTGTAAAAGGAAAAGGGGAAAGCAAATTAAACAACAAAATACATCATGAACAAAATAAATCACGAACACAACGATAATCATCATATATTTCATCGTTGAAAAGGTATTTATTATATACGACATATATTTTTTTTTTTTCTCTCTTATAAGAAATACATTAAGAATGATAAAATTTAAGTACGAACTACATATATAGTTTTCATAACATATATTATACCTTGTAATTTTTTTTACATAATTCTCTTAAAGTTACTAAAAAGTTTGATGATAAGTCAATGTTATAATAATCTGCAGTTGAAAGCTTTTCTAACATATTATCAGGTATTAAAGCTAGTGAAAAAATAGCAAATGCTTCTTCAAACATTTTTTTTTTCATAAATAAGATGCTCAAAATTAAATATGATTTTTGTTCGATTGACTCAAGCTTCACATTTGAAGGCCACATATTCTGAGAAAAAAAAAAAAAAAAAAAAAAAAAAGTATAAAAAATGAGTACTCTATATTTGGTAAAATTGATACACATGAGAAAACATAAGCAATCAATACTAACCTTTGCCAAATGGTAAAATCGAAAAGCACACTTTCGAATATATCCATATTCCTTCTCGTTATTAAAATAATAATATATAAGCTCGTCATTGTATATTCTCAACAAAGAATTTATGGCACTTTGCTCATCATTTAATATATAATAACATATAAATGATACTATATAATTTTTTCTTTGATTTGCAAAATATGCTAATATTGAATAGAATTGAGATATTTTATACAAAATTGAAGAATGAACATTTATAATTGAATTATCTAAAGATATTTTATTCAATGTGTTAATATTTTTATTTTGAACAAATTTGAAATTTCTACATTTATAATGATACTCATTATCAATATCTTTTCTAATTTTCCTCAAAATATTACTATTATAAAATTTTTTTTTATATAATACATAATACATCAAAAAAAAACATTTTATATTTCTTCGGCTTTTTACTTTATTTTTAAATAAAAATAAAAAATCATGTAATTTTCCATAAAATATATTTCCATCATTGTTAATATGACCTATTATTGACTCATTTAATAATATTCCTTGATTTTCTTGTACTATGCTTTTTAATAATTTAATACTTATATTTGTTTTTAAATTAAGTAAATAACTAGCTTTTAATAATATATTTATATTATTATTTCGAAGCAAAAAATAGTCAAATGGTATATCTATATTATTCATACTTAAAAGTATTAAATTCATATTGTCTGAACCTGTTGAAACATTATCATTAATATCTTTTGAATTATAAAGAATTGTACTATTATCAGTTTTTAATTTTAAAAATCCTAATGTTTTTATTTTTATATTATTTAATTTGCTATTTTCAAAAACATTATTTTTATGCAAAAATATAGTTAAAACCAATAATATTCTTTGAATGTTATTTGATATACATGATAGAAACCCAACTGTTACATATATATTCCCTACTAATAAAAGATAATAAAATAGTTTTATATATAATAAAAAATTTGTTCTCAAAACCTTAAATACATTACTTTTAACCTTTTCTGATATTTTTCCATCAACAATAATAAAATTGTTTATAACATCATCAACACGCAATTTTGAACACACTGAAAAATATTCTCTATTCTCATTTATAATACAATTTGAAATAGAAATAAATAATTCTTCTATTTTACTATTTATCATATCTCGTCTATGTTTTGTATCATTTAAAAATGCATTGTTATCATCATCATAATTATAATAACTTAAATTTGTATCAAGGATATCAAAGTTTTCTTGAAATTTACTACCATAAAGATCAAAATTTTTTGATAAAAATAAGCTTAATTCTATCCATATACTTGTTTCAATATTACAGTATTCAAAATTATAACTATATTTATTAGTTATACCTAACATTTCAGTATTACTTGTATTCATACTTTCTCTGTTGAGTTTTTCAATTTCTTCATTTATTTCCATAGTTCCAAATGGCTCATCTTCATCATCTTTTGATTTTTTAGATTTATGTAACATATTTGTAAAGACATCTAAAAAAAAACCTTTACGCTCATTTCCTTTACCTTTTCCTCCCTTATTAATATTAGTACTATTACTACCTCGACCAATATTATTATTATCTCCTCCACTATCATAGTTATCTTCATTACTACTATTTCGATCACTATTATTATCAACATAATTACTATTTCTTTTTTTTTTCTGTACATAATAAAATATATTTTTCATTTCAATTTTTTTTTCTCTATTTGTATACATATTTCCCTTCTTGTAAAATATGTCCGAAAATAATATACAAAGCAAATCATATGCATATATATTATTTGAACATAAATAAAGAATCGAATGAAAAAAATTAATTAAATTAGACATGTGAATTTTTTTCTTAAAAATATCACTACAATCTATATCTATTTTCATATTTTCAAATATACTTATTTCATTACTTTGGTTATATATTAATAATAATATTCTTATTAACAATATAATAAAATCATTTAAATAACTATCTATGTTTAAATTTTTAATAAATTCATCATTCTTTATTATCTGTATTAAACCAATATAATTACCACATCTAAACATAATATTAACAAGATAAAAAAAAAAATGAATAGTACAATTTTCTTTATCCATTTCATTTTTATAAAAATTGTCATAACAATATGAAAATATTTCATTAGATTTGGTATCAACAAAATATTCGTCTATCTGATTCAAATCTTTTGATAAATAGTTGCTTATTTCAAGTTTATAAAATTTGTCATGTAAATGTTGTAATGTACCAAATAAATAATTTAATAATAAATTCTCATATATATAACTACTTCCACAATTCCCATTATTTTTATTATTTATATCACCATTCTCATAATATTCTTCTTTTTCTTTTTTTTTAATATTCTCTTTAGTTATACTCAAGTTCATATTTAATAAACTATTTAATATATCTTTTAATATCTGTTTATATATTGAATCGATATCTAAAACAGAGTTATTCATACCAATCGATATCGAATTTCCACTAACACCACCATTACTACTATTTCCTATCCCATCTCTATTCAATGTACTGTAATTATCATGATGCTTATTTATTTGAGATTTTAAAAAATAACTTTTATAATTCATATAATAATGATCATTAATTTCAACAAAATTTCTAGGCAAAATACTTTTATCAGAATTACTAATAAACATCTTAGAATAATTTAAGTTTGTATCACTTAACAATAAATAGTAAAAACTTTTAAAAGGTATAAAATCTATTTTATATGAATTTATATTATATAACCATATCAAAATTTGAAATTCATGTTGGTCTAAATCTAATACATTACTTTTTATAATCTTTTGATTTTTTTTTTGTTTAAAATTAACTAAATAATCAACAAAATTCTTAAAAATGCTACTTTTAAAATTGTCCCACATTAAAGAATCATGATCATTTAGTAAAGAAAATGTTGTTTTTTGAATATCATTTATATTATCATTTATTATTAAATTTATATAATTATAAAATGTACCATCTTGATTTTTTATTAAATTCATTTCATCATTACTAATATCATTCTCATCATCATATGCCTTATTAAATATATCTTCCTTTTTTTTACTAATTATTAAATCATCATCAAATTTTGTTGTTTTAATCAAATTTTCACTACTTTCTTTATTTATATTCAATTTATTTGTTAACAAATCATTACCTTTATCTTTCCCATCTACTGTTAATAAATTGTTTTGCATATTTCCTTGATTCCCCCCTATTAAATTTTTATCACCTAAAAATGATATTCCTGTCTGGTTCATACCAGAACCACTACTTAATAAATTCGAACTTAAACTAGTATTATTTAATACATTATTAGTACTACCTAAAATATTACTACTACTACTACTAAGTCCAATAGTTGGTGATGTTGTTGTTCCAAGTCCTAGGGTACTACTACTTCCTATACCCCCAGTTAAACCAGTTAATAAATTTGTACTTCCAGTACTACTACTACCAAGATTTGTACCTAATACACTACTTGTCGTTGTATTCATACTTGGGCTTAATAACCCGCTTCCTAAATTTGTTCCCAAACCTAAATTTGTACTACTTTGCCCTGAAATATTAGTTCCAGTACCAAGACTAAAACCTGGTTTAGATCCAAATAAATTTTTATTATCACCTAAAGACATTGTATTTGTATTCGAAGTTGAACTTAAACCTCCGAATAAATTACTACTACCACTACTAGTAGAAATACCAGTAGTTGTACCACCTGTAGTATTAGTAAGATTGGAAATGTTCATACCAGTATTTGTCCCTGTCCCTCCTATACCACTACTTGATATTCCTAATCCACCTCCTAACCCAGTTGAAGTATTTGTACCAGACCCTAAAGCTGAAGTTGATGATATTCCTGATGTTCCAAGTCCAGTATTTCCAAATGTACTACTCATTGTACTGCTTTGATTAGTATTTGTTCCTCCAAAAATATTACCAAATTTATTTTGATTCATTCCCATGGATGATCCAAAAACATTACTTCCCATACCTTGATTTGCTGTTTGTGTACTACCAAATATATTACCAGTAGTACTACTACCACTTGTAGTCGTACCAGTTGGTTGGGTTGTTGATGACAATGATCCAAATATGTTACTACTTGGCTTATTTTGATTCATTCCTGAAGCAGCATTATTATTTCCAAATAAATTACTTGTTCCAGTATTTGTTGTAGTATTTGTTGACATACCCCCAAAAAGATTACTACCTGTACTCATAGGCTTTAATTGATTTCCTGACATGCCACCAAATAAACTATTAGTAGTATTCCCACTATTTTGAGCATTTTGATCTGTTGATTGTAAATTACCAAATACCCCGCCTAATTTATTTTGACCCATAGTTGAAGTACCCCCAAATAAATTATTTGTCGTATTAGTAGTACTTGTACCGGTATTAGACATACCAGAAAATAATGTAGTTCCTCTATTTTGATTCATTCCAGAAGCAGAATTACCAAATATACTACTACTCGTAGTAGTACCTGTAGTTCCTTGATTTGGGCTTTGTAAATTTCCTAAAAGTCCACCAGGCTTGTTTTGATTCATACCAGAGCTCATACCACCAAACATACTACTACCAGTAGTCCCTTGATTTGACCCTTGTAAATTTCCAAAAAAACCACCAGGCTTATTTTGACTCATTCCTGAAGCAGCATTACTAGAATTTCCAAACATGCTACTACCAGTAGTCCCTTGATTTGACCCTTGTAAATTTCCAAAAAACCCACCAGGCTTATTTTGATTCATTCCTGAAGCAGCATTATTATTTCCAAATAAATTACTTGTTCCAGTATTTGTTGTAGTATTTGTTGACATACCCCCAAAAAGATTACTACCTGTACTCATAGGCTTTAATTGATTTCCTGACATGCCACCAAATAAACTATTAGTAGTATTCCCACTATTTTGAGCATTTTGATCTGTTGATTGTAAATTACCAAATACTCCACCTAATTTATTTTGACCCATAGTTGAAGTCCCCCCAAATAAACTGCTTGTTGATGATACTTGATTTGTATTTCCAGAAGTACCAAATAGTCCAGTACCTTTATTTTGATTTGCTCCAGATGATAAGCCACTATATATACTTCCTGAATTTGTTTGAGAAGATAAGTTACCAAATAAATTCCCACCTGATGAACTTTGATTGTTTTGTTGTAAACCTCCAAAAAGTCCTTTATTACTTAAATTGGTCCCTTGTGCATTATTTAAATTCGAACCACTATCAAAAATATTTTTCATATTTAAATTATTTTGATTATTTGTATTCATAAATAAATTATTCCTAACCATACCTCCTCCGCTTTGCATACTATTATTATTTACAGTTGATGTACCAAATAAATTTTTATTACCTAAATTCGATTGATTATTCATACTATCATATATACTTTTATTTCCATCTAATCCACTTGTAGTCGTTCCCATACTAAATAAATTTTTATTTACCATCATATTGTTTGTCTGCTGTGGTTTCGATCCCCCAAATAAATTGGAGGTGTTTGTATTTGTTAAACTAGATGGGTTTCCTGCATTTCCGAATAAACCTTTATTTAAATTATTCCCTTGGTTATTGTATGATCCAAAAACATTATTTGACGATGAATTTTGCATATACATATTCCACAACGTATAATATCATTAATATGGTAAAGTGTGTATATATTATATATATTTGTTTGTTTCCACACTTCAAATTCGCACTGATAAATTTTTCTGAATAAAACGTCTCTACTATACTATTATTCTTATTCACATAAATTTTTCATTCTAAAAAAACTTCCACTATTTTAATGTATATGTATACATATGTATATATGTATATGATTCAAATGCTTAAATTTCTCTTTTTTTATTTCAATATTTTATATTCTCAAAATGAATATTACATAAGACGTATATACTTACAGTGTAAATATATACGTGTATATTATATCACTTTGGCAAGTCATGTGAATTTTATACAATTTTTTTTTCGTCAAAAAACTATAATAATTTCAGTTTAACATACATATTAATAAGGTATATTATATATATATATATAAAGTAAAATAAAGAAAAACAAAGAGAAAAATAATAAAAATTTCAATGTATATAGCATCTTCACATTTAATATACTATGCTTTTTATATAAATAATAATAATTCAAATTAAATCATTAGTTATTTCTCTCCTTGTCATTTATCTTTCTTGTCATAATAATACACACTATTTTGAGTTTCCAAAAAAAACAATTTTTTTCTTAAATCTTATGTTTATTAAAATATATATACTAATTTAATAAAACAATGCTCGCATTTAACATATTTATTTTCCAATGTAATGTATTTTTCTTATCTATTCAAAATATATGTGTACATTATATATATTCATATTTTCCCCGATCTTCCTTCTTATACAAGCCTTAAATAATTTGATATTTTTACATATTTTCCAGTAATAAAAATATATTCAAATTCTTAATTATTGATATTTTGCTTCAATAAAAAAAGAAAAATATATCTAACTTTTAAAATATAAAAAAAATAATATTTTATACAAAAAAATATAAATAAATGAATAAGTAAAAATACTAATAAACTTGTAATGAAGAAAAACAGGAATTTCAAACACAAAACACATAAATATTTTATACATGGGGAAATATATATGTATTTTTTTTTTAATATAAAAATAAATATTGAAAAAAATTATTATATAAAATATTATAAATAATTTTGTAAAAAAAATATAAAATAAATACAAAAAAAAAGTGAACGTATATAAAGGGAAACCATAATATTATATCATTGCAATTCAGCGTATCCATATATATATATATATATATATATATATAATATATTATATGCATATCAATTGTGTGGAGAACGCCTTAAAACATATATTAAAATAAATATAGGGACAAACATCCCCAGGGTATTAAAAGTATACATGTATAAACATATGTATATATATATGTATATTATTTATTTACAAACTTAATAACAAATGAAAATACAACCTCTTGTATATTAATACGCATATTATATCTTCGGAATAATTAAAATCATTTTTAATTAAATAAATAAGTCTTGTTATAATTTAAAATAATGAAATTTATTAAGTTGACAATATATCTATAATTTATAAAATATAAACCAATAAATAAACAAATACAATTGAAACCATAAAAATGAAAATTACTATTTTATACCATTCTTTTTGTTGATATATTATTATTTTTTTTTTTTTTCCCCCATTCTTTTTAAATAAACTATTTGTAAATTTCACAATAAAAATATGAAAAAGATATTATATAAATTGTTACTGCTGTCCTAATACAAGCATACAAATTTAATTAATAAGATAATTCAATTTTATGAATAACTCTCCTATATAAATTCACATTCGGAATACAAAGTTTGTATATTTATTTTTTCCGATTTAATATAAATTATATTACGAACAAAATGACAACATGTAATTATTTGTTTGTTTCATATACATGCTTATTTGGGATCCAACAGTATCCATCCCATCAAAAATTATATAATTAAAAATATTTTCTCAATTTTATAAAAAAAATATTCACCCGTTTCCACTTTCTATAATCCTTTTTGTGAATATTTCCTCAAAAAAAAACGATTATAAAACAAATAAATCGCTATAATTTTATTAAATTTATATTATAATAAAATTTTAAATATTATTTCTTATCGATAATTTCAGTATAAAAATTATTATTAATAATATAGCTATTTTAATTATTTTTTAATTTTTTTTTTTGCTTAAGTTTAGCCCAAAGGCTAATTAATTTGCACATAAAATTTGTTAAACTCAAAAAACAGAAAAAAAGTTGTCATAAATGTGGAAATTTTGTTCTAGAACAATATGCAATTTTGGAAGAAATTATATATGACCATATACAAGAATAGGCATAATATATATATTCTAGCATACACATATATGTGTAAAATGTAAAAAAATAAAAAACATGGATAAATGAAACAATCTAGACATAAACATATAGTAATATTTGAAAGACGTATTGACATATTTCAGTCCTTTCGTAATTGTAAATCAAAATTATTTCCATAAAAAAGCTTAATAGAGTAAATCTGAATACACTCTGGAATATAAACAAATAGGAATTATTTACATATTAGCTATATATACATACGTATTATAAATACGCCTGACCCACATTTTCAGAGGAACCATATAATTTATGCATCGTTAAAATTAATTTTGAAAAACTGTTTCATTGTTTCATAAGTTCCCCATGATATTGCTGATGCTGGTATGCACAAAGCCATTCTTGCTACCGACCCTTTGAAAAAAGAACGGCAACCTTCTTTGTAATATAAATTTGAAACAATTCTAAAAAAATTGAAACTTTTGGAATTAAAGCATTCTGTTTGTATTCTTGTTTTTATTACATCTAATGGATTAGTTGCAACTGCTGCTATACCTCCTCCAATTCCTGCACATACAAAATAAGACGTTATATGATTAAAATATTTACTAAAAAATTCATTTTTATTATAATTAGAGCTATATCCATTTTTTAATTCTATATTATTGTTATTATTAAAATATTCTCTTTGATAATTTAACGAATTATTCATTTTATTGATCTCATTTTTATAATTATTATAATTTTCTAAATAATTATTATTCGATTCTTTTTCTGATTTATTAATAGAATTTTTAAATAAATCATTTTCATTATTCTTATTCTCACAAAAATATCTTACACTATCCTCATCTATATTTTCCATATATCTATTCTCGTCATTTATATTCAAATTCTCCATAGAATATATATCCTTTTCAATGTGCTGTTTAATTAATTTGTTATTTTGGCTATCATTCATATTTTTTAAATTACTTATTAATTCATCTTCTTGACTTATCTTTTCAATATTTATATTTTTCTTCTTTTCGAAATTATTATTATTATTATTTTTCCTCGTCCCATTTATTCCATTTGCATACTCAAAATAATGTTTCTTCATTTTTTCATTAACGCATATCATAATAATTTGATAAGGTATGTTCATAAGTAATGTTATTGGTAAACTTAAATATAAGCTTCTTATACCATTTTCTTTCATTATTTTTATTGAATCAAGGGAACTTTTATTTATTCCCAATTGCATTCGTTGTTTTATTGTGTCGATTGGTGCAATAATTAAATCATGAGCAATTGTGGCAAGAAATCCACAAATAGCTATGCTAAAATAATTAAGATCATTTAATTTATAATCAATTTTAGTTATTTTATCATCATTGTCATTATTTCCAATATCAGTTTTCATTATCTGTATAGGGTTAGTATTTGTGTTAATATTTGAAAAATATTTCTTAGAGTATTCAAATGTAGAAAAGTATAATGCATGTGCAGGTATACATCCTAACACTACAACATTAACACCTTTGTATAAATTTGAAACATTATTTTTTATCAATCCACTATTTTGAGATGTTGATATATTTATTCTGTTAATATTTTTACCATAAAATATATTTCTTACAAAATTTAGATTTTTTAAATTGTTATTAAATGCACTATAAATCGAATTAATATTATGACAATTTTTGTGATAATTTCTTTTATTAAACAAATATATTTTTTTATCATATCTATTATGTTTATAATTTTTTGTGATATAACATATATTGTTAAATAATATTTTATTACTATTTCTTAATATAGAAAAATTATTTATATCCTTTTTTTTTATATGATCATTAACTGAGATTAAAGAAAATCCACTTCTTATACCTTCAAATTTTTTTATAAATTCTTTTTTTTTTTCTCCTTGTTTTATTTTTAAAAAACTATTTTTAATTATATGTGGAAATAAATTAACTGTCTTTTTTTCATTATTTTTATGTAAATTCAAAATATTAAAAAAATAGTTACCGCCTATTTTATAAGTGCTTGGCTTAAATGGGTTTCTACCATAACTATTGAAATGTAAGTTTGTTGAAATACCAGAAGAAATATTATTATTATTATTACCACACCATTTAATCAATGTATCTTTAAGCATATTCATTTCTTTATTTATATAACCATTGTTGTATATAAATTTGCGCATTGAAAGATTAAAAGATGGTTTCCCATTCTTTATATTCAAATTATTTGCATTAGTACTATTTGATAAGTATTTATTAATCACATTATTAACTGAATTTTTTATAATATTTATAGCGTTTATATTTACACCCATCAAATTTTTAGGATTTTTTCTATCTTTAATTCTATGAACAAATTGTGACAATAAATTGTTTTCATTTTTTTCTCTTTTTATTTTTAATTGATTAACATATATGTCTCGAGTATTTAAATTCATTATATTCTTATAATTTTCAACATTTTTAAAAAGATGTATTCTTCTATTTGAAAATTTTAAACCATTTCTTTTACATTCATTTTTACACATTTGGTTTCTTTTTATAATATATTTCGATGGTATCTTTTTAGATTTTATAAGTTTTAATTTATTATTAACACAATGGAAGGGTAGTAATTTTTTTATTCCTTTATTTCTAATATAATTTTTATTTATATTATAATCTCCAATTTTACCACTATTTAATTTTTCATTATTTGTAAATTCTTTTAAACTTTTCTTACTTTTGTTAATTAACTGATTTAAAGATTCACTTTTTTTTTCAAATAAATTTCCATAATATTTACTACAATTATATTTTTCAATATTATTCATCAACAATTTTATTCTTTTATTATTACCACAATATGTAGATGGTAATTTATTAAAATAATTTTTATAGTTATTATCAATAACACCAATTTGATTATTATATTCATTATTTCCATAAAAACTTTTATTATTCACTATTTTATTTAAATATACATTTTTTTTTAATTTTTTATTCATAAAACAAGATGAAATCTCTTTCTCATCTCTAATTTTTATATTACTATAATTGAAACTATTATTAATATCTGGTTTTTTCCTTATTTTTATTTTGTTAAATGTATTTATATTTCTACCATCCTTCTTATTAAAATAACTAAATGACTTCACATTATAAATGTTATCATAATTACATGATGTATTATATATACAACTATTACAACCAATTGAAGAACTACAAAATTTTCTTTTCTCAGTATACATAATGTTATTACCATTCACCTCCTTCAAATTTATATTTCCATTCACATTTGCATTCACACTTTTATTCACATTTGCATTCCCATTTTTATTCCCATTTTTACTTTCACAATTATATATACTACATTTTTCAAAACTATTCTTATTTTTCACATAACCATTTGTTTGAATATAAGTTTTAAGAGTATCTAATGGATACATAAATACATGTTCCATTATCCCTGCAATACTACCACAAAAAATATGTTGCCATAACGGGATGTCTCCTTTATATTCTTCCCATTCTTCCCAAATAAAATCAAATGGCTCTACTTCAATATCATCCAACCCATCGTTAACTGCCAATTTGTTCATATTTGCATTTGAATTAAATTTCTCTTTATTTTTTTTTGCATACCTACAATATTTATATATGGATATAAAATTATGTATGATTTAAACAATATACATATACCATTATTTTTATTTTTTCACTTTATTCTTCTATAATTTTTATTTATTCATTTCTTATTTTTTTACATATTTTATAATATAATAAATATATTATTTTATCCTTTTTTAAATTGTTTATGGTGTTATTTCTGCTCTTCTATTTAATATCGTATACAAAATCGAGCTAAAGAAAACAAAAAAAAAAAAAACTATAAACTGCTAAATACGAATATCTCAAAAAGCAAACAAATAATATTCATATATGTTTATCATGTTGATTTTAGAACAAAATTGGCATATTTGGTTAATTTTCAAAAACTTTATTCAGATAAATATAAAATATATCTATATATATCCACATGTCCTTAAATAACATTATAAATTATTTTTCCATCATTTTTTTATATAAAAATTAAAATTCGAAAATTAAAGAAAACGAACAAATGAATTTTATAAATGTTAGCATTTAAAATCTCAATTCAAAACAACAATGGGAAAAAAGAACGTCGTCTATTTATCTATATTATTATACGTATGTATGTATATATATATATATATATGTATGTATAAATATTTCATGCATTATTTTTTATAATATATATAATATCGTAATATATGTATAAAAAAAAATAAAACTGAAAATATCTTTATTTTTATTTTCAATTTTATTTTCAATTTTATTTTCAATTTTACATTAATAATTAACAAAAATTATACCCCCCAAAATAAATATAAATAGTATCCAAATAAATATATTATTATATATATAATATTATACTGGCATTCACGGCGGGTTTTACATAATAAAATGAAAGTGCTCTTATTATATATATAAGCAATTTAATATCATACATACATACTGCTATTTATATTATAAAACAATTTAATATATTTATACTCTTAAATATTTTCATAAAGTAAAAATATTAAAATGTTGAGAAAACATTATATCATATGCATTATAGAAAAAAGGAAAAAGCTCGAATAAAAATGGTACTACATTGTGGATTTTTATTTGTATATTTATTTGCATATTTATTTTATTTTTATTTATTTTGTCATAATAAAATACCCTCATATCTCATTAAATCATAAATCCCAATAAAAAAAAAATAATTCTTATCATCAATCCACCCTTTATATTATATCATATAAAAGAGCGAGTATTTAATATGTCCTATATATATATATATACATGTGTATATATTCTCTAGCCACTAACTAATATGGCGTGTTAATATGAATGCATAAATTGTTTACCAACTCCTATGACATCTTTTTTCATTTAATGTTGCAATTGGTAATATGAGGAAAAATAATGGGAAATGTATTATATGTATAAATATCTGCAATTGTATGCACACTAGTGTATATATTTGTTATAAGCTTTGAAAATCCAAGCTAGAAAATTGAATTTAAAAAAACCCAAAAGTACTAAAAATAGCAACACACATAATACTTACTATATCTTATATTCGGAATAAATAAATAGTAATGATATAAAATTTTTAATTCTTGTTTTCATGTGTGTATGAAACATAAAATAATAATCTATATTGTTGTATGACGCAATATATAAACATATTTCCAAAAGTTTTTAATTACCAAATTTTGACGAAATATATATATTTATCCAATATAAAAAAATATCCATTTAGGAACTTTTAAAAATAAAAAAGACTAATGCTTATTCATCTTTCTACTGTTTTTTAACACACTTTAAAAGCATTGCGTGTAAAAATATTTCTTTCTCTTTAGATAAAATTCTACGTTATAATATATTTCCATTTTAGTCCCTTAAAGGTGCATAATTTTTTCATATATATAATATTATTTAAAGTTTAATTTTTCGTGAAATCGACCAATGGAAAAAAAAGAACAAGGTGGTAGAAATGGCAGCAAAAATGACAGCAAAAATGACAGAAATAAATGATGCCTAGAATTAACGGTCACGAAAAACATGCTAAATGCAGTTAAAGTGTTCCCCATAAGAAAGGGACAAATAATTGTGTTTTGGTGGAATATAATATTCTAACATACATATATGTATAATATATAAGGACATATGCAAGTATACACACCGAATGAATTGTAAAACTAGCACATTCTTTAATCTTTGGAACATAACAAAGATGTTCCACGCAATTTCCATATTGAAGGATCGACATCGGTTTTTAAATGAATTCTAAAAATAAAATATTTATCAGTTCTTACATTATATTTATATACTGGACAGTTATAAAACATGCTCTTGTTATTTTCAATAAATTTGATTTTTTTATCTTTATTTGAAACAACGGTAATATGAATAACTGGCATATTTTCACACAAAACTTTTGGTGAACTTTCTTCTAATTTTCCTTCTTGCCAATTCCATTTTGATCCTTCAATAAATAACCCATGTATATAGAACCCATGTTCAGGATATTCTTTTATTTTTTCTATATCAAAATTTTTAATATCAGCATATAATACTACCTCATCGAGAGAAAGTTGATCCTTTTTATTTAATCGTGTAATCTCTTGTTTCATACTTGTTAGAAATCCTTGAGGATTAAAAAATCCAGGTAGCCAATATGATTTCAATTTACCATTTTGGAAATAGTTCATAATTTGTTCATATCTTAAATTAAGTATATTTAACCATTGATTTAAATTATTACATACCCAAGATATTTCTGTTTCGCTAGCATCATATATCCAATGTTTAGGTATTGATTGAGAATATATACATTTTGTATCATTTTGTAAATCAGCTACCATTATTTTAGAACCATCTATAGCGTTTATAATATCATTTAAATTTGTTTTAACTAAATTAATTACTTTTTGAATTCTTTCCATTTCTTGTAAGAAAAATACTTGTAAAGGTGAAAAATTATATTGTATACTAGTGTCATCATTATTCGATTCCCAATATGTTATATCTAAGTTTTCTAAAATTATATCATTTTCATTTGCAATACCAGCTGTATTTTTATTATATCTATTATCAGATGTGTTTGTATTTTTCCCTGTATTTGCATTATTACCAATTGTATTATTTAGTAATAGACTTTTTTGTAAGGAATTGTCATTTATATTTTTATTTTTGTAAAAATTATTTTCGAAATTATTAAAATTTTTACCACCACCATTTAAGTTGGCTGTCACATTTAATTGTTGATTTGTTTGGTTATTTAATTGAGGATTTTTATTTTTTCTATATATCATTTTTTTAATATCATCAATATTTATATCCTCAGGGAGTTTATTTAATATTTCAATAGACATTTCTTTTACTACAGTTTCCATACTTTTCTCATCCCCATGATCTATATCTCGAGGCTGAATTTCTAAAATCGAATTTAAAACTTGTCTAGATTCATTAACTCGATAAGTAATCTCAGCATTGTTATGTAAATCTAAAACAGACGGTGTGTCTATATTTGGTAAACTTTCAATAAAATTATCAAAATTTGTAATTTCAGAAAATCTAGGAACATTCTTATCTAGGCTATTAATCATATTTGCATTATTGTTATTATTATTTGTATGATCTGAAATCTCAGGTTTACTTTTAAATAAGTCTTCACTAAAATAATGTTGTACATAAGTTAGCAACAGTTCTCGATCTAAATCATCTGTTACTTTACCACCATATTGAACTTCTGCTAACATATAATGAATTGATTCCCAATTGATTGGTCTATTCACTAATAATGTTGAATATAAATGTTTTTCGATAAATAAAAATGATGCAAATAAATCGGTTATACTAAATTCATAAGGTACACACCAACCTAATGGTCCAAATTTTTTCCTTTCACATAAAACACAATGAAGATATGCCAAAGCATATATAATTTTCCTATATTTTTCATCATCAATTTTATCTATTATATCTTCTTTTATCATGTCTTTATATATTTTTCTCATATTATTTTTTATACCTCGACTTAAAGAAGTTGATATTTTAATACTTCCATGTAATATGCATATAGGAAATTCATTATCTGGTTCTGAAGTTAAAAATAAACGAAAATCTTCTTCAATCTCATTTAGACTTTTCAACATATTATAAACTTCAATAATAAAAGATTTATTTAAATGACAATTTTGTAATATTAACCAATTTCCACTTATAAGCGCATTTTTTAATTTCTCTTTGGCTATAACTTCTTGTCCTTCTCCCATAGATATTTTATCTGTTGGATATTTTTTGAATTTTTTTGCAAAATCATCAATCATATTTGTAGGATCACTAGCCAAAGATAATAAAAATAAAAATGGTTTCCTATTACTTGATTCAGAAAATATATTTTCTAAAGTCTCATGTTTTATACTATCGCTATTTCTATTTAATACTTCATCTACAAATTTGTTTGCACATAATATTGTTCTATCTTCTCTTAAACAACGAATTAAACATAATTTTATAAAAGAACTTATTTTACTACTTGAATCTAAACGATCATTATAATAAGGAATATCTCTATTTTCAATATCTAATACATCATAATAATTTTTCCATATATTTTCATTTAATTGTATAACATTTAATATGTCATAAAAAAATCGATTATTTTTATCATTTCCAAAAGAATGATAAGATAATGAATTTATATTTTTATAAAGTTTCTCATTTTTAAATAACCATTTTGTTGAACTTCCTTTATTTTTACATTTTCTTTTATTTGTATCAATTTTATTCTTATTAATAGTATTATTATCCATAGTTATATTTCCTGTGTTATAGTTTACTACATCATCACATTCTTCGATATTTCCTTTCTCACTATTAATATTATTGTTGGTGTTTTTCAAATTATTATTGTTGCTTCTTGCATTACTATTTGTTCCGTTTGAAATCGGTGCAACTTTTTCTTCACTAGCTAAATAGACATTTGTTGTATCATTCATATTTGCATCAGTAGAATTTCCTTTTTTACCCCTATTTTTTATATCCATATTTCCATTTAATATATTATTATTTAATAATTCATTAGTTATATCATTTGAGGGATTATAATTAGAAAGAGGGTTTAAGAAAAAACTTATATCCTTATTACTTATAATACCGTCATATAATAATATTTTCAAAGATATTAATAATTTGAAAATAATTTTGTGTTGATCAAATAAGCATCTTTCCATATAACTAATAATTAAATTTGTTAGTGTAGACAATATTGATTCTACTCTTTTTTTTATATGTTGACATTTTTCTGCTTTTTGAATTGATAAATCAAATTGCTCAAGAAATTGATGTAATGATGTATTATATATATAATTAACATTTGTTATATCAACTATGCAAAAATATAATATACTTCCTCTTAATGCTACACTTCTGTACTGCTCTCGTTTTTCATTTATTTCTTTTTTCTTTTCATTACTATCTTTTAGCTTTATTTCCAACTCTTTTGATAATGCTTTTGTATTATTTAATACTTCTATTAATTCTTCATCTTCTATTAAATTTGAACTACTTGTATTTAATTTATATAATAATTGTTTATCTAAATCTTGCAATGATTTTGTATTGTCCTTAAGTTCTATCATAATATTTTTCAAAGACACTTCTAAATGTTTCTGTTCTTCTGTTAATACCCTTCCTAGCAATTGATCTTCTAAACCTTTAACTGTAACAGTAAAATCAATAACACAGCATTTTGCATATATTTCCGGACTATAACTAGGATTAGGCAAATTTGTGGTCATAAATAAATTAAAATTATCATCAAGATAAATTAAATTATTTTCTATTAACACATAATTTTTTTTTCCTTTTTTAATAATTTGTTTTTCTAAAACTGAATCTAATATAGGATCAATATATTCTTCGACATTTTCAATAAGCAATGTTTTTCCTTCACTTAAACAAAATTCTAAATTGTCTTTAAATTTGGGACTATTAAATGTAGTGATACATCTTTGATTTGTTAAATTATTTTGAAATTCTTTATTCTTTATCCAATTATTTGCTTGACATTGAGGATCTATAAGTAATCCATATTTGTTACTGTTTTCACTAATTAAAGCATTTTCGATACTTAACTTATCATTTGGAAGTTTTTGAACACTCCAATCACAAATTTTTGTATCGTCATAAGATAACACATATTTTATTACATCTATATTAGATGAAACTGGAATATTTTTAACATTTTTCGTATAATGATAAAAAACATCATTCATAAGATAATTTCGAAATTCAGTATTAAACATACCACAATAAGAAATAAATGATGAACACATGAATACATCACCAACTATTTTTTTTTTGATATTAGAAAAATTATTTGAATCTTCGGTCCATCTTGCTTTTTCGCTAGCTAAACCATTAATCAATTTATTAGCTTGTTCAATTCTTTGTTTCGTTTTTAATGCAGTTTCTTCTAATGTTTTTTTCTTTTTACACATATTCTCAATGTCTAATTTCAAATTATCTACAAATAATTGAGCTTTTAGTAATGAATCTTCAGCCTTTTCTAATTGTTTTAATGCATCTTCTAGTCGCCCTGTTTGAATTTTTAAATAACTCATTTTAGGTTTTACAATTTTTGATGCCTGGTTATACATAGCCATAGCTCCAACCCATTTACATAATCCTTCAGCAGCAGCTGATGCCTTTTTTGCTATTTGAGTTTTAAAAAAATGAGATTCAATATAGGGCTTGAGTAATTCAATAGTTTCTTCATTAATATTATCTTTTTCATTTTTTGAAAAATCAAATAATAAATTTAAAAAACGAATATCAGCCATTAATGGTTTGGCATATTCATCAAATGAATCTTGTATAAATTCCACATGTTGCTTATTTACATATTTCATGTTTATTTTAGGTTCTTTTAATTTCCCTTGTAATAATATTAAAACACCATCAAAAACTATTCTTATAATATCAGATGGTGTTTTCATACTTTTTAATTCAGTTATATCTTTTGCTGTTATACTTTTTATAGCTTCTTCAGCTTCATGTAAATATGGTAATGCTTCTTGTAAGTCTTTGTCTGCTTCTTCTTGTTCCTTCAATATTATATCCTTTTCTTTAATACATTTATCTCTAAATTTTGAAACTTCAATACTTTGTGTTTCTGCTTTTAATGATTCATTTTTTACCTTTTCTAATAATATATTCATTTGTTCATCTGATTCTTTTAATTTTTCTTCTTCAGATGTTAAACTTTCTCTCATTTTTTGTACATCCATAGCTGCCTCATTTAATTTTTTTAGACCAATATCTACACTTTCTTTTAAACATTTTATTTCATCATATTTATTTACATACATCTGTTTATATAAACTAATAAATGTTAAATACGATTTCGGTGTTACATATGTATTTCTTCGCATTCTTTCTTTATAGGTTTCGCATGTTTCTGAAACTTTTTGATGTATAATAGCAAATAAATTATAAAAATCACTTTTCAAATTATCTTCAATATCAATATTAAAATTATCTAAATAAGCAGTAGATACATTAACCAATGCTTCTAAAGGCCATTTTAAAAACCAATCTATAGTTACACAATTATATATACATGGGAATTGTTGATATCGTAAAGCAAATTCTTTATGTATAGGTGAAAAACATAAAAATATATGTAAATTATTTCTAAAATTTTCTAATAAATAATCAAAAATTGCACTAGATGGTACATTAAAATCATTTACAACTTTTTCATCTTTTTTTTTATTTCCTGCATTTTTCATATCTTTACTACTAATAATACTACTACTATTTTTGTTGTCATATTGTGTGTCAAAATTATAATCATCAAAATTGTTTAATGAAGATGTATCACTTTTCATTTGTGAATCATTTGAATCATTGTCTATTTCTAAATCGTCTAATGTGTAATCATATTTTGTATTCCTTTGTTTTTTTTTATTTCCTTTCATTTTTGATGATTGGTTATATTTATTCATTTCTTTAAGATATGCTTCTTTCATTTCAGAGCATATTGCTTCTTTTTCATCTTTTATAAAAAGTCCATAAACTAATCCAGTAGATAAAATAGAATTTACATGTTCTAATATAAAATCGTTTTTTTCGATATCATTATCACTTAATAAAAATGTTGTTTTTTTATTCATTTGCCCAGCTGATATATATAAATTTTTTAAGTCTTCAAAAAATAAATTCTTTGTATATGTTTTTGTAATATTTAATTGAAATAACACCTGTTCACTTATAAATACACTAAGCTTTGTTAATGATCTTTTTCCAGATCCTCCTACACCTACTAACATACTTGAACCTCTAGGAGTCTGCATAATTCTATTAATAATAATTAAATGCTTTAATGAATCATCAAAAAAAACGAAATCAAACTTCTTAACATTATTTACATTATATTCTTTCATATATTCGTAAGCAATATATCGTAATCTTTCAAAATCGAAAACCATTTTATAATCTTTTTTCATCCAACTAAATGAAAAATTATTTATATTTTCTTCATTATCTTCTATTGTTATATCATTTTTATTAATTCCTGTATTACCCTTATCATTATTTCCAATTTTTGTGTTCATTTTGTTAACTCCTGCTTCTATTTTAGATGCTCCTATTCCGGTATTCAAATTTTTTATTCCATTTTTATTACCAGAAATATTTGAATTAACACCACTATTATTTCCTATACCACCAACTACTCCATTATTTTTCTGATCCTGGTCACCATTTTCTATTAAATCATTCTCTATCATATATTCTTGTTCTTCTTTTTCAGAAACATAGAAATAACTAAAATATATATTTTTATCTGCTATATCTGTATAAGATGGATAATATTGTTTAAATATTTGTTTTATTTGATCTAAAGAATATTTTTTGTCTTCTACTCTAGATAACTTATCAATTAACACTCTTTCACATTCATGTTTCCATAAACATAAGAAATTATATAAACTATTATCTATCGTTTTATGGGGACATAATAACATTGAGTTAAATATTTTTGCTAAATCTCTTGTTGTATATAAATAGTGAAAACGTGAAGGCACGGGTAAAAGATATTTTTTTAATCGACCAAATAATTTAATAGTACATAAAATAATCTTATCAATATTATCAATTATTTCTTCAGAAAATTTTCTTTTTTTATTAAATTTTGTTCGTAGTACTGTTCCATATATCGTATTTATAGAATTTAAATTATATGGAGGAATATTAATATTAAACCATTTTGATTTCAATCTTTTAGGTATATCATTATTTCCACAACCAGGATGATTAATACATCCTATATATTCTAAATCTATAATTTTTTTAAAATTTCCTCTTTTATCTTTATCTAAGAAATAAAATCCTTGAAATTCAATAAGTTGTCTTAACAATTCTAATGTACTTTGATCTCCCCATTCATTAATTTTTGGCATTGACATATCATCAATGAAAATAATAGATTTTGTATTTCCTATTGGACCATATGTTTTTCCAGTTTTCCTTTCTAACTCAGATTCAATGAATAATTGAAATTTTTCTGGAGTTGTCACACTTGAAAAATTAAATCTTTTTGTATTCTTATCTTGTTTAGATGTATATAATAAAGCTATCGATGTCTTAGCAGATCCAGTAGAACCCAATAATAATGTACTCTTATATGTATGCAAATTATGCGATCGAATAGGAATATTTGATATCAATTTTATTATATGTTCTACTTTATCAGTTTCGATTGTTGGAATTAATATTGCAGATATTGTGTTCATATTTTTAGGCATTTTGAAAATTGATAAATTAAACTTTCTTAATGTTCTTAATTGCATATCAAAATAATAATCATAAATAAGACATTTATCGTTTTCAAAATCTTCATCCATATCTCCAACATTTTCAGATTCTAGAAAAGAATCATAATCCTTTTTATCAGTCATATTGTTTTCCAATTTTACAGAGTTATTATCTTTAAAATTAGTGGTATTTACAACATTTTCTCCATCATTATTATAAATCATTTTTTCAGAAATATTATTTTCTTCTGTTTTTTTTAATTTTTCTTTTTTTTCTAATACTGATTTCAATCTACTCACATTATTTAACAAATAATTATGCACCTTAACCCTATATGTATATTCTAATAAACCACATAAACCCCAAACTATACAGTATATCATTATATCTTCACATTCTTCAACTTTTATTTGATCATATTTTGTTTCAAATCCAGGATTATAATTATTTGCGTTTTCCATTTTTTCATCATATTCTCCATCATTTGTCTCAGTTTGACCATTCTTAGAAATATATTCACTTTTTTCAATTTCACCACCATATTTTTTCTGTGTATTTTCCTTTTCACTTTTTTCAATTATTTTAGGTTCCTGTTTTCCACTTCCAGTATTAGACAATGCCTGGTTTTTGTTAGATAAACTCAAAGTCAATGTTTTATTCTCATTATTTTTATTAGACAATAATTTGTTTCTTTCAGAACCAGGCGTATGCTCTTTTTGTTTCTGTAGATCTATATCTTTACCCTTTTTATTTTTTGTTCCAACCAAATTAATAGAATTCTCAGACTTATCTAAATCACTGATCATATTTTCATTATGATTCTGTTTTATTAATGTAGTACCATTTTGGTGCAATAATTTTTTTTCATTTGAGTCGGGGAAAAAATATATTTTATTTAAATCATCTTCGTTATACATAAAATTGTTTATTGCATTTATATACTGAACTAATAAAGAATTTAACAAATTGATCATTTGAGAAACTAAAATTGAATCTGATACTTCCATAACAAATTTACAATTTTCTCTTAAAAATTGAAGAATTTTAATTTTATCCAAATAAAAAACAAATAATTTATTAAAAATCGTAAATAAAGTATTACCATAAACATTTATATCTTTTATTTTGCTTAACCAACTATAAATAAAAGGTTTATATCCTAAATCATTGTCAGAAATATAAACTATACCTGTTCTACTTACAGTAGCTGGAGAAGCATTATTTAAATTCTCTACTTCAAAAGCTATTTTCGTATTATCTGTCATAGGAATTCTATCATTATTAGCTAAAGTCAATATCTTGTTATCATCTAAAACTGTATTTAAATTTTCTATCCAAATTGCATCAACTGGTCCATCACATACTATCCATGTATTATATTTTAAATTGCTGTTATTGTATTTTTCCCATATATTAGCAAAAATACCAGGAGTCCATTCTTCACTTAAATTATCTTTAACCCCATACATATGCTCAGATGTTATTGATTTAGGGTTTAGTGTAATTATTTTAGTAAGAATATCTACATTTGATAATGCAGATGTCAAAATATTTAATATTTCTGTTTTACCAGTTAAAGTATTTCCTACTAACATAAACCCATGTCTAACTAAAGATGTTTCATATAATTGCAATATTTTTAAAATCCATTTTTTTTTTGCACATAACTTTTTATTCTTAATAATTTTCAATACATTTTCTTCTATTAGTTGATAATTTTTTTTTGTAATATTATGGAATTTAGGAAAAACATCATTTAATAATGATAAAAATAATAAAACATCATCATGAACTAATTTAGATAAATTCATATCTCTTAAAGTACGCATTAAAAGTATTTCTTCATCAATATCATTTCCCGCTTCTGTTCTTTTTGTATCTCCAGCAGTTCGTAAAACTGATAATATATTTCGAAGTCCAAAATCATAATGTTTTTGTTTTGACAATTGTTCTTCACATAAATTATATAATGATTTAAATTTGTTACTCAAATTATCTATATCTAAATATCCAACAGATGCTAATTTTACTTTTATTATAATTTGCCTATCTGGAACCATCATAGAAATAAATCGAAAAAATATTTTCAAATTTTCTGGTAGTAATTGTCTACCAGCATATCCAGGATTCATTGTAATAAAATAAGCAGATGATGGATTTAAATTAATTGATTTTGAATCACCAGGAAAAAGAAAATGTTTTAAAGATTGTTTTTTTGCTGTAACAATAGATTCTATTTGCATAGCAACAACAGATAATACATCTAAGTTTATTCTATTAAATTCATCAAAACATCCCCATAACCCACTTCTACATAAACCTTTAAATATTTTTGCCATATCTTTATGTTTGTGTTGATTAGAACAATTTGTTACTATTACATATATACCTAATGTTCTTCCTAAATCTTTTACTGTTTCAGTTTTACCAGTTCCAGCTGGTCCTGCTGGGGCTCCACCATAACATAGCCCTAATGCTTGAGCACATGTTAAATAACATCTATCTGTTAAAGGGGTAATACATAATCTTTCTTTTATACCTAAATATTCATAAGAATATATAAAATCGACATCTGATATACTTATTAAAATAATATTTTTTTCTGGTTTATAATATATTCTGGTTTGTTTTAACCAATCAAAATCGGTACATGTTTTTATTTTGTGTTCTTTTATTTTTCCAGATATTTCATTAAATAAATCTCTTTGATGCACATGTATAGTAACAAGAGTTTCATATTTTGTTCTATTAAATTTTGTTCCTAAATCAGAAAGACATATATTTACTAGCTCAGACATAATATAATTTATTTTTTTATTAGTAACTTTTAATATATTTTTTTCCGAGTTATATTTATGTATACACTTTTCAATATCATTTGTCCACATAACTTGCAAACATATTAAAGAAACTTGTGCAATATTTTTATCACAAAACTCTTTTAAATTCATACTTTTAAATAATTGAGCAGAACTAGTTACTCCTAATTTACATTCTCTTTTTATAGCCTTTTGCATTTCTTTTTCTAAAAGTATTAACCAATTTTCTATATTTCCATCAATCGTTACATGGTTACCTAATTCCACCGTTTCAATATCATCTTTTTCTTTATTATTAATACATACAATTCTTTTTTTATTTTGAATATTTTTTATAGTTAAATAATTTATTGCATCAAATAATTTTATTAATTCTGATTGAATAATATTTATGTCGGATCCTTGTGATAAAATTTTTAATAGTACTAAATTAGATACAAAATAAAAACGAGGAAATTTACTTCGTTTTCCTTCTAAATAAGATTCTAAAGATTTTTGACAACTTTCTAAACCCTTTTGCATATTAGGTAATAGCTCTTTTAACATACTACTTTGACAACATTCTACAACAATAGATGATTCATTAGCAATGTTAATAATATTAATCCAATCTTTATCTATTTGATGAAATCTTTTTGATTCAATTGGCATCTGTCTAGCTATATCACCACTTGTAAATACACTCTCCATTGAACACCATAACATTTGAACTTTTATCCATCTCTCAACTATGTCACTACAATCAGATAACTTATTTAAAAGTATTGATAACTTATTTTTAAATGGTTTGCTATATTTTGTAGAATTTATATTATTCAATAATATTTGACTTTCTTCTAAACTTTCTTGAATTTCAGTAACTTTACTACCTACCAATATACATGCATAATCTCTATTCTTCCATTTACTAAAACGAAAACAAGTTTCATTCCATATTTTATATTGTTCATTTATTTTTTCTTCTATGCTAGCTTCTTTTTCTGCACTATCACATATATCTAATATATCATCTTTTTTTTTTAATAAATATTCATTTATTAAATCTTTAATTAAAAAGTCCATATTATCTAAATCAAGATTATTTAAATTATTTATATATTCATCTTCATCTAAATACCCATCATCTAACATTATATCATTTTCTATAGGTTTATTTTCTTTATTTATTTTTTCTGTATCGTTCAGAATTTCTGTTTCCATTTCTTCACCATATTCAGTTTGATTTTTTCCACTTATATTATTCCCAATATTATCGCCATTATTATTCCCAGTTTTATCGTCATTATTATCGCCATTATTATTCCCAGTTTTATCCCCAATATTGTCGCCATTATTTTTCTCATCTTTTAATGTAGTGCCATCTCTAAAGTGTTCTACATTATCTTTTACTAAATCCGGCTCTTTATGAGTTTCAGACATATTTTTTTTAACTTTTTTCTCCTTAATATTTATTTCTTTTTTTTTCTTCTCTTTTAATATATTAATTATTTCAATCCAATGTCTTTTCAAAATTGTCTTTTTTTCAAGCTCTTCAATTATTGGTGCGATTTCTTTAAAATACATAATTTCTTTAACTAAATTTTTATATATTACAATAGATTTTAAATTTTTAGGTAATTGTGAACATTTTTTTTCAAATACTAAAATTTCTTCTTTTAATTCTTTTATTTTTATTATTCCATCATTCCATTTTAGATTTTTCCATTCATTTAATTTTTCTTTGAGTTGCACATATAAATCATAAAGAGAATAAAAATTATTAACTTCGGTTATACTTAAAAATAAATCTGAATGTTCTTGATGTTTTAATCCAAATATAGATTCTCCTTTATAATAACTATTATATTTTTTTTTTAAAATGTTAATTTCTTCTTTATATCTTTTTAAAATTTCAAAAACAGTCAATGGATTTGCATGTTTACTTTTAAAATTCATTTTTAGAAAATTGGTTCTAAATAATTGCATACTATGTTTAAAATTATATATATTATTTATTAAATCATTTTTCATAGTACTTTTTTTTTCTTGTATTTCTTCTTCTACTTTTTTTGTTAAATATATTAATTCGTTAAATTGGCTCATTATTACATTCTTTTTTTCTACCTCAATTCTATATAGACTTATAAATTTTTTTTTCATTACATTTAATTTGTTAAATGTGTTTATAAAATTTTTATTATATGATTCATTTAATTCGTTAGAAAATTCTTTTTCATCTTTTTTATCTAAATTTATTCCAAAATTTTGTTGATAACCATTATTATCATAGAAGTTATTACCACAAATATCATTGGCTTCACCATCATAATGATTAAAATTTTTAAATCTATCAATTTGTTTTTTTAAAAAGTTGTTCATATAAAATTCAAGTATGTCTAACATTTCATATATCGGATTTAATACTATATCTATATTTGATTCAAATACATGAATTTTTTTTATTACATCAATTACATAATAAAGAGAATCAATATCTACAATATTCTTTTTCAATTTTGTTTTATATCCATTCATTTTTTTTATTAACCAATCACTTTTTCTTTTTACAGGATAAATAATTTTGTTGGCACATTCTAATGCTTCATTTTCAATAATGCTTAATAAATACATTTTAAATTTTTCTAAATTAAATTTAAATACGTTTAATATATATACATTTTCTATATTATTTATTTCTTTTTTTATATCAATATATTCTTTTATCTTTTCTTCTTCTTTGTAAATATATAGATCATATTCATCATCATAATTATCACTAGATTCTTCATCACTACTATAATTACAATTATCTACATCCTCATTTTTATCATTGTCTTTTTCCACAACTTTATCTTTTCCTTGTTCAGAATCGCTATCTATACATATAGATTTTTTCTCCTTTTTAACATCTTCATCATTATTTTTATCATATATTATTTCACCCACTGAATAATTATTGCTATTTACTGATTTTATTTTGGGGGGCATATTTTTTTGTTTTTCCAAATTTTTTAATCTTTCCATCTCAAATTTGTTTATTATATATTTATACTTATCAAACTTTTTAATAAAATTATCCACTACATTTTGAAATCCACTTAATTTCTCATTTAACATTATAAGTTCCTTTTCAACATTTTTGTCTTCTTTTATTTTTTCATAAAAATCAAAATAATATTCTAAATTAGACACACAATTATTACTTTCGATGTTAAATTCATTATCTTCTTCATTCCTATTTTTTTTCAAAAGTGAAGAAGAATCTAAAAGCTCATCAAATATACTTTTTCTATTATTTTTTTCAATTTCTTTATTTTCGAACTCATCATCTTTTTCAAACTTGCTTATTAAATCATCATTACCAATCCAGTTATCTACATATATTAAATTATTTATTAAAATGTTAATCATTTTTTTAATACCATCTTTTATATTATTTATAGACGGATTTATAATAATTTTATTTTCATGAATCAACAACAAAATTTCTATAAAATTATCTTCATAAGTATTTGTTGTTTTATCACTATCATTGCTATCACTTTTTTTTTCTTCGAATTTATTAAATGAAGACCATTTATTAATTACTTTTCTAATATTTTTTAAATAAATTTTTTTAAGAGTAGATAAAAATATGTTGTAATAAAAATTTCTTGTATTTGTTATTTCTTCTTTTGTAATTTTACTTTTTAATTTATTATTATACACATATTGTATATTATTTAAAAGATCAAATATTGCTATTTGTATTTTCTTTGATATAGAATTACATAAAATCATTTTTTTATATATTTTTTTTTTCTGTCTATTTATATTAAATTTCTCGTTTTTGTGTTCTAATATTTTATATAGCGATTTTATATTATAATTAATATGATCATCTATTATATAATATAATGAATTTATATTTTCATCAAAATATTTTATTTCTTTTGTTAAATTATCAACAGAATCTTCAACAGCATAATTACTCCATGTATATTTCACAGCATATGGTACTATCAGTTTATCTATATATATAAAAAATCGCTTTAATGTGTATTCTATATCTTTTTTTTTATTATTTTTCATTTTTTTTACAATTATTAATATATTATAAAACTTATAATATAAAGTATAGATTCTAGATTCTTGTGACATCATACTTTTTATATCTTCTGGTATTTCAAAATTAAAAGACATAAAAATTTTCGCTTCTCTAATTATTTTTTTAATTCTGTTATCAAAATTTACTGTAACATTTTGAGTTTTAGGATGCTTAACAAATATAGTAACATTTAAGCTATTCACACTTTTTGTAAACAAAACCCAATGTTTAAATAATTTATTTTTATATTCTTCAATAAATTTATAAATTTTTATATATAATTTTAATACCTCTTTCCCACTAGAAGATTTAAAAATCTTATTTTTTATTTTTTTATTTTTATTTTCAGATTCTTCAATTTTTACTAATTTATCTTCATTACATTCTTTCTCTCCATCTTCTTCAGATACCATTTTTTTTTTTATGTCATTTTTTTTTTTTTTTTCATGTTCTTCTAATAATTTTAAAACTTGTTCATTTATTTCGAAAAAAATATTTCGACATCCTACTGTCTCTTTTCTTTCATCTACACAGCACTGTTTGTCTATTTCCTCATTTATGATTCCATTTGAATTTCCAACTTCTTTTGAAATATTTAATAATGATTTTTCAAAACCCTTTAAAGCATTGCAATTCTTCAAATTTGCCATCTCAAAATAAGAAGAGACTTGATTTGAAGAGTTAAGCATCAAATTATTTTCATCTAAAAATATTTTAATTATATGATTAATTTTGTAATTAATACTAATTATCCAGAAAATATTTTTAAGATAATTAATATTTTTATTTGAATTTAAATTTATTTTATAATGTTCCAAATCATTATTAATCGAATTAAGAATATCTAAAAATTGGGAAAGTAAAATATCATATGTTGTGTGTAAAAAATTTATTAAATAATCTCTCATAAAACACTTTTTAAATTTATAAAAAATAAAAAATGAAAACATAATATTTGAACTTCCATTTAATAAATTTATTATACGTTCTTGTAAATCACTTTCTAATTCTGATATATAAACTCTTAATTCAACGAAATCTCTATCAAAATAATTGTCTGTATAATTTAACATATCATCAGCATGCTTAGATTTAAACTCTTTTATATATCTATTAAATGATGTTGTTATATTTTGAATCGTATTAAATTTCACTTTTTTTAATTCCTTAAATTGTTTTATACACAAAAATAAATCTACCAACTTTTTTAAACGTCTACAAAATAAATCCATTTTACAAAATATAACTTGTGTATCCAAATTAACAGATTTATTTTTAGAGTTATTTTCAAAAAAGGTTTTTATATTATCAAATTCTTCTTTATATTTTTCTTGTAATTTAAAACATAATTCAAATTTTTCTATTAGTTCATCAGGGTCTAATTCCCATAATTTCTCTTTATCTTTTGTCATTTCATCCATTTTAAAATTCATATTTATTATATTTTCTACATAATTTTTATTATTGTTATTTTTATTGTTATTTTTGTCTATTTCTTCACTCATGTTCTCTCCAATGCTATCACTATTTTCTCGATCAGTTTGTTCATCATTTTCACTATAATTATAATCAAAAGACGAATCACTTTTTTCCACTTCTTCATCAGAATCATTATTTCCATCTAAACTCATTTCAACATTCTTATTTTTCATATGTTTGCCATAATAGTCATATTCTTTTTTATTTTTCTTAAAATTTGATGACCTTATATTATTTCCTTCTTCCTCCAAATAATTATCCTCACTAATATTATTGCTGCTATCATTATCATTATCTTTTTGTCTATTATATTTTTCAGATTTGTCTGTATATTCATAATTATTCTTATTTTTTTTGTCATTTCTTTTTGATTTTCTAAAATATTTTTTTTTTTTTTTTTTTGCAAAAAATATTTCATTTTTACATTTTAAAACAAGCTGATTTGTAATTTTGATAAATAAATTGTTAAGTTTATTCGGGGTATTATAAAAACGTGCAACCAAATAAATCATTTTAATTGAATTTAAAAGTGAAGGAATGTTATCAATAATATTTTCAACATTACATAAATATAAAGATAATATAAATTGTTCAATACTTTCTAAATATTTTATATTATCCTTACTTTCATTATATTCATTTTCTATTTTTATTTCTAATTCTCTCCATTTATTTAATATATCAAAAGTATATGCATATTTCTGTTCTTCATTATTAGAATTATTTATATTTATATTATTTATTATATTTTTTATTTCACTACTTTTTAATTCTTCTATAATAAATAATAAATATCTATGTTTATATCTCCAATATTGAATCTCAATAAATGGTCCTACATCAAAATTACATTTTTTATATTCTTCTATTTTATGTTGCATATCATTAAATAAGCATTCTATAATATTTAAATATTTTGTTAGTAATGTTGTTTCTGTCTTTTTTTTTTGAATCTTATTCTCTATTTCATTTCCACTTTTATTATTCCCCTTAATATTTGAATTTTCTTTTTTCTCATCATTCTCATTTTTATTAAATATGTTTGCCCCATTTTTTTCACAAATCATTTCATACTCATAAGTTTTTTGTTTCTTCACCTTTTTAATATCTTCTAATATTAAAATAAATTCATTTAGCTCTTTTATATATACATCAAAATCCATTGAAAATTTATTTATTTCATCTATACATATATTTTTATATATATTTTTATTATTAAAAAATAATGGATATATAACTTTTAAAAGCATTATTTTTAAGGTGTCTAATATATTTGGTGATAAGATTCCATATAATATGTTATTTTCATCTTTAATATATCCATTCATATATTTATGAAAATAAACAATTTTATCATCAAACTTTATATTTTCTTCTTTTTTTAAAACTATTTTATTATCTTCGATGTTAAACAATAAAACATCATCTTCTCCTTTACTCAAAAAATTTTCTACAGCTTCTTTATTTTCTTCATCATTTCGCTCAATTATATCTTCTATATTATATTTTTCTTGATAAGAAAATCTTAATCGATTCAGAACCCAATTATACACATTCCTAACATCTACTTCGTCATTTTTTCTATCCATTTTTTTATCATTTGGATAATTAATTCTTATATCTATTCTGAATTTAATCAAACTTCCTATTCATATGTACATGCATCTATATGTGTGAAATACATATAACAATAGTATGTACCATCAAATTGCATATCCAAATAACTTATACTCTTAACACTGAATGTATATATTCGCCCATATATTTGCAAATATCTATATGTACTAAAACCTTTTTCACATAAAAAAATGAATATATATATATATATTATATGAAATTATATGCCCATTTATTTATATTATCTTGCATAAACATTTTATAATTTATTTTCTTTAAAATAGCTTTCCCATATACGTACACACATATATAAATATGTATTATGTGTACACATCTACTTATTTTATTACATATTATACCCCCTTTTTTTCTCCAATTTTTTTTTTTTTTTTTTATACATCTAAATGTGGAAAATTCCCATTTATAATAAACTTAAGAGAAAATATATATTCTTAACTAGTAGTAGTGAATAAGTTCTTTGAAGTATCAAAGCAATAAAATTTAAATGTGCATAAATAAGATTGTGAATACGCAAAAATGTAAATAAATCGCATATTCTCATTCATTTCTTAATTATTTAGAAACGATTCAAACTGCTTCTAACTGTGTCTTAAGACAAACCCATACCTTATTTCATCATGCAGCACGTTGGAACCTATTATTGCTTCTAAAACATTTCATCATGTAGCACGTTGGAACTTAGCATTGCTTCTAAACACATCTCAACATTTTATTTCCAAACTTTGAAAAAAACAAAATTTTATAATTATATGCTAACACAAAAAATAAATGCCCAAAAGGAATAAAATATATATGTACCTATTTTAAATGTGTTTATCCCCACATTTTCGAATCACAGTTTTTATATGAACATAATAATTTTATTTCACGTCTCCATTTTATATATATAAAAAATTTTCCTATTTTTTATTAGCTTTAATATTATTCATATTAGATGCAGAAATAATTTAAAAGGTACTATTTAAAAGGTACTACTTAAAAGGTACTACTTAAAAAATTATTACCATTTTATTTAAACTCATAAGTTCATTTATTATATTAAATTTAAAAGCTTATTTCATGAGGGTTTTATAAAAATTCATACGGTTTTAAATGTAAATATACATATGTACATAATTTTGTATAAATAAAACATATATATACATTATAATTATTTATTTGACAGTTTTTTTTGATTTATAAAAAGGAAAAATATATCATGTGTATATATGTTTTTATATTTTATTGACAAGAAATTATAAATCTCAGTAAAATTAATAGAAAAGAAAGTGCGAACATGCACATATAAATACATTAAACACCAAGACAATTTTTCATTCACTTGCCTACATGTCTTTGTACATATAATACATACATAATAGAATAAAATATTAAGCTTTTAAATTATAATAAATTTTTATCTTCATCGGTATAAGGTTCAGATGTAGGAGTGTTATCTTCCTCATTAACATTAGAACCGTTTGTTTCATCATCATTATCTTCGCCACTTAATCTATTTAAATATTCTTTAGATGCTGTTTTCATTTCTTCAACATCAGTAGGTTTGACTTGTTCATCAAACGCAAGATCGGTGTTACTTCCATTATCAGATGGAGTTTTACTTCTATTATTAGATCCCGATTGACTTTCATTATCAGATTCAGATTGACTTTCAATGTCAGATGTAGATTTACTTTCCTTCAAAGTACCAATATATCTAAATAATTCTAATTCTAATTCTTTATCTCTATCTGCTATAGTCAAATTATCATCACTTCTTATATTCTCATCAAATTTAATATTTGGATTTGGTTTGGGGTGATCTTTATCATCATAAGGAACAGTTGGTGGACTAAATTTGGGAAGCCATTCTTCATTATATTTGGCCATATCTTCAAGGGTTTGTATTTCAGGTTTTTCCTCATTATCAATTTGTCGTTGGGCTCTTTCTTGCACATCTTTATTTTGTGCGAACTCGTCGAAGCCTTTCAATATTTTGACCACTGAAAAGGGGGCAGCGAAAAGGGGGGAATGGATGAATAGTGGGAAGATGCAGAAACGATGCAGAAACGATGCAAACACGATGCAGAAACGATGAGAAACGATGAGAAAATGGATGAACAGTGACAAAGTGCAGCAAAATGGATGAACGGTGACAAAACTTACTCTCGTCATAGTCGAACAACTTGTCGTCTTCAAGCTTATTGTACAACTCGAGCATTTTCGAGTATCTTGGAGTATTTAATATGGACTTAATTTTTTCTAAAATCTTATTAACAATGTCAGGATGAATCATTTTCGATTTTAATGCTTCAAAGTATTTATCATGATGGCAATAAATTTGTTCATAATAATAACGGTTAATATGAAGTATGGAAATAACTGAAATAAAATAATATATAAATTTTTTAGTTCCTTTATTGAAATAAGATGTGAAAAAATCCATTATAGAATATTCAAAAAACGGACTAGAAGGGTTAGATAAAACTAAATTTGATAACCCTAAATATAATGATAAAAATGTTTCTGGAACATATATATTTCTTCTATATAAAACGGATGGTACATGTAAAACTGCGGTTCCACAAGATTTTGCATATTTGATAGCATTCATATTGTTATATAAAAAGTGGTCCTTTAATGATGTTACGGTCTTAAAAAATTTATGTAAATATAATGATGTATATCTTACTAAAGATAAAACATTTTCTAAATTTAAATATTGTCTAATTAAATTATATGCTTCTATATGTGTAGATATTAATATACACTCAACATGAAATCCTTTTTGAATTTTATCTAATTTTTGAAGTTTTTTGTCTTTAGATGTTTTCTTAAAATCACTATCTTTAGATAAAGCATACTTTTCAATAACACTACAAATATTTTCTGCACCCGCTACTTTAAAAATATCAACTTCTATACTAAGGTCGAGAGTTTTTTTTATCATCATACATTGAACTACAAATTATAATAAAAATTAAATTTGTTAAATAAACTTGTTTTATCAACATAATAATTATTCAATTATTATTCACATATAAATATTTTATCTATACATGTATATTTATTTTTATTTATTATTTCGTACTTGGTGCTTTAGGGGTTTTAAAATCAAAATCGTCAATTTTATGTGATAACTCTTTAACTGTAAAATAAATAATTATTATTTATCATTATCAAATTATTAATACACTTTTTTTTTTTTTACACACACATATACATATATATATTATGTCCATTTTCAAACCTGAAATGTAGGGAATAGAGGGTGATTTCCTTTTAAAAATCGAAAAGATCTTTTGGAATGCGTCAACTGAAAAGAAAAAAAAAATATACACATACAACATATGAACAGCCACATACAGCTAGCCAACATTTTTATTTTTATTTATTTTTTTCATTTATTTTTTTCATTTATTTTTTTTTATTTGCTATTTTTATTTGCTATTTTTTACCAAAAATGTTAGATGACTTTTTGCCCAATTTAAAATTTGATTGAGTGTTATCAACATAATTGGAGCCCGAAGGTATTTCAGCAGAAAAAGAAAAATAAATTTTATTTTTTGGTTTCAATTCTTTAAATGCATCCGATAATATTTGTTTATTGGGATTTACCAAATCTTTTCGACTATAAACGTAAAATAAAGGTTTTACCCAAGGCTCTTTTGGTTTAGTAAAACTTAATTCGTTTGTAGTTAAAAATTTGTGGAAACTTTCAATTTGATAATCTCTTAAAGAATTGAATAAATTTATTAAATGGTCACATATACTTGGATTCTCCTCATTTTTAGTTGCATTTAAACATGAATTCTTAATGTGATCATCTATACATGATAAAATATTATCTTTTGTTTTACATTCAGCATTATAATGAAGTTTTAAATAATATGAAGGACATACTAATTTAAAACTATTTTCATTATTTGCTTCTGCTATAGCTTTTGCTACTTCTTTTTTTTCACTATAATCCATATTTGCACATAAATGTTTCATAGCTGATAATTTACCACCCATCATTTCTAAATATATTTGATAATCTGTTCTGTCCATTTGGAATGATAAATATTCTTTAGTATTTTTATCTTTTATAGTTGTTTGTACTAAAGGAGGAAGAATACAATATGAATCGAATTCTTTTACTTCAAAAATTGCATATTTACCAACTGGTTCTATATCTCCAAATGTTGTTTTATAGTAATGTCTTTGTTCATTATCAAGAGATTTTGCTAAATAGCTTATATCGGGTTCTTCATATTCCTTTAAAAATTCAGACATCCATTTTTTTTTTGAACAAGGCTTAAAATCATGTTCGCCATTAAAACTCAAATGTTGTGGGGCCTTAAAAGGAACCGATAAATAATTCTCGACAAACCACTGGAATTGCTCCGGTTCTTCGACGAAATCTAAAAATGCCTACAAACGGGAAAACACAAAAATGTTGACAACTAGCGAAACGGCAAAGTGGCAAAACGATCAAGTGGTGATGCAACAAAGTGACGATGCAACAAAGTGACGATGCAACAAAGTGGTGATGCAATTCTATCCTCTTCTCTTTCCTTTTCAACTATTCTTACATTGGGGTTGGGCCCACCCACTTTGGCGTTATAATAAGCTATGAAATTGCATTGTAACAAATCCGATAGTTTTTGATTTAAAACTCCGTTGAAATAGTCCTTTCCCCAAACTGACAAAAATATGTACATCCACAAAAAAAAAAATATACATACATATAATGGTGAAAATATAGTGATGAAAATATAACGATGAAATATAACGATGAAATATAATGATGAAATATAATGATGAAATATAATGATGAAATATAATGGTGAAACATAAAATAAGAATGAACAAACTTGTCAAAGACTCATTCACATAAATGATAATGCATTGTTCGAATAAAATACATTACCTTGAGAAATTGAAAAAGTGGAAAGGGAAGCTAGAAAAAGTTTTTTTAAAGAATTCTTTGGCATATTTTACTTATTTCCTATAACATTCTATATGTACAAAATGGAAATAAAGTTGGGATAAATGTGTGTATAAAAGTTGGGATAAAGTTGGGATAAAATTGGGACAGAAGTGTGCAATTAAGAGATCGGGTTTAAGAAGGTGTGTATTGAAACCGTCTAGAACTAACAAATAGCACATTTAAGGGGACATGTTTAAGTGGGCACATTTAAGGGGGCATGTTTAAGTGGGCACATTTAAGGGGACATGTTTAAGTGAGAGTGTTTAAAAACTTACATATTTTGTTTGTTGCATATGATATGTAGTACAATAGGTATATTAATTGTATTTCCTATGATACGTGTAATACATCATATTTTTTTTTATTTATTTTTTTGGGCAAATTACTTGTTATTTAAAAATGTTCAAAGTTAAAAATATTCGAAAATGCCACAAAGCAATATATTTTAACTTTTAGGGTATTTTAAAAAACTTAAAAAAATATATTTTTAAAGATTAGTTATATTAAAAACTAAAGCCATGAATGAAATAAAATCATTCAAATATAAACAAAATATTTAAAAACAAAAAAATAAATAAAAAAAAACATATATTAAAAAAAAATATAATATTTATTATTATTATTATTATTATTATTTTTAAGCCATAACTTATTTATATACTAAATCATTAAAATAAAGTATGCATTAAAAATCGCACATCTTAAAAACATAAAACCTTAAAAATTAAAAATAGCCTTAACAAAATTTAAGAAAAATAATATAATTCACTCTATTTTTTCGCTTACATCTTTTTTCATAAGGGTGTAAACAAAACGTGTCAAAAATATATTCTGATAGATACTATTTAATTATTACGACATTTTTTTTTATTTAAAGAAAAAGATAAGCATATTATTAGATGCATCATTATTATTTTTTTTTACTCGCTTCCAGTTTAAAACCTATTTTCCATACGTATATTTAACATATATATAATACATAATATATATATAATACATATTATATATATGTGTGAATGGGTCTAAAATAAAACAAACCAACCTAGGTCGTATTTATCCTAAAATTACACACTACCCATATGTGTATAATTTTTTTTTTATTATTACCATAATATGTATTAAATATTAAAAAAGAAATTGCATATTTATTTTTTTTTTAAACATATTTTCTTATTTTATTTATTAGTGTATATATATTTTCTTATTTTTTTAAGAGAAATAACAAAAAATAAGCACAAAAAAAAAAAATTATTTTGATAACGCACCATTTTGCACTTGTGTATTTTTTTTTTTTATTTGCCTTTTACCAAATATTAAGAAAATAGATGAGAAGGAGGGGGAAAAAAAAAAAAAAAAAAAAAAATTAATTAAACAAAAAATAATATATAAATATCCCATTTTATAGACTATAATTATTATACCTTATATTTTTATATAAATATATTTGCTAGTTTATACATTTGGTGGGTATGTAACTATATGTGTTTGGATCTTAACTATTTATAGTAGTAAATAATGCGCTATAATTATTAGTGTGAATATTTATTTGTGCTAATCAAATTTGTATATTATTACTACTACTACTATTATTACTATTATTATATTATTACTACTACTACTATTATTACTACTACTACTATTATTACTACTACTACTATTATTACTACTACTATTATTAGCAGTAGTAGTAGCAACTATTTTTACTTTTTATAATTTTGAAAAAAAAAGGAAATAAAAAAATTCTGCGTCACACATAAAAAAACATAGACCAGCAAATGATCTGTTAATTATATTTTTATAGAATAAATATAATGTGTACATAGAGGAGATTATATATATAATATTCGGAACTTAATTTTATTTTTTTTAAACACACACACATATATTTACAAATGAAACACAACACTTTATATGATCACAATTTGTTTTATTAACTTAAATATATTATTACTATTTCACATTAATATCTTTTTACTCAATTCTGAATGTTTCAACATTGAACATCACAATAATAAAGATATATACATATATATATATATATATATATATACAATAATATAAATATATACACAATAATATAAATATATACATGTATATATATACAAACGAAAACACAACGCCATGAAAAGATCATAATATATTACTACATTTTATTTTATAATTAACCAAATTATTAACACCTTTTTCCCGTTTTACTCATTTAAATTAATTAAAGACAAAAAAACATATAAGTAATATACTTATACAATTTAAAGACTTATAATTATTATAAAAAGTTGAATGTTCTCTATTTTTTTTTTTTTTTTTTTTATCCTCACGTCCATATTATTGTTACATTTTTAAAAATCTATTAATCCTACAAAGTGTAACATATTTTAATTAATTTACATTTTTTTCTTTTTTTTAATTTATATTTCATTATTTTCCATTTAATAATATTCGAACTATTTCTTGGCTTTGGCTTTCAGCCAATTATCCTTTCTTATTTTTTTTTTTTTTTATCATATATATTTTCCATTACTATTATATATTAATGTTTTATAGTCATGTATAATCACAATGTTATATAAATTTTTTATTGTTCATTAGTGTGTACATTTATTTGTGTATTTATTCATTTTTTTTTTTATTTATTTTGCGATAAAAAATTTAGCAAAATCCTTCGAATTCCATATACAAAATAAGTAACATTATTATATATTTTATTTTGCTTTAAAACATATACAACCATACCGATACTCTCATTTATTTTAATTATATTCCACTATGATGGGAATGCATTTGAATATACATGTGTAATGTTCAATTTGTGTGTGTTTTATATTAAGTATTGTTTATTATTTTATTGTTTATTAAGATTGTTTATTATTTTATTGTTTATTATTTTATTGCTTATCATTTTATTGTTTATTATTTTATTGCTTATTATTTTATTTTGCTCACATAATTCCGTTTTCATTTAACCAATTTTTGCTACATATGTTTACACACTTTTTTTTGAATATATAAATGCACCTTTATTTTTTACGTATGCTTTAGTATTTTTGCCTACTGAGAAATATACATATGTTTTATATATTATGCATACAACTATTTTAATTTTCTTTGAATTCAAATTAAAATAAATAATTAATTACCCAGTTTATTAGTTAATATATTTTTTTTTTTTAAATCGAAAATAGCTAGCATAAATATTTATGTATATAAAAAATGTATTTTTATATTTTTTTTTAAATGTTAAGAGAGCATACACATATATGTGTGTACATGCAACTGTTAAAAAGACAACTGTTTTGTGTGCACTATTTTTTGTTTTATATATTTAATATGCTATTATAAAATAAAATAAAATAAAATACAATAATGTATTTTCTTTGAGAATATTTCATATGCAAGTCCCATTTTATGTTTTCCTCATTTTAGCGAGTTTGCAACCGAAAATCGGTTTTTATAATTCATGTTATATACACATCTTTATTGATATATCCTAGTTTCTTTTGATATTGCTTCCCATATGTTTTTTTTTTTGTTTTATACATAAATATATTATTAGTTTATCCTTTATTTTATTATTATTATTATTACTACTTTAAAATATAATGTATGAATTAGGGAATAAAAATAATTGTGATTTGAAAAAATGCATAAAGATATATAGAATTTGCATAATTTCCCATGTCCTTTTGTCTATATTGCAGCTTTTTACTCCCCGCCCATTTTTGTTTATTGCACATTTAGTAGTAGTATGTATAGGGGCAAACTGTTTTGGCTCACACTTGACATATAAATATTTTATTTTTACTGTTGTGAATATGATTTGTGGTATTAATGATTTAATATGGATACTTTTTAAATGTATAGGGAAAAATAAATTTAAATGGCTCAACCCCCAATATTATTGGAAAATAATAAATACTGATAATATATTTCTTGAGTTTTTTTCAACATCTTTACATTATATGCTTGAAAAAAATGAAGATAATTCACCTCATAATGCCCATGATAAATATGAATATATCACAAACTTTTTAAAATTATTGCCTGTTCAGAAAAAAGCATATGCATGGAAAATTTACATTGAATTATTTATAATACTAGTAGGAATATTTTTATATTTCATCAGTTCATATATAAGTTGGAAGTTATATAAATACACATTAAATTATAATCAAACCGATTTATTATTTCATAATTATCAATATGGAACTTTTCATGATGACAATAATAAAAATACACCAACAGCACAAAATGATTTTATCCCTTTTATTGGACAGCCATACAAAATATCTGATTTTATTGAAAAGGGCTAAGAACATTTCCCGATATAACTTAAAGATTTAAAAAAATAAATATAGTAAAATTACTCGAATGCGCAAACATATGCATTCAAATTTGTGTTAATTATAAATAATTAAAGATATTTATTTGAAGCAGCACAGGTATACACATATATATGTGTGTGTGTGTGTGTGTATCCTTTGTGATAATATAACCCATGTTTTATTTAGTTTTTTTTTCCATAAATTATAAACATTTTTGTGCTGATTTATATATTAATAGGAATTTGTTATTTTGCTATGCTTTATATTTGTATTATTTTGTTCTTTTATTTAGAATATCCAATTTGTTTAAAGTTTATGAACCGTTCATAAAAATATGATGATAAAAAAAAAAAATTTTATTTTATTCATTTTATTCATTTTATTCATTTTAATATAATAGCTAGCACACTAATGTGCTAAATTCGATAGTAATGTTTCATTTTATATATTACTATTTTTTATGAACATGTACTCCTTTTTTTCTTTTAATTTTTACCTAAATGAATTATTCATGCTATTTATTTCGCCTTTATTTTTTTGTAGCTTTTTACTTTTTTGTTTGTCTTTTTTTATTTTTTTAATAACACCTATGTTTCATAATTTGTTTTTTTACGTATTTTGTAAAAATTATTTTTTATAATTAAAAACAAAAAAAAAACACAAATGTAAATATACAAAATATTCACTATTCTACAAATTTTCAATATAACATTTTTAATAAAGGTAATTCTTTTCTTTTATTTTCTTTCCTATTGTCCTATATGAAGGCAAAGAAAGTTAACCAAATAAGATACGACAAAATAGAATAAATAATTTGCGATTTACAAATTCTATCCATCAAAAATTAAACATTTGACATGTTTTTTGGAAATACGAAAAACAATCCTCATATACATTCTTATTCAAGGGAACAATATATATATATATATATACATTTGTTATGTAAAAAATAATACACACATATTTTTGATATATATTCCTATTTTGTTGCCACTATTTTATATAGTATGGGGAAAATGTTTTTGTCAATTCTTATATACTACATTTATTTTTTTCTCTATATTCCAAAAATACATATTCTAAAATATAGCTAAATAACTCGATGCTTTATTACTAATTTTTTAGAATAATAAAATTTTTATTTTTTTTAAATTACAAAATAAATATTATTTTATCCAATAATGTACAATTCATTTAAGAAATATAATAAGCATTCATGCGAATGAGGGAAAATATACGCCGTCCCTATAAATATAAATATGAAGGCTTATATAAATATAAGGCTTATATAAGGTTTACATACAATTTTATCGGATTCGCATCAATAAATTTAAAAAAATAAAATAATAACAATAAAATGTATGCATGTATGTATGTATGTATGCATGTATTCGTATATGTGTACCCTTTTTGCAAATATTTATCGCGTCTACTTTATGCGGTTTCAAAATGACGATTCAGCGTATTCAGGGTTATTTCCATCTTTTAATACATGATGATAATTTCCTATTTTTATTATATTACATTGCTATATATAAAATAAATAGCTTCGCATTCAATATAGTTAATTGTATTTATAATTCTAACGCATTTCCAAAAAAGCATGTCTAATATATTGCATATACATACTTGCGTATTGTATGTGTAGATATTCTATAAAATATTTATTTTGAATTCTCTAAATTTCTAATTTATAAAAATAAAATCTTCAATTTTTTATTACCATATTTATTTTTATCCTTAAAAAAAAAGAAATATATTTATGCATCCATATATATATTAATGCTAATATATAAAAATAAAATATGAAAGGAGAAAATGCACCGGACGAATCTATTAATTTGAAGTTTTGTTATGGAATAAATAAATCATTTAGTAGTGTACATGTAATAAAAAAAATAAAAGAGTCCAAACAAAATGATGTGCTCATTATATACAGCTCAGATAACAATATTGTTATGCTTGTTGAAAAAAGGCAAATAATATTTAGAGGACATTTTAACGAAATTACAAATTTAGTTAAAAGTTATAATAATGAATATATCGTTTCTTGTGATAAAGGTTTTAATTCATCAATTATTTTATGGAAATTATCTAATGATACATTAGTTCCCATAAAAAAATTCGAAATCACTAATTTCCAAAATGATCAAGTAGACAAAAATAAATTACAAATAAATTCTGAACAAAATTCATCACCTTATCCTAATAAAACCCAAATTGAAAATAATCAAGTTAAGGAAAATCAAAATCATGGTATAGGATATGAATGTATTGATATAAGTTTTGATAACTCATATATATGTGCATTAACAGAGAGAAAAATATATAATAAAAAAAATATTGAAAATGGTCAGGCAAAAATAGGTCATTTAAATAATAATTATGAACATGCAATACAAAATGATGAAAATAAAAAATGTGTGTATTTTCAAGAGGTAATAATTTTTGACATTAATGGAGGAGAAAAAAATAAAATAGTTTGTAGAGATAAAATTTTTGGAAAAGATAAACAAAATAAAATACGATTTAATAATAAATATGAAATTGTTACAAATAGTTGTTCAAAATTATATATTTATAAATTTGATATAAAAAAAAAAAAAATTAATCATTATAGCCCGTCTTTATATAAAAGTAATAAAATACATGAACAGTTAATATTTACTGAAACATCTTTTGTCCAAGATTCTTCTACATTATTAACAGGCACAACTAATGGATATTTAATTATATGGGATTATAGTACTATATTTATTAATAAAACAAAAAATACAATTAAACAAAGAGAATATCAAAAATCTTTAGAAATAAAAAAAAATGTTTCTATAAATAACATAATAAGCTATGGAAATTTTATTATACTGGGGTTAGATGATGGTACAGTACAAATTTTTGATAAACAATTAAAATGTTATGCATGGTTTAAAAATCAAGATATAGGTGCAATCAAATCTATATCATTTGAATCTTCAAATTTCCAAGAAGATTTTTTTTCATGGAACTCTTTTATTTTATTTACTGATAAAAATATTATTAAACAAATATATCCAAATAATTTTAATACTTGGGATAATTTTTATACATCTTCAAATGCAATTCAAAATAATGTCGAAAATACAAAATCACATCAACCATCGATTACTAAAGATTCTACTTCTAATATTGAAGAAAATGATTTAAAACATACCAAAATAAATCCAAAAAACATAAAAAATGATACTTCAAAAATAACAAAAAAAAATAATGAAGATAAAATATTGCTTCAATTTAATAGTACCTATATTAATTGTATATGCATAAACCCTTTGTCTAATGAAAATATAATATATATTGGTAACACAAATGGGCTAATTGAAATATTTGACTTTGATAAAAATGTAACTATTGATTCAATTTTTTTAAAAGACAAAGAAATTACATCTATGGTTTTTAGTAATAATGGTGAAATTCTTTCTGTAGGATCTAAATGTGGATATATATATTTGATAAAAAAAATTAATTTTGAAATATTTTTTACTAGTAAAGATATGAAATATGAAATCGCATTTTTATATTTTAGCCATGATGATAAGATATTAATCTCAAGCTCAGCAAATGGGAATATTGTTATTTACAAAAATAATCATAGTACCAACAATGGCAATACCAACAATGGCAATACCAACAATGGCAATGGCAACAATGACAACGGCAACAATGCCAGTGGAAACAATGCCAGTGGAAACAATGCCAGTGGAAACAATGACAGTGGCAACATAATGACTAATGCCCTTAGTTCTGACGAAATACCCAGCTGGAAATTTGCATACAAAATTATTAACAATAATGATAATCTACTCACTGATTTAAAAATTGTTAAAAATAATAATGGAGAATATATTATAGCTGCTATTACAAATAATAGACATTTAATATTTTATAATTATAATTTTTTTGAAAACACTGTCTCGATATCTTATATATCAATAGAGCAAGTATACACACCAACATGTATATCCCCAACCTTACATTTTTATAATAGACAAATTTTATGTATATGTAATGATAAAAGAAATGTTCGTTTTTTTGATATAGAAACGAAAAAAATAATTAAAACTGTAACTTTACCATTTAAAAATCAAGACGTTAAGCATCTCATACATATTACAGATTCGACATCACAAAATGAAGTTGTTCCAAATGAAAATAACAAACTTGAGATTAATTCAATATCTGAATATTTACACCTCGAACAAATAAAACATGATTTTAATAAAAATCAAATTTTTATGCTTAGTCTTAATGAAAAAATGATTGTATTCACTACAAGTCCAATTGATTCAAATTGCTTTAGATATATTGGTATTATTGTGTGCAGTGGGAATATAAAAAATGTTATATATAAAAATGAGAATGTTATTATATTAAGTAAAAATAAAATATTTTACTTTAATATTAATACTCAAAATTTAAAAAAATATATAGAATCTCAAAGCAATACAATGGAAATTTTTATTGAACAATTAGGTGGGGAAAAAAGTAAAATATACAATCAAATTGTAGACTCTTTTTATTATTGTGAAATTCAAAAAAAAAAATTTCAAAATAAAAACGAAAAACACGATATTAAAAAAATATTAAATATTTTATCTATTGAATATATTTTTGCTTCTATAAATATTTTCTTATCTAAATTTGAAATACAAAATATAATTCAAGAATACCATTTTTACTATAAATATGTAATTCCTCTCTTAAATAATTATAATATATTAACTGGTCATAATAAAATACACAAAATTTATGAACAGTTCATAAATCATTCTATTCAAATGGGAAATCTTACACTATTAAACTATAAATCAAATGATGATATTCTCCTCCAAAATATATATTTCGTTAACCCCCTTCCCAAATATGGTAACCCCAATAAATCCAACATTAAACACTTATTCGTATATCTCTATTCACATTTTGGACATATATAACACGTGTGTGTGTGTGTGTTTTTTTTTTTTTTTTTTTTCATTTTACATGTACATAAAATAGCTAAACAATCTGAAAATTCCCCTTTTTCACTTTACCATAGTAGATAAAAACTGCAAAGACACACTTATTGAAAGTCAAGAAGATGAAAATAAAACAGATATAACGACGGAATGTGAAAATATATTTTTTAATATTAATGCATTTATATATACCTATTTTAATTTTGCAATTCATGAAGAAATAAATTTTGAAAAAGTTATAGAAGATATAAAAAATTATTATCAAAAAAAAAATAATAAAAAAACTATTTTATGTAATGATTTTTTAAATATATTAAATAGCTATGGAGAGAATATGGATCAAAATGAATTTAAAAGAATATATCAAATTTTTACAGAAAATTATAATTCTCTTAATATGGATGAAATATTTGATTTTGAAACTTTACACGATTTAGTTCAATAATATATTCAATTTTTTATTTACAAATAAGAAAAAAAAAATTATATAGAAATATAAATCAAGCCAAACAAAAAAAAAAAAAAAATAGCTAGAAAAATACATAAAACAAATTATTTGTCTTTTAAATTATTTAAAAATGTGAAATAAATAAACATTAATTTTTTTATACATTATTTAAAAATATACAATTTAAATATATTTATCTTTATATATTTTTTTTTTTCATTCTATTCATTTTTTTTCTATTTTGCTGTTTTTCACCAAGCTTGGAATTTCAATGTCCGTTGTAAAATCGTACTCGATCGTGGGTATCACTCCCGATATAAATTTCAAAAGAAAAAGCAAGTATAAATCATGTCTAAAAAAATAATAAATAAATAAATAAATGAAAAATTGCAATAATTATAAAATATGCATACTGAAATTATCATGTCCCATAAACAAATTTATACCTTGGCTCTTTCCCTTCTCCTATCCAATTGTTTATTACATTTAACATTATTTCGGCATGTCTATAAAAAAACATAAAAAAATTTAATAATTCCAAATAAAACATATCAACAATATAACTCATGATATTTACACTTCAAAAAAAAAAAACTTAATATATTTAAGTTACTTGCAAGGATGAATAGACGCTGTCATTATTCCTGTACATGGATGAGATTCATACTAAAAAAAAAAATATTAAATTCAAAAATATATAATAATATTATATATGTCTATCTTTGTATAATTTATGTGGCTAGCTAAAAAATTGTTTAGCTAGTAATTTTTTTACGAACAGTAACAGTTTTGTAACTATAGTCCGACAATATGTCTTCAAAAATTTCCTCGGATTTTAAAGGGTGTCTATTCTGTATCAGACAAATGAATAAAAATACGTAAAAAACGAGTAAAAAATACGTAAAAAATAAGTAAAAAAAAAGTAAAAAAAAAGTAATAATGAGCATGCATGAGTTAAAATATAGATTCACACACAAATGAAAACAAAAATATATTTCGATCTTTTACCTCATTATATCCAAATAGCCATATTCGAGGAGTCTCATAATATTTATCATAAGTTATGCTAATATCATATGACCGTATATTTATAATATCTGAAATATGGTAGTTAGAGGAATATATAAATCACATATATTTATGTATATAGTATTATCAAATTTTAAAACTTAATATTTTTTATTTTACTATCATTTCCAAATGTTTCTAAATAAAGCCTAGAAGGGTCGATGGCAGCAGGGTCATATTCCTGCACAAAAAAAAAAAAAAAAAAAAATAATAAAATAATAATAATAATAATAACAATAGTAGCAGTAGCAGTAGCAGCAGTAGTAGTGGCCTCCCTTTTCCATACATACGGCGCATATAATACAATTTATAATTTGAAAAAAAGTGAAAATTTATTGTTCAAACTTTTTTGTTTAACCTTAATAATATCCTTTTCCATGTCAAAGTTATTTATGTCGATAACTTCCTCATCATCGTTGTCTTTTTCAATTTGAGGAATCTGAAACTGAATTTGAAAAAAATGGAAATATTTTATCATCCTATTTTTATTTTTAAATTTATTTATTTCATTTCATTACAATTACCTTCTCTTCTTTATTCTGGGTCTTTTCTGCTAAATCAGGAATATTTATGTCTAAAAAAATAAATGTTATGATAAAATGTGTTGATAAAATGTGATGATAAAATTTGATGATAAAATTTGATGATAAAATTTGATGATAAAATGTGATGATAAAATTTGATGATAAAATGTGTTGATAAAATGTGTTGATAAAATGTTATAAACAGGATTGTTCCATTTTAACATGCCTCTATATTTACTAAATCCAAATAAATACATTTCATTTTTTTTTTTTTAGAATTACATTCATAAATATCAGAATTATTATTTTCGTCTTCAAAGTTTGGATATATCCATTCATTTTCAATAATATCCTTTAAAAAAAAAAAAAAAAAAAAAAAAAAAAAAGTCTATACATATAATATAAATTTTGTACATTTAAAGGGAATGCACAGGTATACAAAACTAGATGAATATAAAATTAATATTACCAAATTGTGGAAAATATTGTTTAAATCTTTAACTCTATGTTTGCATGGAACATTTCGACTTATAAGAAATTGTTTTTTCTCTGGAAGATATGGGACTGCCCTATTCTCATCCGCTTCTCTCCTATTGAAAAGTGGCGTAACAAAATGACGAAATAAAATAGGACAAAATGACGAAAATATAACAGGACAAAATGGCGAAGTATGCTATATTCAGCGGTTTGCCAGTTCAGCCAAGTTTACTTAAAAGGATAAAAAAGTATTAGTTTTCAATTTTTAATTTTCAATTTTTTCAATTTTTTCAATTTTTTCAATTTGTTCAATTTTTTCAATTTTGATCTCTCACCATTCCCAGGTTTTAAACTTGTGAGTTAAAAAATCGCCTGCGTCTACAAATTCGGCTGGCGTTAATGTCCCTAAAAAGTTAATCATAAAAAAGGAATACAAATTTATAAACACATTTTAAATCATTTTTTAATTTTTCTCACATATTGCAAAAGTTAAAAATATTAAGTTTGTTTTTACCGTTCTTAATAAAAGATGAAGAATTTGCAATTGGCTTAAAATACGAATAAGCCTTTCTATATGTATCCCCTATTTTGTACATCACATTTAAATGCCCATTCATTACAACATGCTATATTTTAAAATAGGGAACAAAATAAAGCAAAACGATATATTTTTTATTTTTTTTTTATTTTTATAACCGAAAATTAAATACAAAATCATAATATTCTGTCTCGTTTTTTTTTTTTTTTTTTTTTTTTTTTGTTTTTTTTTTGTTTTTTTTCGTTTCCTTAATGTGTTAAAAATAACATTCATGTAACAAAATAAATAATGTTATTATGCACATATATATTCTTAATTTTAAGGAATATACAATTTCAAATTTGGGAATTTTTTTTATAATTACACAAATAACATTAATTTTACTATCACCCCTCAAATATTTATTTGGATTTATTTGTATTTCAAGAGAATATATTTTTCAAATTATTAAAAATGAAGCAATATAAAATTTCACAAAAATATATAAATATTGAAACAAACAAGTTTGAACTTTTTTAGGAGAAAACCAACAAAATATTTATTTTACTTTTTATCTTTTACATATTATTAATTTATAACTATTTTTTTTTAACATTATAAGACACCAACAAATTGTTAAATCATTCTCTCAACCTTTCCTCTAAATTTATTTCCCACTCCATTTTGTCACTCAATTTGTCACTCAATTTTTGTAACTATTTAAGATAGGGCGGCGCTACATATATTTTTTATTTTTTATTTTTTTTTTTATATTTTATATTTTTTTTTTTTATTTTTTATTTATTTTTTTTTTTTTTTATTTTTCAAAGTTCTAGTATTTCGTACAATTTTGATGAAAAATATACAACCACTATTTTGTTATATATTATAAAAACATTTTATATCTTCATTATTTTTTTTTTATTTCATGTGCATGAATTATGTATGCAGTTGTATTGGGTGATATATAATCCAAACAAATAAAAAATAAAAAATAAAAAAATAGCAAAATAGCAAAATAAAAAATTGCCAAAATAGCAAAAGAAGTAAAACGAAATCAAGATGGGTCATATACAATATTTATTGTATTAAAAAAATTTCAGATTGCATTTTACAAACAGTTTTGGAATGCCCATAGAAGAAAATTATATATATTTTATTTTTTATTTTTTTACTATACATATTTGTTTTGTCATAGTTTCTTCCAACTCTACATTCCTGTTTTTTTTTTAACGTTTTAGTATGTTAATAGATATATCTATTCTCACGAAATATACAATTTATTCCTTTCTACATATTATTAATGATAATATAAATGCATAAATTACCAATTGTATATTATATACAATTCCAACACATTACATTTTGAAAGCAAAATAAAAACAAAATAAAAGCAAAATAAAAGCAAAATAAAAACAAAATTGAAGAAATACAAACTGAAATGTAAAAATATAGCCTACTCACCCAAAATATATTTTTAATTTTATTAAAAATAATAAGAGGGAAAAAAAGGAATTATAAAACATTAAACTTATTCATTATTTTAATATATTTCAAGCTTAACATAATGAATGAAAAAAAATACACACAAAAAAAATATCCATTTTTTTATACATGTTAAAAATAAACTTATTATAAATTACTTATTTTACAGCAAATAAATAAATATCATCCAAAACTAAAAATATAAATCATTGTGAAATGGAAAAACAAAAATAATATATATCTCTTTGTAAAGGATAAATAAAATATTTTATATTAGTACGATCTCAAATAAAGCACAACGTCGTATATACATAATACATAATATGATATATACATAATATAATATATACATAATATATAGCATGATTTAAAATGTATACATTTTTTTATTTCCCAACATATACATGACAATATTTTTTTCTATTTTAATACAAATTATATCCTTAACAGTCTTGTAAAATTGTTTGGTTTTATTTTATATATTATTCTTACCATATGCATAAATACACATCAAGTTTGCTAATTATTTTTTTATTATTTTATAACATTTAAATATGCTTAATTGCAAGCTAATATATTCAATACATTACTTTTAGTTCTTTACTACTCGATTTATGTAAAAAATTAAAAAAAAAATAATAAAATATATGTAAGATAATAAAATAATAAAATATATGTAAAATAGTAAAATATATGTAAAATAGTAAAAATATATGTAAGATAAAAAAAACGGCTCCTATACCCATTTAAGCTTATAATACAGAACACAAACGCTTGAAATGAAAAACAAAGAAAACGAAACACTTCTAAGACGATCGAAATAACATAATGAGCAATTTGAAAAATATATTTAGCTTTTTAAAATCGAATGAACAAAATGAAAACGATGGGAAAAATGAAAACGATGGACAAAATGAAAAGGATGGACAAAATGAAAAGGATGGGCAAAATGAAAAGGATGGGCAAAATGAAAAGGATGGGCAAAATGAAAAGGATGGACAAAGCTCGATCGAAAGCATAAGCAAAGACATCTCCAGTTTGCAAAAGCTTTTTAGAACAATGCAGAATGATGGCAAGAGCGAAAAAAAAAAAAAAAATAAAATAAAAAAAAATAAAAATAAAATGCAAGAGAATGCTAGCGAAAATGCTGGCGAAGATACTGACGAAGACACTGACAAAGAAACTGACGAAGAAACTGACGAAACTGTAGACGAAATAAACGAAATTGGAAATGTGGATATAGAAAATGTGAATACAATTTTTAACATAAATAATAAGTCTCAAAACGATACTAATAAAATAATTCTAGAATTAAAAAATGCATTAAATATTACCGAAAAACCAAATGCAGTTAAAATAATAAATGGAATAAGTCAAGATGAAATAAATGTATTAGATAATTGGTATATTTTAAATAAAATAAAAATAATTCCATGTCTATTTGAAGATATACCATTAAATTTGGGACTGTTAAATTCATTATATGCTATTGATCCATCATTTAAAAATAAAAAAATAAAAATAATTCGATATTTAAAATATACTAAAAAAGTATATGAACAATTATTAAAAAAATGTTCTGAAATAAATAAAGAAGAAAGGAAAGAATTTTGTAAAAATATCATTTTAAAAATTATTAAAAATGATATCCAAAATTTAAAAGATAAAATCTTTATGAAACAAATTATCTTATTAATTAATAAAGAAAAAAATTATATAAATTTAAAATATTATTTTCAATTTTTATTAGATTCATCTATAGATTTTTATGATTTATTTATTGAACTAAATGGGATAGAATCTATTAAAAATATTTTACAAAATTTAGCAAAAAAAAATATTATTAAAAAATATATTCCTCTAATAATTCAAATATTTAATTTATTAAAAAAAATTAATATGACATTATATATTTTAAAAACAACCTTAATTGGAATTCCTATAAATCTAATTGCTAAAAATAAACAAGATGTTAGAAACAATCTTAATTATGTTACTGATAATCCTCAAATTCAAAATATAGCACAAGAAATTGTAGATAAATGGAGATCTATACGTGATGATACTATAAAAAAATTACAAGATAAAAATAATAACGAAACAATAAATGAAAATAATTTAAAACAAACCTTTAATAATTCTCTTACTACCGATTCTACGCAATATAATGATAATAATGATAAAAATAATGATAATAATGATAATAATAATGATAATAATAATAATAGTAGTGATAAAAAAATAAACAATCTTAAAAATAAAACTAATACACCCAATGAAGGAAAAAATATTATGCTAGAAATTATTGACACACTAAATCAAGAGTATGAAAAAAAAAAAAAAAGACATATAGAATATAAAAAAGCTAAAATAGAAGGAAAAATTAAAAAATATAGTGCACTAAATAACACTAATGATAATAATAAAAATCAATATTTGCTGAATGATATATTAAATATTAAAAAAGATGTACAGTTACAACAATCTATAAAACAAAAAGATAAACAAATAAATAATCTATATTCTTTACAATATAAAATTGATGCAAATAAAAGTCGAGAACACTATCCAGACGCCCGCTCATATTCAAATAAGTATAATGCCAAAAGTGGAGATGCCAAATATGGAGATGCCAAAAGTGGGGATATCAAAAACCAAATGCCAAGTCAGAGTCACTATCGGTATTCTAACAAAAGTGGAATGGAAAATGATTCAATTTATTTAAGACAAAAAAGAACATTTTCAAATTCTCCAAATAAATATGATGAATATAATAAAAACAAAATGTATGAACAAGAATATATGTCAAATAAAAATTATAATGGAAGATATAATAAATTTCAAAATAAAAGAAAAAATATACAATATCATGATAATTATCCAAATAAATTTTCCAACAAAGAAATTGAACCAAACATAAATTCCATATCATTTACACCAAATTATAATGACGTTTCAAATAACACAAATTCAAGTCTCATTAATAAAAATAATGATAAAATAAAAAATATAAATAATTTATTTTACAACAATAATAATAAAGAAAACATAAATGATATGTTAAATTATATATTCAAATGTTATACACAATTTGAAAAAATAAAAGAGAATCATACATCTGGTATTTCATCTATTTATTATCCTATTATGATATTTAATGATGTAGACATTTCTAAAACAGATATAATAATAAAATTTAATTATAATAAATTAAATAAAACATCGATATATTTAAAACATAATAATATATTAGATACATCTATACATAATGATTTAAATGTTATTAATAAAAATATGAATCCTTTTTCAATACCTGAATTATTTACACCTTCAAATTTGAATATATTTAATTTGCCTTTTATCCCTACTATATCAGATTTTACAAAAACACAAAATATATCATCTAACATTTTCACAAACAATAATCATATTCCTAATTCGACGCTTTCCTCCGATTATAATATAAATGCAACCCAACCTACTTCCCAAACTACTTCCCAAAATAATATCTACAACACCGTAGATGAATTTATTAACCTTTTTGATGACAACATTAAACAGATTCTTCTCAAGAACACAGATGTAAAGCCAAAAATAACAAAATAAAAAATAGCAAAAAAAATAAAAAATAACAAAAAAAATAACAAAATAAAAGAACATAGCAAAATAGCAACCTAGCAAATGGTTGGGGGAGGCAAATGCCACACCTCACATTTTGCATACATTTTGCATACATTTTGCATACACTTTTGCATATTTTTTTTCTTAAATACAGCTAGCCAACTTGTTAATGAGCAAACCTGATGTTGTGAGCAAAATGCTTAAGGGGCCCCAATACATTAATGTAAGTTATTTTAAACAAATTTAAAAATATTTTATTTTTTTTTTAAATATTTCACATTTATTATTTAATTATAATTCATTTGAACTTTTTTAATTTAGGAAGCTTTATGCTCATTGGAAGAAGAATTGAAAAGCTGGGGAAAATCAAATCCAGTTTCTTAAAATGTCATATTCTTTATTTTTTTTTTGCAAAATTTTTTTTTTTTTTTTGTCATATATTAAATTTTTATAATAATAATCCTACCCTATACTATCCATATCGTATCGTATTTATTGTCTAGTCTATATAAAACATTTTATATCGTAACTTTATTTATTTTGTTTGCATTTTTATGTATTCTTATCATAATTTATTTAATATCCCTCTACCCCTTTTCATACACTTCATACATTTCGTGTCTTTAATTTTTAATTCGTAATGTGATCAAAATATAAATTATATTTTATAAAAAAAAGTAAGTTATTTTATTTTTTTTTTTTTTTTTATTGTTTAAAATCAATTACATTCTTTTTTGGATATACCAGATATAACTGAAAAAAGAATGTGCACGAACTATAAATTTAATTCGTTATTTTTATAAAAAAAAAGATACGAAAAATAAGCAATGAAAGTGGAAAAAATAAGCAATGGAAGTGGAAAAATAAGCAATGGAAGTGGAAAAATAAGCAATGTAAACCATCACTAAGAATTAAAATATACCCATAAAATAGTTTACCCATGCAACACACACACATGTATATATATGCACATATGCACATATGCAATATTACAACTTGGCAAATATCCAGACATGCAGCTCTTATTTGAATTCGTTTGGTGTGCTCATATCGGTTCCTTATAGGGATATATCCGATTGTATTCGTTTTCGCAATTCGCATAAAATGTTATTTTATATTTTTTGATTTTTTATTTTTTGATTTTTTATTTTTTGATTTTTTATTTTTTCGGTAAATAGGCTAAGCATAATTGGCAACACTTTATTTTATGACATTATTCTGATTCCTTATCTATTTGGTCACTCACCGAATTAAATGTTTCGCTTTTCATTTCGAAACTAATATTTTCATTGCCACTGTTTAAGTTTGCCGAATTGTCACCACTATTTGATGCGTTTTTGCTATTTTTTTTATAAAAATCATTACTACTCTGATTGATTTTACTCAAATTTGAAAATGATGTATTATTATTTTCACCAACAAATGATTCTCGTTTTAAATCCGAAGAACTATTATCTATTTTATTTTCTACAGATTCTTTATCTAGATTTTTATTTATCGATTTTATATTTGTCTCTTTTTCCTGAACAGAACCCACAGAATTAATTGCATCAAAATTTTTGATATCCTTTTCAAGATCAATATCAAATTGTTTAACAAAAATATTTTCAACTTGCTCATAACCAATTTCATTTATTTCATCCATAATATTTATATCGATCAATTTTTTTAATGTTGTATAATTTTGAGTTGTTCCAAGGGTTTTATTTTTTTCAAAAATGGATTCACATTTTATAGCTAGCTCATAATCAGGAAAATATTCAGGATTATTATCAGGCGTTAATAATTCAATAGGACATATTTGATATGTTTTATTTAAATAATCTTTCCATTTTAATAATATATTTGGTAACAATGATGGTTTATATATTCTTGCAAAAAAAGAAGCATATGCATAATTTTTACTCTTTAATAATATATCAATACATTTATTTATTTTGTGCAATAAAAAATAACATATAAATGCAATATTATATTTTTTTTTTTTTAAACACATTTTTCCCAATTCTTCAATACCTATCTTATCACCTAATGTTGATAAGATAATTAATAAAGATGAAAATTCATTTGTTTTTTTATAACAATGTATTGCCATTGATATTGAATTATATACTAATGCTGTATCTCCTAATATTTTATATTTATTTTGAACCGTTTCTTTATCTTCTTTATTTTCATTCTCTTTTATAATTTCCATACATAATTGTAGATTACCAGTTAATAAGGCTAATTCAAATTTTTTTTCCATATCATTACAAATTGTTAAAGCTTTATTTTGATATCCCATTTTCTCTAAAAATAAACTTAATTTATTATGTAAATTTTCAGGAATAGAACCTAATAAATTATCAGCAGATTCAAAATCTTTATTTATTATATATTTCTGATACTGTAAATAACCTATTGGTATTTTAAAACTATAAAAATTATAATCTTTATCTAATAAAAATATTCTATTATATTCATATACATATCCACAAATGTATAAATATTTATCTATATATACATATATATCATTAAATTTTTTTGTATATATATATAATCTTAAATTTTTTGAAACATAAACAAAACTATCATATATCCATGTTCCACTATCTATAGATTCATTTATTTCATTTTCAAGTTCAAAATTATTTTCATCATTAATATTTCCATTTTCTTCTTCCTTGTTAATATTATCATTTGTTTGAAAACATTTTACATCTTTATTAGATACTTCATCTTTTCTATTATAACTTAATATATATACACTATCTTCTGTAGATATTGCTACATATGTGCCCGCATCATTCCAATATACATTCTTAACGTTTATATCAATTTTTCGAATCATATTATAATAATTCCAATCATAAAAACAAATAAAATTATTAGATTTTACTCCTAACAAACTACCACCAAACAATTCAGTAATAGGATAAGGTGTTTGAAAAGAATAAAATAAAATAAAATTTTTATATATAACTATTTTATTTCCTTCATCTTTTATAGCATAATCACCATTATTACCCCATACAAAAAAAGGGCTTTTACCATATGCTTTGTTTCTTAATACTTGGGATGTATATATATTAAACTCATGATGGCCATTAACACATACAAACCTTCCATTTGGATGAAATGAAACATTGGTTGGATAGAAATCACAATTTCCTAACTCTTTTTTATTTACTTTATATATATCACCATCATTATAATTATCTTCATTATTTATATTTTGTAAATTTATAATAAATATATCAGTATTTTTTATATAAATTATCTTATTTTTAAACATTGTATATATAGGCTTATCTGATCCCATCTGAATAACCACTAATCCTTCATCATATCCTATGCATAAATCATTTTTATTTTTTTTTGCACATATAGACCAACATTTATCCATATTATAATTTAATGTAGTTTCTAATTTATACATAGAACTGTTCCATATTTTTATATTACAATCTTCTGATGAAGATATAATTATTGGTAAATTACTATGATAAATTAAACATGATATATTTTCTGTATGACCACTTAATATATGTACACATTGTTTTGTATGATAATCCCATATTCGTATTGTTTTATCATCACTTCCACTAATAATATATGATATTTCCCCATTTGATGAATAATCAATACAATTTACACCTTTTGTATGACCTGTTAAGGTAAAATGTGGTTTAGTAACTACTGGCATATTATTTTGTACACCCCATATTTTAATAGTTTTATCTAAAGAAGCAGATGCAAAAATATAAGTATCTTTAGGATTAAATTTACACATCATTACATAATGAATATGATTCTCAAATGAACATAATTTCTCAAAATTATTTTCATAATTATATAATTTTATAGTCATATCATCTGAACATGTTAATATATATGGTAATGTTTGATGTACTTCAATATATCTTATATAATCATTATGTCCTTCGAAAAAAATTACTTTTTCAAAAGTATTATAATTATATACTCTTATTAACATATCATCTCCTGTACATATTATCCATAATTTCTTTTCAATAAATTTTGCACATCGTAATGGATATCCCGATACTTCTATATTTTTTATTATATTTTGATTGGAATAATCAAATATAACTAACTTCCCATTGTACAAAGCTGCTAAGATCCATGGTTCATTCTCGTGGATGTCAACACATTTTACTTTACCGATTCGAGAATTTAACTTTTTCTTTATATCTAAATTAAGAGGCATGTTATTTAACCAACTTTTGTAATTTACTACCCTCGCCCGAGCCGTATCTATCTATGTATATCTATATATTGCTTAAATTTAGCAATTTTTTTTTTTTTTTTTTTTTTTTTTTTAATTAGCAATCACAAACGCAAAGACAATAATATACATCAGGTTGCGAACAGTTCAAAAATTGTAATAAGTAATGTTATACTAATATATTGTAACACTTTTTCTGAACTTTGCTATTTTTATAATATTTTTTTGTATGCCTTGTTTATTTATTCTTAGTGTCATAAAAATATATTAATTTATTTAAAACCGGAAGAACTAAGGAAAAAAAAAAAAAAAAAAAAAAACATATACTAAATCATAATATATATTATGTAAAAAATTAAAATTATTATTAAGTTAGATTTCGAAAAAAAATTGCATACTATAAACATTTCCACCTTATAAATTAAAAGGCTTATTTATACTATTTCAAAATGTATAACATATTTATATAATTATAAATTTTTCACAATTTATATATGCTATCTTATAAAAACGAAGAAACGGAAATAATTTCTGACATTTATAAATAAGCAATTTGATTTAGTGCTTATCAATAATAAAAATTATAAAAAAAATATTATTAAAATGATACTCAATTTATTTCACATTTTTTCATATGAACAAAATTTTTTAACTAATTAACCTATGCTTTTTTATATATTTGAAAAAATATTTCACTTTTAAAACTAATTATTTATTATCATCACATTTTTATTATCATCACATTATTTATTATCACCACATTATTTATTATCATCACATTATTTATTATCATCACATTATTTATTATCATCACATTATTTAATACCTTTATATATACATGTATAGATAGTGAACAATTCATAGTCAAATAAAACAAGCAAATATACTTGTTTCCATTTTATCCCCAAAATCCGGTTATAATATAAAATTACATTAGTCTATTATGTGCTATGCCCTTTTTTATTTTATTTATATTTTAATAAATTATATACTTGGAAACACTTGATATATAAAATAAAATAAAATAAAATAATATAAAATAAAATAAAATAATATAAAATAAAATACTAACAATTCATGTTCAATATATTTATAATAAACAATTATTTTTATATCCAGTTTTTATTAAGTTCCCCATATCTCATCTCTTAACACAAGTATATATTATAACCATCCAAAATTGTTAAGTTAAATTAGTACACACATTTTAAAACTTCAAATTTTCTTTATAAATATAATCTATTTCAAATATGTTTTAGAAAAAAAATATAAAAAAAAAAAAAAAAAAAAAAAAAAACTACACACATTTATACACCTTTACAACCCCACAATTTGTATTAAAATATAATAATAAAAATTAATTAGTCTTATTATTCAAATACTTTTTGGTGGTATATTAGAATGTGTTAATTTCATTGTACTAATTTATTAACTTGCATATCCATATAACAAATCAGCAAAACTAAACCACTCTTATAAAATATATTTATTATAATAATAGAAATATTGTTTTATTTATCTATATGTAATTTATTTTTGAGCAAAAGAGCTAGGATGAAGAACTTATATACATACATATATACTACATATATACTAATATATATTCGTTTGTTCTCCCTTTCTTATTTATAGACTATCACCCATATTATACAAAATTTTATTTATATTTTTTACTGACATATATATAGTTGTTTTACACAATTGCTAACCATTTTATATTTAATAAAACATGCTAACCATAAAATTTTCCATATATTAATTTTAGTATATTCATAATAATTATATATCCTTATATTTATTAGGGAATAATAATATTTATTTGGGAATAATAATATTTATTTGGGAATAATAATATTTATTTGGGGTTTAAAAATACAAATTCCTAATCCTATGCAATTTTCATCTTCTTATTCTTTATGTAGACATTTTATACCCATATATTGATATAAAAACAAACACATAAAATATACACATATATAAATAATATTATTTAATTCCAACTGAAAATATTGTCCAAACTGCTAATGTTATATTACCCTTAATAAGCCTATAGGTTATGTTTTCCACTTTATTTTATTTTACTTTATTTCATTTTTTGAGTTGTAGTAAACATTATATATAATATAAAAAATATATTATTAAAAAAAAATGAGAATGCACAAGCATATAATATATAGCACTATATAAATATTCAAATATTATTTATCATGCTAACAATTTATTTTAATTTCCATAAATCACAAAAAAGAAAAAATTTATATATTCCACAAATAACATCATTAACTATTATTTAATTACTAAAATAATAATATCCACAATAATATTATTTAATAAGGAATTAATTTATTATCAATTACGATTTCTCTTTTTTTTTTTTTTTCCTTTGATATATTTTCTACTCCATATTTTTCTCTCTAGACATATTAGAGAAATTCAAATACGATAGTACTGATTTTTTTTAATTTATTATATTATTTTTATTACACATTATTGTTTTATAGCTTTTTAATTTATTTACCATTTGGCTCGCTAGTATTTAACACTTTTCATTTTATCAATTCTTTTACTTTATTTTTGTTTGCATATATATATATATATATATATATATATATATATGTGTGTGTGTGTATTTACGTCCTTCTTAATTGTAAAATTTCATAAAAAATGTAAACAACTCCACACTATTTTTACCCCGATTGATGGGAAATGCTAAATTTTAATATACTCCCATCTCTTTCAATTCCCATTATTCCAACAATAATATATGACACGAAATGGCTAGCTAGCTAGCTAAATAAATAAAAAAATATAAAAATAAAATAAATAAAAAAATAAAAAAATATAAAAATATAAAAATAAAATAATTGCAACAAATCGTCCCAAGTGGACAATTAGACAATGAGAACTCAACCAAACAGAGATTTGAAGCATACCCAATATAAAGTTTATGAAAAAAACAATGAAAGTGTAGCTAATCAAAACAATGAAAGCGTAGATAATCAAAACAATGAAAGCGTAGATAATCAAAACAATGAAACGGTGTGTAGAATGTATTTAAAGCAACTGCATTTGTATGTTAATGTTTATTATGACAATACATATAATAATTTTACCAAATGGTTAGTCATTAACTTCCGTATTTTTATTTTGGAATTATATCAAAATAAAATAAAATGTGTATTTCCAAAATTGCTTAAAAATAATTTAAAGATTTATACTTATTTAGACATTAAAATTTTAACTATCAAGTTACATATACTTTTATATTTGTTTTATTTCATTATTATAAAAAAAATAATTGTACAAAAAATTATACTCTATTTTTTACAAATATATCAAATAATATTCATTTTTATTTCGTATTATGTTTATCGCATTTTATTATATGCCAATAATATAATAAGTAATTATCTTAATAACACAAAAATCATTTTTATTAATAAAAATATTAACACTACCAAATTATTGGATAATATAATTCTGAACAAGTCATACAATAATAATGTTTCAAAAAATAACAAATTTGTGTGTGCAAAAAAAATAAAACAACAAAATGGATATAATATAAACTTCCCCATAACAAAAAAACATCCCTTACGACATCAATGTAATATTACACACAGAAAAAAAACAAACTTTTATTTATCTATTATTTTTAGACAAAAATTTAAAACATTCATATGTAGTAGTAACGAGCACACCGCCCAAACCAACTCCCCAAATAGCCACAACAATAGTAGAGAAAATAGCAGCGAAAATGGCAGCGAAAATAGCAGAAAAAATAGCAGAAAAAATAGCAGAAAAAATTGCAGAAAAGAATGCAGAAAAAATTGCAGCAAAAATAGCGGAAACAATAGCGATGATGATGAAGACAAGACATGGAATAAACTGAGCAATGATATACATGATTCGGATGAAAAAGAAGAAAATATTTATAATAGAAATAAGGAAAAAAAAAAAATATATAAAATTGAAAAAATAAATTCAAAAAATGAACAAAATTTAATTAATAATAGTCAAGAATCTAATTGCATATATAATGAACTTAAAACATGTAATGAGTCAGACCTTTGCAATCAAATTTGTTTAGATAGTAATATGACCAAAGAAATAAATTATAGTAATAAAAGTCTTAATCAAATAAAAAAAAAATATATAAGCTTAAAAAAAAAGAGAAGGTTACTAAAAAATCTATCTTTTGTTTCATTCAATGCAGGGTTGCTAGAATATAAAATATGGGGAATGTGTATATATCAAAATCCACCATTTATTTTAAACAGATTGTTACATATGCCACATGCATTAAAAAAAACAAACACAGATATAATAGCTTTACAAGAAGTATATAATGATGAACATATCGAATATCTTATAAATAATTTAAAATTTATTTATCCATTTTATGCAAAAGGATATTATTGTAATCCGATATTTGAGAAGGAATTTAAAAATTCAGACAATCTATCTGAATATGTTGATAAAATCAAGAAGAAGAATAGAATAAAAAACATTTTCCAAAAAAATGGAAAAAAAAATGAAAAAAAAAATGAAAAAAAAAATAAATACAAAAGTATGCGAAAGAAATATTTTGCCCTAAATCATGGATTGCTAGTATTTAGCAAATATCCTATTATATATTCTTGTTTTCACAAATTTAAAGATGTGACATATATAGAATATTTATTTGGAACAAAAGGTTTTCTTGAAGTTGTTATAGATATTCCATATTTTAGTCGCATCACTCTTTTTAATATTCATTTAGCTAGTGGTTCTGTAAATACAGAATCAAAATATATAGAAAAAATTAGAGATTTTGAAATAAAACAAATTATACAAACGGCACAAAAAGCTCACAAAAAAAATACAATCCCTATTATTATTGGAGATTTAAATGCTTCTCCTCATTCTTCTCCAAAAAATTATTATTCCTTTATTAAAAATGGATGGGTAGATGCTTGGGTATATGCTAGAAATATCAAAAAAAAAATTCACAAAATTCACAAAATTAATAAAAATAAAAAAAGTTGCAAAAATATTAATAACGAATCTATGGCTCTCAAAACAACCTTAAGACAACAAACAAACATATCAAATCAAATAATTCAAAACCCATGCAATCTAAATATAAACGATAACCCCACTTCTTATAACCCTAATTTTGATAAAACAAAAATCGAGGAAAATTTTGATGTAAAAAATGAAAATCCTATGGATACAATCAATGCAAAAAAACAAAATAATTGTTTCGATATAAAAATAGAGAAAAAAACAAATAATGCTATAGAAAATATTATTAAAAATAACAAAATGATGAATATAGATGATATTAAATATGATTTAATGTTTTTTTTTTCTCAGAAAATGGAAAATTGTAATTACGAAAATAGAAAAATAGACGCAGATAATGAACTAAATTTCGGAAAATTTTCAAACTCAAATAAAAATAACCCTCTTGAAACGTTTGCAAAAAATAACCCTTTTGATATGTTTGGAAATAGTAACAGTTTTGATATGTTTGGAAAAAATAATAAAGTGTTGGAAAGTTCAACACATTTTAATTATAAAAATAGAGAAACACAAATTGAAAATGATAAATTATTTATTTCAAATACAAACATAAATGATATAAACAACAATCAAACTTTTATTGATTATAAAAAAATCTCAAATTATAGTAATATTATGAATAATTCTAATTTTCTATCTAATAAATATAATAATACATTTGAGGAAATACCATCAAAACTATACATAAATAACGAATTTGGAAATAGTAACATTAAAACAAAAAATATCTCACAAAATTATTCTATGTGTGAAACAATAAACTATGATGATAAATATATTACAAGTTTTATTTATGAAAATATAAATAATTCAAATAAACAAATCAATAAATCATATAGTAATATATATCAAAACTATACTAATCCTTACACAAGAAAAATACAACCAAACTCTTTTATAGCAAATTCAGAAATCTGTAATTATAAAAATGTGTATATATCAAAAAGTTTTATAAATTATAATAATAATTCAAATCAATTTTTTACTAAAAATAAATGTTCATATATTGATATAGATGATAAAAATGGTTCTGAAATAAACATATTTTATAATAGTGATAAAAATTGGGATATAAAAAAAAGTAAAAATATAAAGAAAATGAAAAAATGGAAAATTAATTTCAAATCTTATACACACTCAAGACATAAATTTAATTCAAACACTATTAGGTGCCAAACTAAGTGGTCTTCATTTCGATTCAAACCTCGTTTTCTGAAAATTTACAATCCAATTTACAATCCAATTTATAGTCCAAATTATAGTCCAAATTGTGATTCAAAAATGAACAGAACAAAACAGCCATACAATCTATCAAACAAAATCAAGAACAAGACAAAATATTATATTATACGAAATAACAAAAAGCATCATAAAGCTTTAAGATATAAAAGAAAAATTTGGTTGCATATAAATAATAAAATATCAGAAAAGAAATTGGTAAAATATAAGGGCATGAATAATATACATAATAATGTAACAAAAATATCTGGAAATAAAAATATAAAAAATATACAAAAAAAAAAAAAGGAAAATATTTATTATTATAATAATAAATTATATAACAGTTTTAAAAATAAAAAATATAGTAAATTTTTATTATTATTTTTCTTAAAATTAAAATATAAAAAAATAAAACAAAAAATACAAAAATTATTATTCGGATTCGAAAAAAACAAAAATGATCACATCACAGAAGATCAACATTTATTATATTACAATTGTAATGACATAAATGAAAATAGTTATATGGAAGATAGACAAACATTTTTAGACCCTCTTTTTAATAACATACGAGAAGGGAGCAAAAAAACAAAAAAAAAAACAAAAAAAAAAATCCACAAAATCTACAAAACTTACAAAACATTACAAAGCCTTATTTATAATAAAATAATTAAAGTTTTCCAAAAAAGCAAAAATTATAACACACCTTTTTTTATGCAAATAAATGATTCATTTTTAAATAATGAAATAACTTGGGATCCATTAAATCCACTAAATATAATAGGCCCACATTCTGATTGTACGGGTCTTAGATGTGATTACATATTTTTTCCATCTATAAATAAAAATATTTGGAATAGATGCTTTGATAAATATTACACTGAAGAAATAGAAACAAATATAGAACCACAACTAAATTATGAAAATAATAAATTTTATAAGCAAAATAATCTCTCATTATCTACAAACAATAATACTGAACTTGATATTTTAAAACATTATTTTATAAATCAAGCAAAAATAATATTTAATAAGCCATCTGTAACTGTTAATTATAATCCAAATGATAATGCAAATGATAATGCAAATGATAATCCAAGCTGTAAACATTTAAGTTGCCACCTTTTTGGTGCAAAAATAAATAATATAAATTTCATAACCCTATCTGACCATTATGCTATACAAATTGATTTAAAACTAAAAAAAAAATACAACAATTTTAGAAACACTTCCTATATGTATTCTACTGATTAGTTAGCTATCACATTTATATTTTCCAAATATTTGTTTTATTATTTATTTGTTATATTAATTAAATTTTTGTATGCCTTATTTATTTTATTTACATGTGTACAGGCATATCCTTTTTTTTTTCACAACTCACTGAAATAAACAAAATATAAAAACAAAGGAGTTTGAAAAGTTCACGGTTTAACGTTTTTAGTAATAAGAAAAATGAAAAAAAAATGAAAAAAATAAAAAATAAAAAATAATAGCCGGTTAAATAGCCGGTTAAATAGCCGGTTAAATATCTGATTAAATAACTGGCTAAACAAACTTTCGAAAAATTCTGGGGCGTTTAAAAATCGGGAATTAATTTATTGAATCATCCTTAAATTCAGGAATCAAAATTGCACAAACATAGACACATGCATGTATGCCTATATTGAAAGATGCAACATAAATAGAATGTAAAAATTGGAAAGATTCCACATTTAAATAATTCAAAATTCATGTATCCTATTTTTTAATTTTAATAAAAAATAATATGACTATGGAAAACGTAGGTTCCACATATTTCCTCCAGGAATTATAAAAATTTTATTTTTTTCAAATCGGTTTATTTCTTTATATTGATCGAAAAGAAAATCTTCATCATTATCACCATCATTATCACCATCATTATTACCATCTTTATCATCATCTTTATCATCATCATTATCACCATTTTTATTATCATCTTTATTTATTATAAGGCCACTATTTAAATTGTCTTTTTCCACATTTGACAAATTATAATTTTCTTTTTTAGATATCGATTTTTCATTATCAAAATTATAAGACATTTCTTTATAATCATTTATTTTATTTTCAAACTGTTCACAAATCATAGATTCATTTTTTTTTAATTGTTTTACATTATCTATTATTTTAGCATAAATACCATGAATATATAAATTATCATAAATTTTTTGGAATTTTTTTTTTATTTCATTTTTTTCTAATTTGAATATTTTATATTGTACTTTTATTTTTATATTTAAAATATTTTTATAAATATTATCTAAACATTCTGTTTTTAATTTAGTTTCTCCATTTTCTTCTTCATTATTTTTTTTACAATTTATTTTGTATAAAATATCAAAAACAGTATTATAAATAAATCTATCTTCTTGAAATGAAATATATATAAATTCAAATTTTAAGTTTAATAAATTTTCACTAACTGATTTTTCAGTTTCTAATAATGGTACATAAAAAGAAATAGCATTTTTTATTTTTTTTTCATCACATTTAGAATTTGCATATTCTAATTTTGTAATATCATCATAATATCTATCCACTTTTACATCATTTGGAACAGAATCATTTTCTTTATTCTTAGATGTAATATTTTTTTCAAATAAATTTTCATTTTTTTTATCAGAAGATAATAAAATTGGGATATAACATGTGTAAATATTGTCTAAACAATTCGACTCATAAATTATTCCATTTTCATTAACATTTATATAGTTATTATTTAATATATTTATACATATATTTCTTTTAATACTTTTTTTTATAATAATATCATCTATATAACTATAAGTCATAAAACTTATAATATTTTTATAAATATAAAATTTTTTTTTGTATAATTCAGTATCGCACTCTTTTCCCACACACTTTTCAAAATGGTCCATTTTTAAATCCATATTACCAATTCCACTCACAGTTTTATATTTCTCCATTTTTAAATCCATATTACCAATTCCACTCACAGTTTTATATTTCTCCATTTTTAAATCCATATTACCAATTCCACTCACAGTTTTATATTCCTCATTTAAATAAACAAGATATTTATTAAGAAAAAAGTTCTTCATATGTATTTGTATATCATCTGTTTTTTTTTTTTGAATATTGCAAAGTTCACATATTTTTTTAATTTCATCATAAGTATATAATGGTTTTTTTTTCTCTAAAATATTATTTAAAATACGATGTGTAATTATATCTATGTATCTCCGAATTGGAGATGTAAAATGAATATAATTATTTAAATTTAAACCAAAATGATATGTATTTTCATTATTTTTAAGATTTGGAACATAATTTGCTTGCTTATATAATTTTAAAATGTTATATTGTAAACATAAAAAACTATTTTTATTTAAAACTTGTTCACAAATTGATAATATATTATTTATATTATTTTTTTTTATATTTATTATTTTATTTATTTTATTATATGTATTATGATCTATAATTTGTAATAAATTATTTTTTATTTCGTTTGTTGTATCATCATGTATCCTTAAAATTCCTACATTATTATATTCACTTATTTTTTTAGCAACTAAAAAATTTGTAAAAATCATAATTTCTTCTATCAACATATGGCTTTTAATTTTATTTTTTATTATTTTTATTTCGATATTTTTAACATCCATTTTTTTAATTACATCTCCAAATATGCTTCCAAGCAGTTCATCGTCATTTCCAAGCAGTTTATCGTCATTTCCAAGCAGTTTATCGTCATTTCCAAGCAGTTCATCGTCATTTCCAAGCAGTTTATCGTCATTTCCAACCAGTTCATCGGCATTCCCAAGCACTTTTTCCTGTTCGCAATTTATTTCTGTTCTTTTTAAAACATTTTTGACGTGATCAATAGAAATGGGAACCATTTTATTCGTTTCATTTTTATTATTTAAAAAAAACATTAACATTTCATTTTGACTTATCGTTTTTCTTCCTGTTTTATTTTTAATATCTTTCGATAATAAATATAATCTAAATATATCACTAGCTATTTTTATTGACAAATTATATTTATTACATATTTTTTCAAAATCTGTAATTAAATAATCTATCCCAACATTTCCATTAATTAGTATCTTCTCTTCCCACTCTTTTATATAATCATTTTCTATTTTTATTTTGTTTTTATTTTTTTCCAAATATTCTATCCTTGCATAAACATCATCTATAAAATTCTCAACAGAATCATAACATAATTTATATTTATTTTTTATTATGCTTTTTTTCATTTCAACATTTTCAATATTTTTTTCTTTTATATATTCATATGGATTTGATAAATTATCCAAATAAAAAAAAACAGAAAAACACAATTTATTTCCAGATGTATTTAAAGAGCAAACATCTTCGCTTATTATTGGAGGCAGCATGTGGAAGACCCTGAATGGGGAAGTAAATTGGGGAAGTAAAATGAAATGGGCAGACAAACTGGGCAGACGAAATGGGCAGACAAACTGGGCAGACGAAATGGGCAGACGAAATGGGCAGACGAAATGGTAAAGCAATATGAGCAGAATGAACGGGGCAAACAAAATGGTAAAGCAATATGAGCAGAATGAACGGGGCAAACAAAATGGTAAAGCAATATGAGCAGAATGAACGGGGCAAACAAAATGCGCAGGTGAACGGGGCCTACATCAAATCCATGTAGAGGGTGTTGCAAAGGGTTGCAGCTATTTTGTCATAATACGAATTTGGAGAAACAAAAAAAGAAACATCCGAAATATGAACACCGATTTTATATTTATATTTTATATTTGAAAATTCATCAAGAGGAATAAACTGAATAGATAATGCATCGTCTAAATCTTTTGCATTTGGTGGATCTATTGTAAACACATCTAGATGTGTTAATATTTCTCTATTTGTTAAAAGACTTTTAATCATATATTTTTCTATTTTTTTTTTTTTTTTTTGAATTTCTTTTAAATAATTTATTTTGGAAAAATAATCATATTTGATATCTCCATTTATACTTTTTTTTTTTCTTTCAATAAAAGTGTCTATAAGTTTGTTTCCAATTGTTATTTCAGATTTTAGATAATTCATTTCATTTTTTTTATAGATATGAAAATTAACTTTATAAAAATATAAAAAAAAATATATAATTGAAAAAAAGTTTTGTTCATTTCCTAAAATCGAAATTATATCTCCTGTTGGGTTTATTTCATTTTCTTCCCATTTTCGAAAATTTATTAAAACATAAAAATTTTGTTTTTTTTTTTTAATATAATTTAAAATTCTATTTGTTATTTTATCTCTTGAATCATAAATAAAACATGGAAGTCTTGTATCTATGGGTTGAAATTTTGCAAATACTTCCTTTTCTTTTTCGTTTTCGTTTTCTTTTTCGTTTTCGTTTTCGTTTTCCTTTTCCTTTTCTCTTTCCTTTTCTCTTTCCTTTTCTTGTTCTATTAACACAGTTGATCCCCTTTTTGCCTCAAATAAATTATTTATATATTCTTTAATATTTAAATAGTTTAAATTGCATACAATTTCGATATTTTTTCGTTCTAAAACCTTAATAACTCTACAAAAATTTTCTTCTTCATTTGTTTTGTTCTTTATGCTTTCATTATCAAATATATATTTCAACTCTACTTCATTTTTTTCATTCTTTTCATTCTCTTCATTCTTTTCATTTTTTTCATTCTCTTCATTTTTTTCATTTTCTTTTATGCTTTTTTTGATTATTTTTCGCCTAGATGTATATGCATATACTATGTCATTATTTAAGGCTCGATTTCTACTAATATATCCATAAACATTATAATATTTTATTTTAGATGTGTTGGGTTCTACTTTTTCTTCTACAACAAATGCTTTAGTTGTGTCAAACGGAGATACAAATAATGTTCCTTTTAAAATTTTATTTTTATCATTATTTTTATCATCATTTTTGCCATCATTTTTGCCATCATTTTTGTCAGCATTTTCTAGTTCAGCAATTTTATCCATATCCCAATATTTTTCATATTTAACATGTACATAATTATTATTATTTTTTTCTCTAAAATCAGATCCTACAAAATTGCATTCAATATTTTTACAACTCTTTTCAAATACATTTCTTTTATCTTTCCCACCCCTATCTCTTATTTCGTTGTCTTTCCCACCCCTATCTCTTATTTCGTTGGCTTTTTTTTTGCAATTTTGCTCATGCTCATTTTTCAAGTTTCTTTTCTCCTTTTTAAATTTATTTTGATTTGAACTAACATCCTTATATTTTAAATATATTTCTTTTCTTTTTAAATATTTCCCATTTGAATGAGGGTTCTGACTATTTATATTATCTTGCTTATTAATCAGGTATCTATTTTTATTATTAGTTTCGCTATTTTTTACAATTTCCTTAAAGTTGTTTATTACACTTTCGTTATCACTACTGATAATCGATTTTTGTCTATTTTTTTTCTCGTGAACAATTTCGCTTTTTTTCTCGTGAACGTTTTCGCTTTTTTTCTCTTTCAACTTGGTATAAATATTGTTATAAAATTCATTATCGTCATAAGAAATTGTGCTATCAAGTTTTTTTTTGTCTCCAATATTGCTATGTTGATTTTTGTTCACATTTTCTATAATTTCAGTTGCTTTACTTTTAGCTTTTAAATCTTTTACTATTTTTATATTCTCATATATTTTTGTATAAAAACAAATTTTTCTTATATTTTTAAAAAAAAACATATTTAATTTTATTTCACACTCTTTGTATCTATATTAATAAAATATACTTCATCAAACTCATACTAAATATGATATATCTTTCTTTCCTAGACACTAATAACTTCTTATTTATAATTAGCTAAGCTATTATATCTTCATCATATTTTATCATGACCTTTCATATACAATAATTTATTTTTTTATATGAGATGTATAAAAATGTGAATATTGTTTTTTTTTTTTTATATAAAATCAAATATAAATAACAAATTCATTTTTGCTAATTCTAAACAATTATACTGACAAAATATATCAAGTTAAAAATGATAAATAACAACTATAAAAATAGATAAAAAATTCAAACACGTATATATATATATATATTTAAAACAAATTAATTACATAATATATCAACATGAATTTGTATTGAATTAAATTTATTTCCTCAATTTTATTTTATCCATTATTTATCACTTTTCTACTATTTTCATTATTTTTTTTTTTTTTTTTTTTTTTCTTAAAAAATTGTATATATAGAGATTTTTTTTTTATATCGAAAAATTATAAGTGCGTGGAAATTTTTTTACCCACTTTGGAAAAATATTATTCCCATTTCTATTCAGATTACTGATAAGTGTATGCAACAAAAAATGTATGCAGTAGTATAATGGCAAATGTGAGAATAAATACCAAGGCATGTGTTACATTGGATATACCTTTATACATGATTTTATTTAATTTTATTTAATTTTATTTTATTATACTTTATTATATTATACTTTATTTTATTTTATTTTATTATTTTTACTTTATTTTACAATTAAAGTGTTTCGATTTATCAATCTGTTTAGCTATTTGAAATAGTATATAACTAATAAATGGAAATTCACAAATAGCTACTACATATATGTGTGTATTCTTCAACTCCCATTTTCACCTGAACGTTCATATAAAAATATATCATTATTTTGCCATCGAAAAAATACTATTTATTTTTTTAAAATAATGGGTAATAAATTGTCCACAGAAGATCATATATTTCGTTTGAAATTAAAAACCAAAGAACTAGTAAAATATATAACATTTCAAAATTATAAAAAAAATACAAAATCAATTAAATATAACATTACATATTAAAACCCTCCATATCTATTCTATTTTATCTACTTAGGAAAAATTGTCAAACAGATCTGAACTTGAAGAAAAGCGATTTGTATTGGATGTCAAAAAGGCAATACAAGCCGGCAAAATTGACATGGCAAGGTAGGGTCAAAAAAAAAAAAAAAAAAAAAAAAAAATACATATACATACAAAATTATGCCCATTTCGCTAACAATGTACGATCGAACCGTATCCACTGTTCCGTCTTTTATAAAGCACAACTATTTTATCCCAGTATTACCAATTTTTATATTAACACTATTTTTTTTATAGATTATATGCAGAAAAATGTATAAGGAAAAAAAATGAAAAAATTAACTATCTAAATTTAAGTAACAAATTAGATGTCCTTGTTTCGAGATTAGAAGGAGCACATAGAAGCGCATCAGTTATTAATCAAAAATTTTGATAAATTATTCATTTTACAAAATAATCTCTATCTCATATATCCACGATTATCCACATGCACATCAAATATTTTATCCATTATTTTGTTTAGCTTGTTAAAGATGTCAGTGTAATGATCCCATTAATACAACAAATCAACTCAGAAACAAACGCAGTTAAAATAGGAAGTGATGTGATGAAATTGGAGAATATTTTCGATGAAATAGTAGGCCATATATTAAAAACGTGCACAAAAACATGCACAAAATGTGTGTAGAAATGTGTGTAGAAATGTGTGTAGAAATGTGTTCCTCCAATTATAATATATTATTATCTTTACTTATTTACAGAGTATCACATCAGATTTAATAAACGATACTGTCCAAACTTCATCTGCCATTGTAGCACCCACAGAAGAAGTACATATTATTTATTAAAAAAAAAAAAAAAAAGAAAAAAGAAAAAAAGAAAAAAGAAAAAAAGATACTGCACCTTTTCTATACCTTACATTTTTTTCTTTATTGCACCCTTACCATTTCAGGTCGACGAATTAATATCAAAAATAGCAGATGAACATGCACTTAAATTAGACGGACAATTGGGACCTACTAATTCAATAAATAAAGTAATCATACGATTTTGTAGTTATACCAAATTTGTGAAGTGTATAATTTTCACTTTTTTTCACTTTTTTTTCACTTTTTTTCACTTTTTTTATTTTTGTAGCATTTGGAGGAAATTACCAACATGAGCGAAAGAATCAAAAATTTGAAATAAAGCACAGAAGAAACATATTAAGAAAGGTTATGTTGACTTTATTTATGAATATGTTTTTCTGCATGTACAAGACAGGAAAATTATGTATATTTCACCTACCCTAACTTTAAATATTTCTCATTTTATATTATTTGATTTTTTTATTTTATTCACATATGCAATAATATATTTTTTCACATGCATTTGTGATAACATTGTTTTTAGTTGCTTCATGTTTTGTTTTTAATTCTTTGAGAAATATGTTTATTTTTACATAAGTGTGTATAGTAAAATGCTTATAAATTATATTAATTAATCTGAGAAATTACTACCCATACCCATTTATTTTTATTATATTTTTTTTACCCATAACTATTTTAAAAACATTTTTCCAATCTATTATATTTTTTTCCATACATTTGATAATCACAATAATTTGGAAATGTTTCCCAAAAAAATACACAATTATATTCTTAAATATGTCTGTATATATATATACTTATCTATGTTTGGAAATTTCCCATGTTTATACGAAACAACGTATTTATATGGTTAGTATACCACCATTTAAGGGTTAAATAAATTACAAACAAATATAATAATAAAACAAAGGTAGTCATATAAGCCAAATATAGGCGAAACGAAATGAAAATACACACAAATCGAAACACCTAAATATTCAACTTTTATCTTTTTACATTCAAAATTAAATATAACATATAAAAACAACACACACACATATATCTTGTTACTAAAAAAAATTAATATAAACACATTTATAGACAAATATGTTTTTAAAAAAAAGAAAAGATATGCTCATAATTCTATTATACCAAACAAAATAAATAGCTAGCCAAACAAGTTTTTTTTTTCTGACCATGTTCATATTTTTATTCAAATATGTATCGACGAAATTAAATTATTGATCAAATATTTGGCCATACTAAATAAGAATGTGTCTTTTTGTTTTTTCAATATTAATAATTCTTTATTCCTTAAATTATTATTATTTGTATCGATATTTATGTAAACACTTTTATGATTGTAATTTTCATCATTATTTATCACACTTTTTGTTTTGTGTTTCGTTTTTAAGCATTCTTCGTCATATTTTTCAAACAATATTTTGCAATAAGAAAAAAAAATTCTTTCATCATTGGAATAATTATTATGATAATTATAATTATTGTTGTTTTCATTTTTCACAAATTTTAATAAATTTCTAAATTTTTTTTCATTTATTGTTGTACACCTTAATATGTAACTTGATTGTCTTTGAGCACAATTTTGAATATACAATTTATACCACTTGTTATTTTTAAAAATGTTTTGATATAAATCAGTATATTCATCCGATTTTAAAAAGAATAATTTTATATATTCTAAATAACTTTTTTTTTTTAAAAATATATTTTTATCTTCATAGAGTATAAAAATTTCGGGCTGTAACTCTTTACCACTGAAAATTATTTTTTTTAATATATCTTCAAAATTATTAACCAAATTAAATAAACTCTTGAAATAAATATTAAATATATTAAAGCTTAAGGAATTGCTCTTTTTATTATTATCCTCAACATTATTTGTAACATCTTTTAATATGTAATTTTTCTTTGTTAATGAAATAACGTTAGAATTTTTTACAATCCCCTTATTAGGTGTATATAACTTTAAGCTTGGTTTGGTATTTTCAATATTTAATTCTTTCAACTCATAAAATATACCTTCATCATTATTATTTAAGCTATTTATAATCATGTAATATTTATTCTCTTTAATATCATGTATGCTAAAAACAACATATGTATAGATACATATAACATAACTTTTTTTCATATTGCTAGTACATGTACAATTTTTAATGAACTCATTCATATAATTTCCTTTATTATCACAAATATTATTATAGTTATGATTATTATTACAACATTTTTTGTAAAGAAGGGCAAATCGCTTAACCCTTTGTATACTTACTATTCGATAATTATTTTTAATATCTTCTTGATTTTTATAGACATATTTTTTATTTAACAATTTGTTAAAATTTATTTTTTTTATTATATCACATGATTTTATGTCAATTTCTTCAACTTCTTCAAGTCCAATAACATTAAAAAAGGAATCTGAATTAAATACATTTTTGGCATATCCTTCAATAAACCATATATTTTTTTTTTTATTTAATTTTTTTAATTTGTCTAAAACAGTTTGATTCCTTTTAAACATACATTTTATTTTATCTTTTATCTGTCTTATTGAATTTTTAAAAGTGAATATATTTTTTATGTTTCCATTTGATATATTAAATAATAAATATTTATTTCGCTCACGATTTTTGTTCACTCTTTTATATTCTTTTATGTTATTGGACCATCTATTTGTTACACATTTATCTTTTAATTCATCCAAACAATATAGCTTGTTTACCTCGGATACTAAATTATTTCCAGTTATTTTACTTTTTGCTTTATTTGTTATAAGGATAAAAAAAAGAGGGAAAAAATAAACTGAAATTTTCATACTTTATGGGTATGGAGCCAGTTGGAAAAATTAAAAAAAAATTCATTATAGTAAACATGTCATATATATACTTTTTACTTCTTTTTTTAACCTCATTTTTTTAGTCTTATATTTTCGTCGTTTAAAATAAAACAACTACATTCCCCAAACAATAATATAACCTAATATTTAAGAGTGATAAAAAAAAAAAAAAAATTTAATAACCTACTAAAAAATATGACTTGTTCATATATTTGTAGATATTTCTTGCCCTTAAAAAAAAAAAATATGTATTATATAGCTAGTTCGTTAAATGTATTTCATTTTTATAGTTATCAATTAATTTATTTAATAGTTTAAAAAAAAATATATGGATATATCATTTTTGTATGAATTTCACATATGTTGAATATGCGTTTTTTATCAACTTTATATTAAGGTACAATTTTTGCTCTCTTTTCCATTGTTTAAAAAAAAAATATTTTATTAGTTAATCGTGTTTCCAATTGCATATTATTTTTTTTAAGCATAGGAATAATGTGCATATGCGGACAAAAAAGTCTCCTTATATTATTATAAATATATAAAATACATTAAATATTTTTATATAATGAAAATAAATTTAGGTACCCAAATTACTATTTTAAGATTAGTTAAAACAAAGTTTCCCCGATAAACACATCACCACATAATGCATTCATCTCCGAAGCACATATAATTTACACATTCTTCAAAAGCATAAATATCATATATTTATTATCTTCCTTAATGTCTCCAATTAAGCACAATATGCATGCATATATTCTTTTTTCCTTTTCATGCGCTATGCATTTTTTATAAGTTTTAAAAAAAATTCGAAGCATATCATAATGATTTAGTGTTATGTAAAATGATTTAGTATTATGCAGTAATGATTTAGTATTATGTAATAATAATTTGAAATATAAAATTTGCTATATCAAATTAGTTATATCAAATTAGCTATGTCAAATTAGCTATGTCAAATTAGCTATGTCAAATTAGCTATGTCAATTTAGCTATATAAAATTAGCTATATAAAATTAACCATAAAAATCAGCAAAAATTAATAAAAAAAGTTTTGGAAAATTATAAAATGCGGAGCGACGAAACTAATAAAGCAAACAAACCAATCGAATTATCTCCTCTAGAAAATAATGATGAACAAAATAATGATGAACAAAATAATGATGAACAAAATAATGATGAACAAAATAATGATGAACAAAATAGTGATGAAATTAACGAGTTTGAATTAGAAGTTGAAGAAGAAGTCATTAATTACCTATCTTCTCTAATATATAATAAAAATGTTAAGCATAAGATTGTGAAAATAAATAATTTAATAGACGACCAAATATATAATTATATAGAAACTTGTAATCATTTAGGTAATATTACTAATTTAAATAAAGATCCAAAAGAAGAAAATCAAAATATAAAAACAAATCAAGGAACATTAGATACCTCTCATATATCCAACCCAATAAATGAAGAAACTAGCAAATATACAATTCATTCCAAAAGTAGCGATAATTTTGATATCATAAAAACAAATACATTGCCATTATTCTTATCCTCAAAATTAGATCAACAAAAAGAAGATCAAATAAAATGCAATCAAAATGAAAAAAAATGCAAAAATTTTAAAAGTTGCACTATAATAAATGAGACAACAAATATTACACTTTTATACAATAAAAATGATTCACAAACAAATGTGTTATATGTATGTTATGATGAAGAAAATGATGAATGTGAAATATGTAATAGTTATAGACTGAAGTATATGCCAAATATGAGCATGTTTAAAAATGATAGTAATAACGATAAGGGTAACGCACCCCAAAAGTGCAATGAGCATTTACTAAATTCATTAAAAGATTACTTCTTTGTTTTAGGGTCAACATCAAGCTCAAGAAAATATATATTAAAAAAAAGTGAATTAAATTTTTTATCTGTCCAAATAAAAATTAATGAAAAAAAAATAGGATGTAGAAAAAAACTTGACCCATTTACATTAACATCTAATATATCAGTAGCAAAGGGAATGAAACTATTACATGTTATTAATAATGATAATAAATTAAAACAACAAATTTTAGAATTAAGTAAAAACAAAAAAGTTTTATTGTTAGTAGGAGATGAAGTTATTTATTGTAATAACCAAATATACGAAAAACCAAAAAACAAAAAAGAAGCATATAATTTTATTAAATCTTATAATAATAATAAATGTTATAGTTATAGCTCTATTACATTAATCGATTTAGTGTCTAACAAAATTATGACTGGAATTGATGAGTCAGTTTTAAGCTTTACTAATATGAGTGACGACACTATAGAAAATATTTTAAACGACCAATCTATCTATTATTGCGCTGGTGCATTAAAGATTGAAAATGTTATTATGAGTAAATATTTGCAAGAAATCAAGGGAAATATCGACAGCATTTTTGGCTTGTCCCTGAATCTCCTATTTCATTTAATCAACTTGTTATGACTTTACCCCCTACCGCTCATTAGCCAACCTACCACTTAGCCAGCACATTATCTCATTTATTGCTATTTTTATTTTTCTCCAACTTTTTGTTTGACATCTATTCACTACACACATATGTGCATGCACCCACTCAGCCGTTCCGACAAACTAAATTTGAATACACATATTCTATAACAGTGCATAATTCTTTATACTTTATTATCCATACTTTCATTATTATACATATATAATATAACCACTTTAAAGGTGCTTACATATTACATTTGAGTTCAGTAAAAAAAAAAAAAAAAAAAAATAAAATAAAATAAAATAAATAAATATATTTATACATATATGTGTATGAATAGGGTGAAAAAATGATCATAAAGAAAAGAGTGATTTAATTATGTGTATGTATGAGCACTTGGTTTGAATTGTAAAACAAATCCAATCTACAACTATTTTATTCGTTTCTATCTTTGTATGATATCTTATTTTCTTTTATTATAATAAACTAATATAAGGACTAATTTATTCATTTTACTATTTTATTTTTTTCTAAAATTAATGGATCAATAGCTGGTACACTAGGAGATTTCGATCTTCCTTTTTCAAGAAGGTTTTGAAAAAAACTATGCAAAAATTTATCGCTTTTATCATTATTATTTTCATTATTTGTTGAATTATAATTATTATTTTCATTATTATCAAGATTATTATTTCGATTTCCTTTGTCTGTATTTCTCACTCCATTTGATAATGCACTATTATCAATATCAATAGAATTCATGTCTTTTTTTATATATTCATTTTCTATGTTATCATTAGAAGGGTTTGTAGATATACTAGATAAAAAATCGTTATAATAAATTGCAGGAACTATATTTTGACTATGTTCAGCAACAATTGTTTTATTTGTCATTGGTTTAATAATAATAGAATCATATGGTTTGTTAAAATTTCCAACAAAAGTATTTTTAATTGATTTATTTATTAATTTTTCATCATCATATCCTGATGGTATAAATATTTTTTCATAACAATCTAATATTTCATTTTCTTTAAATGGGAAATCATATAATCTATGCATTATATATTTATATAAAAGTTCTATATTAATTAATTCATTTTTATTTATTGTATTACAAAATATGATTGCACCTTGATAACTTATAGCTAAATTTCTTAAATAAGATATGATTACATCTATATATCCTTGATAGGTTCTATTATTTAATATTTCATATCCATCCGATTTACATATCACAAAAATTATTGGAAAAGATAAATTTATTTTTATTAATTTTTTTTGATTTTCTTCATTTTTTACATTGTCTATATTTTGTTCTAAACCCGAATATACATCAATTTCTCGATTCTCTTTTTTTTCACAATTTTTTCCTTGTTTGTAATTATATATATATTTTTCTAATTCATCTTTTAACCCACTAACAATATCTATATCATAATTTGAATACAATTCCTCATAAATTTTATGCATAACATCAACCCAAGTATTTATTTCAGAAATTATATTATATGGTTTATATAAATCAGTACAAATTAATATAATAATTTTTTTTATATTTTGAATTTTTTTAAGATTTTTAATTAACAAACTAGTATAAAAAGGATGTTGTAAAATCCAAACATGACTATTACCTTGTGTATCATGTATTTTTTTATCATCTTCGAAATTTTTTATATTTAAACATCCATAATCAAAAGGCAATACTCTTATTTCACTTCTATATAATAAGTCTAAATATTCTCCATCATTTTCTAATGCTATTTTTTGCAATGCTTTTAATAATGAAGATTTTCCCACATCTTTATTTCCTAAAATTATTATATGACTACTTTCAACTTGTTCATTTTTATCTATATTTAATTTTTTTAATATTTTTTTATATACACTACTCTGTTCATCTTTTATTCCTTCTTCGCCATTTTTTTTTTCTGAATTTTCTGCATTTTCAAACTTGATTTCATTTTTCAAAAAAATATTTACCTTGCCATTGTTAAACCCTGAACTTTCCACTTCAATTGGTACTCCACTCTCTACTTCATTCCTCACCTCATTTCTCACCTCATTTCTCACTTCATTTCCCACTTCATTTTCCACTTCATTTCTCACTTCATTTTCCACTTCATTTTCCACTTCATTTCTCACTTCATTTTCCACTTCATTTCCCACTTCATTTCTCACTTCATTTTCCACTTGGCTCTCTTGCATGGTCAGCTTTTTACTAATAACCTGGCTACCATTTTTATTGTCTTTTTGTTTTTTTTTATTTTTAAAATTATCATCATTCTTTAATTTTGAAGTAGCTAATATATTTGCACTACTTCCCTTGACCATATTTATATTATTTTTTTTATTAAACAAATTTTCTTTTTTATTTCCTGAATCTTTTGGGATTTCTCTTCCATTTCCTGAATCTTTTGGGATTTCTCTTCCATTTCCTGAATCTTTTGGAATTTCTCTTCCATTTCCAGAATCTTTTGGAATCTCCTTTACATTTCCCTTTTTTTTCCACAATGTAACAGTACTTCCTCTTTTCAAAAAGCTAGCTGAGTGGTTTGAATTGTTAGAAGTGTTAGACATTTCTTTCTTCATTTTTAACACCGTTTATATATCCTAACCTATGCACTATATTGCGTTTGCGCATGTACTATCTTTTACATGTACTATCTTTTACATGTATTACGTTTTACATGTATTACGTTTTACATATATTTGTAACTTGCCCCTTTTTTACTTATTTTCAAATATGCAAGACCGACCAAATGAAAAATAAAATAAAAAAAGAAAAAAAAAAGAAAAAAAAAGAAAAAAAAAAAGGAAAAAAAAAAAAAGCCGTATCCGTTTTATAAATAAAATACTAAATATATTTCACTGCATTTTGTTAATTGTTGTCTTAACAAAATGCTTGAATTAAATATAAAAAATAGATAGAAGAAAAAAAAAAAAAAATTCGGTCAAATAATTTGAATGATGTAGTAAACTGTTATAAAGGTGACTGTTTAAACCAAAAGCAAAACTTGGAAAAATCAAACATGGAAAAAATAAAACATGGAAAAATAAAACGTGGAAAAATAAGAATAACATTTATGTTAAATTTATCAACTATATATATATTTTTTTTTTTTTTTAAATTCAAATGTGCATAGTATTTTAAATTTTTTTTTTTTTTTTTTTTTTTTTTTTTATTTCCTTAAATTTGTTCAATATAAATACAAACAGTTTTGTCTACAAATTGTTTTATAATATGTTCTTAAATAAGTTACAAAATAAAAAATTGTCTTTTTTTTTAGAGAAATATATTATGCTGTTTTGCCATTATCACCTTGTAAACGAATATTTATTTGATCATTTGTTTGATCATTTTCCTACCCATTTTCCTATCAATTTGTTTGCGTTATAAAGGCAAGCAAAAAAGTTAATGCATATAAAACTGCCGATAAAATTACATTCCCCATATTTTCATTTTCCAACAAATACAAAACAGTAACTATTGTATCATAGCCTTAAACCTCCCATTTGCCAACTTTAAAAATTGGGGAAAAAGCTGAAAAAAAAGCTGAAAAAAAAGCTGAAAAAATTGGGAAAAAAAGCTGAACAAAATTGGGGAAAAAAGCTGAAAAAACATTCGTGTGCTACATATTTCCTTCACTATTCATTTCCTAAACCCAATAAAATATGTGGTTTATAGGTAGTTCATATAATTGATACATTGCCAACAGTTCGATACATTTTTTTTAAATATATTTTTATGAATGTGATAAAAATGGTAAAAACATTATAATCGTTTTATATATACATAACAGGGTTTATACTCACCACCTACAAAATACAGTGGCACATATTTTGTGAAAAAAAAAAAAAAAAAAAAATAAATAAACCCAAAACAAAAAAAAGAAAAAAAAAAACATATTTGACCCAATTAGTGTTATTTCCCCAAATATATGGTTAATTAAGTTGCAAATTTTTTAATTTTGTATAATTTCTTATAAATTTAATTTATTTATAATTCATTAATTTGTATATAGTTATATATTATTTATTTGTTTCATTTTGAAATATAATTAAAAGTTTCTATCTATTTTATGTTTACCTCTATTTGATACTTTACACTCTTTTATATAATTCAAATCAAATGCAATCTATTTTTTTATAACCTCATTTAAGCAACGATTTCCAAAGTTTGATTTACTCACCCCCCCCCTAACATTAAATAATTGAGAAACTGACCAAATATATAATAAGATCGACCAAATTGTAAAAAAAAAAAAAAAACAAAAAAAAAACAAAAAAAAAAACAAAATGTACGAATGTATCCAAAACTACTTAACAAAACATATAGATGAACAAAATATTTATGTTAAAAAATGTGTTTCAATTATTGGGTCTCCATTAGCTGCTGGCCAATCTCTTGGAGGTGTAAATAAAGCATGTGACAATTTGAGGCAACTCGGATTATATGATGTTATTAAAGCTATGGGTTGGAAATATAACGATATTGGAAATATTGGGGAAAGTATATCGATCAATACTTTTCTAAATTCAGCAAATGCCGAAAAGGGAATCAAAAAGGAGGCTGAAAAGGAGGCTGAAAAGGGAGCCAAAAAGGAGGCTGAAAAGGAGGCTGAAAAGGGAGCCAAAATAAATGGCAATGAATCAAACTACTATAGCAATATAAAAAACGCACAAGTGATTGGCAAATTTAGTGAACAATTATTTCAAATCATGAGTTCAGAAATAAAAAAAAAAAATTTTATTTTAAATATTGGGGGAGATCATGGAGTAGCTTTTTCAAGCATACTAGCCACACTACAAACATATAAAAATTTAAAAGTGATATGGATAGATGCACATGGAGATATAAATATACCAGAAACATCTCCTTCTGGAAATTATCATGGAATGTCATTAGCACATGTATTAGGATTGTTTAAAAAAAAAGTTCCACATTTTGAATGGTCAGAAAATTTGTTACATTTAAAACCAGAAAATGTAGCTATTATTGGAATAAGAGATATTGATAAATATGAAAAAATCATTTTAAAAAATTGTAATATAAATTATTATACTATGTTTGATATAGATAAAAAAGGTATATACAACATTATTTGTGAAGCTTTAAATAAAATTGATCCAGATCAAAATTCTCCTATACATATATCATTAGATATTGATAGTGTCGATTCAATATATGCTCCTGGAACTGGAACAATAGCTAAAGGTGGTTTAAATTATAGAGAAATAAATTTATTAATGAAATCGATATCAGATACAAAACGAGTTGTATCTATGGATATTGTTGAATATAACCCACTTTTGGATGAAAATGATAAAGCAGTTCATGGAGATTCGCTACCAATTGATCCCAATGCTACTAAAACTGGAAAATTATGTCTTGAGCTTATTGCCAGAGTCCTAGGCAATGATATCGTGTAACCGTGCCAGAGTTATAGCAATGATATCGTGTAACCGTGCCAGAGTTATAGGCAATGATATCGTGTAAACGTATCCCTTCCCCATGGCACATGCACGTATGCATCGTTTGGCTTAGTACATGCGCCACTGAACCAACAGCATTACTAAATTATTATTTTTTAAAAACATCTAATTATATTAAATTTGTTTATAATTAAAAAAAAAAAAAAAAACATATAACTGTTATTTGAACATTACATATATATATATGCCAAATAAATAAGCATAAAAAGCATTAATAAAAAATTAGACATAAATTTAAAAAAAAAATTAAAAAATATACCTAAATAAATAAATAAATATAGCAAATTATTATTGTGTATACATTCTATATATGTAACACATATTTAAAATATAAAAAAAAAATACACATGAAAATTTTGAAATTATATTACATTATTAAAAGATATATAAAATTTGTATAATGCTATAAACTACATATATATTTCATTACGTATTTTTTTTTTTTTTTTTTTTTTTTTTAAAACGAAATGGTCAAAACTTTTTTCTATTATAATATAAAAAGAGAGTTGTCATATTTATTTATTTGGTTTTTATGCGGATCACAATAATTAAATTTATTGCCAATATTATTGCACATTCCATAATTAAATATCTTAAAATAATCTTTTTCATAATTAAATGTTTTTTCTTTTTCATATCTTAAATAACTATCCCAACTTTCACATTTTTCTGTATTTCCATTACCCCAATAATAATTTTCACTATTATTATCACTGTGCCCATTTTTATCATTATTCAAATTCCAAACTAAATTATTATTATATATATAATTCATATTATTCATTAAATTGTTTCTTCTATCATTAATATAAAAATCATTCTCCGTTTCAGCATTTATTAAATTTTTATTTAGCACGTTATTATTTAGCACGCTATTATTTAGCACGCTATTATTTAGCACGCTATTATTTAGCACGTTATTATTTAGCACGCTATTATTTAGCACGCTATTATTTAGCACGCTATTATTTAGCACATTGTTATTATTATTATTATTATTATTATGATGATGATGATGATGATGATGATCTTGTATGCCCATTCCAATATTGTTATTTTCGTTATTTATAATTCTATTGTTATTATTTTCAAATCCAAAATTATTGTAATTAACTATATTCTCAATATTCTCCACACCTCCATAATTATAATAATTCATTTTATTGTTCATTTCTACATTCCCAATATTGTGTATATCTATATTGCATATCTCATTATCTTCTTCTAAACCCTGGACATTATATTTTAAAAGTGAAGAAGCAAAATTTGCATTTCCATTTGCATTGCCATTTGCATTTCCATTGCCATTTCCATTTGCATTTCCATTTGCATTAGTATTATTATTCACAATCGAACCGTTTTTATTTTGAACATAATTTATAGATGCTGATAAATTATTATTTTTACTTTCTTTATCACAAATTAAAATGTTTTGATTCTCTATAACCACACCTTTATTTTTATTATAAGTTTCATTATTCATATCAACAATATTATTTACAATTTCACTTGAAATAACACTAGAATAACCTTTTCTAAATTTGTCTATATTATTATTATTATCTTCCAAAAATGATAATACATTTAAATTATCATTTAAAAATTGTTCTTCACTAAATTTTGAGCTTTCTTCATGTTTTAAATAATTTGTTAATGGGCCCATTAAATTATTTACTGCTTTATGTACATTTTTATGATTCACATTAGAATTGTTATATTTTGAATTTTTAGATGTAAATTGTTTATTTCCATAATCAACTGTTTCTTCATTTCTTTTACTAACTTGATTATTTGTTTGATTGTCATTTGAGGTATCAATTTGTTTATTCATTATTTTATTTCCATGTTTTGCCATTTTTTTTGCTGCCCTTTTATTATTATTACCATTTACAATTACATTACCATTTTCATTCATATGATTTTCTACATTAGCCTTACCATTGTTATTTTGCGAATTCTTATTTACATTCTTTATATTTTGTTTTATTATTTTATTTTTAAATTCATAAATATTTTCACTTCCATTTGGATTATCATTAAATAAATGAAGATCTCCTGAAATTCCTAAATCACATATTCCATCACTTTTTGTTAATATATTATATTTATTTGATATAACATTTTTTTCTTTTTTTTTGGATAATCCATAATATCCTTCATTTCTTTTTGAATTATCTACACTACTACTACTATTACTACTATTATTATCTGTTCCTATCTTTTTTTTTTCAAATTCAAATTTATTATTATTTATTCCATTTATATTCTCATTTTTAGTTTTACATGTACCTATTATTATATTTTTATCTGTTATTTCCATTGGGTTTTCTCTTAATTCATTTTGACCATGTGCATATCTACAAAATTGACCCGAAAAACATTTTCCTTTGCTAAAGCTTTCACATAAAGCAGTTTTATACAAATTTTCTGTTGCTCTTAATTCAATATTGGTATGTGCATATTTACATTTCTTATCATTACATGTTTCATTTATTTTTAATTTAGGGCATAAGCTAGTTTTACATAAATTTGGCAATTCTCTTAATTCATTTTGGGCATGTGCATATAAACATGTTTTTCGTCTTTCACATTTTCCTTTAATATACCATGGACATATTTTTGTTTTATAAAACAATATTCTCCTTTCACTCGTATTTACAACGTTATTTAAATTATCATCTATCTTTTTATTTTTTACATCATTATTTGTTTCTTTCCCCATATTTGATGTAGTTTTTTTATCTCCGTATTTTGAACCTTTTTTATTATGCATTTTTAACTTTTAAAAAAAAAAAAAAAAATGTATATCCTCTCTTATTTTCTACCCCCTTTTTATTCTTATCGAATATGCATATCAGCCCACAAATACAAGCATATAAAAATATGCAATGCTATTAAAGTTTAGAAAATATAATAAAATAATCTATATCTATCTATCTATACATATATACATCTACCTATACATATATACATCTACCTATACATATATACATCTACCTATACATATATACATCTATCTATCTATACATATATAATAAAACAAAAAATGTTTCAAATTGTTCAAACATACGCATACATATATAATGCAAATATTGTGTAAAAAATTATTACTACTACTAAATTTGTAAAAATATGTTCATTACAAATAAATAAATTAATGTATATAATATAACATGCACAATATACGTTTGTTCATAATTTATTCAATTTGATAATATACGTCTTATAATATTTAAAAGTTTATACATTCTTACTCGAATAAATATATATCTTCATATATACAATGTAAAATAAATATACAATTCAATAATATTTTATTAGATATACAAAATAAACTACGGCTTTAAATTTATTTTAATTATACATATATGTATACATACAAATAAATATCACATATTTTGACATAAAATATATAATCTCATCTAGGAATTTATACAACCCTCAATCAATAGATATGCAAAAAAAACGAAGCAAAAAAAGATGAAGCAAAAAAAGGCGAAGCAAAAAAAGGCGAAGTAAAAAAAGGCGAAGTAAAAAAAGGCGAAGCAAAAAAAGGCGAAGTAAAAAAAAACGAAATAAAAAAATTAAGCAAAAAATGAAATACTGACGAAATACTGACGAAATACTGACGAAATAACGACGAAATACTGACGAAATACTGACGAAATACTGACGAAATAATGACGAAATACTGACGAAATAACGACGAAATACTGACGAAATAACGACGAAATACTGACGAAATAAAATTTAAAGAAAGCAAATTTAATCTTAATTTTGCTACCACACAAATGAAATACAAGCCCAAATATAAGTCAAGTCGAGTTCATATATGGAAATATATTATTCTGTCATTTTCTATCCTTTATAAATATTTTCTTAAATTAAATAGCTTTAAAAAAAAATATATATATATATTAAAAACTTACACACAAATATAAAACAATAGTAATATATTTTCTGTTCTACTTTGCACATGCACATACATACTACATGCATACATACATACTACATGCATACACACATACATACATATATCTTTGCAACCGTTATTCTATATACAATCATGTATTTTTTTCAGGAAAATTATATTATATATAAAACAAATTAATATATGATCTTGTTCATATATTAATAATGCTATTTTTAAATATATAAAATGTGATATACACAAATATTAAAAACAAAAATAATTTTTATACATGTGCATTATATATACAGTTATATAACACTACTAAAGCAAAAGGCATATGCATACATATACTTTAATATATATATAGCGAGATTAAAAATGTAAAAATAAGTGCATAATAAGTGTATAATAGAATATTTGCTCTTTGGGAGTTTTAGAAATGAACCAAAGTGTGCATATCTATACAAGCCCGTTCACTATACATGTGGAAATATTCACCAAAATATAAATACACATATATAGTATTTTTTTTAGTCCAAATTAAAAAAAAAAAAAAAAAAGATATATTAATTTTTAAAAATTATAAACAATGCGAAAAATATAACAATAAACAAAACTATTAAATTATAAAAAGGAAAAAAAAAAAAATATATTGCATACACATAATAAATAATATAATTCATATATGCCTTGAAATAAACAAATAGAATCGTTCAATTTCCACACTCTTTTTTATTACATAAATATATAGTTAACACAATTTGAGCGTTATATATATCTAAGATCTAAAAACACTATCATATATACATATACATATAAACATATATATCATATATATATATAAAAAAGTCAAAGAATGGTTAGTATATAACATATAATCCATACATTATTGTAATATATAGGTATGTTTTTTTTTTTTTTTTTTTTTTTTTTTTATATATACTTATGAAAGTTTTGTAAACACTTTCGACACAAAAAATTAACTATTAAAAATTATTAAAATAAATTTAAGCAAAATAATAAAATGTACTTTTACATTTCCAACTAAAACTTAATTATTGGATCTATTAACAATCGTTACATATAAATGGTATATTTTATAATCATATATAAATATAAAAAAAAAAACTTGTTTTAAAACAATTATATATATATATATTACTATATAGTTTGTATTATATAATGTTGTTTTTTTTTTTTTTTTTTTTAGTTAATCTTACAAATATATATTTTTTTTTTTTTTTTTTGTATAAGAAATTTATACTTTTATCGAACATTCAAAAATTTTTCATTAAAAAAAAAATTGTTATATATAAGATCATAATAAAATATAAACAATAAAAACCACGCTTTTTAATTATTGATATTTTTTAATGCATATAAATATTTTTTGATTATAATTTAAAAAAAAATAAATTATACATTCTATATTAACAATAATTTATTTTATGTAAGCATCAAAATAAAATAAATAAAAATATAACATAATAAAATCAAATATAATAAAATATAACGTAGTAAATATAACGTAATAAATATAACGTAGTAAATATAACGTAATAAATATAACGTAATAAATAAAATATAATACAATACAATGTTATAACATAATAAAATATTATAATACAGATTATTCTGCTAACAACATTTATTAACTACATAAATTTATTAGCTTTTTTTTGCTATTTGAATGAAAAATTGTGTACTTTTATTTATAGCATATATGTAACACTACTATGACCGTTATCTTGAAATAAAAATATAAATAAAAATATATATGCGTATATATATGCGTATATATATGCATATATATATCTATATACATATCTATATATATACAATGGTTTTTTTTTGCTATAAAAAAAAAAAAAATTAATTATACTTAAAGAATATTGTCAATGCTAATATAATAGGATTTTATGTATGGCATACAAATTTAAAAAAAAAAAAAAATAATGCAAAATAATAGTGAGTGTCAAAATGGCTTAAAAAAAAATTAAGGCATGCTTTATTATGGTTGTATATAATATTATATATTTATTTAAATGTAAATTTTTAAAATATTTCAAATTTTGCATGACTATAAAAAATTATTATAATAGCTCTATAAATAATAATAAAATTGTATGCAAAAAAAAAAAACTATAAAATATTATAAGCCATAAAAAAAAAATGATACCAACAATTTATATCATATATACAACAATATTAATACAGCACTAAATAACAAGCGATCAAATCATTGCAAACAAATATACATACAAACTTATTTTTATACTTAACAAAATTTATAATCTTATTCATTGTTTTTTTTTTTTTTTTTTTTATTTCGTCTTTTATATTAAATAAATTATTAATATAAAATTATAATACTTCCTTTATGCATGCTATATATATACATGCATATTGCATAACTGTAAATACATATTTCACATTTTATATATAAATAAAGATACATATAAATATATAGAAAAGGGTACTTTTATTCTTAATATATATAATAAAATAGTATTAACAAATTAAAAAATCTTAACTCTAAAATTGTTATATGGTTATGTTAATTTGCATTATAAACAACATCCCTTAATTGCATTACATACGAATCATTTCGCAAATTTTATAACTTAAACAAAATGAAACAGCCACTTCAATGTATATTTATTATTATATATACTTGCGGAATGTAAAAAGGTACAATAAATGTAAAAATTTCACGAAATTCGCTACATTTTTATTCAAACAAAATATTATGAACTGTTAATACACATAACTGTAAAATGTAGTAATGTAATTATATGCAATTGTAAAATAAACGGATATGTCTAAAATTATGTCACATTTCAATCAGCTCTTTTTCTTATTTATAATAATAATGCTGAAAATTAGCTATATATTAAAGCCCAATGCGCAAGCCCTTTAAATATTAAGCATTATAAAATACCGTAATATATATATTTTTTTTAAGTTTACAAAAAAAAATTTTCATTTTATGCATACACTTAGAAATCACAAATGTATATTTTCTTTATTTAAAATTATAACTAAAACAAATTATCACACGTAAATATCTCCATGTATAATTATTAAAAATGTAAAATAAATATTCTATCACATATTTAAAATTAAATATACACATAATATTGAAGGAATTATTTAAACACTCTTTTAAAGGCTTAAGATAAGCACCATCAAATGAGATAACATATTATTACTATTACTATTACTATTATTATTATTACTATTACTATTATTATTATTATTATTATTATTATTATTATTATTATTATTATTATTATTATTACTATTACTATTACTATTACTATTATTATTATTATTACTATTACTATTATTATTATTATTATTACTATTATTATTTTTTTTTTTTTGCACAATTTGTAATATGCACACATAATTAAACGCGGCAGGCTTAAAACCTCGATTATAAATTTGTCAACCCAAAGATTGGCCTCGCCATTTTTTAAATCAAGCCAAATAAAACAAAACAAAACAAACTTCACAGTCTCATGCTAACTCACCTTTTCAAGCATTATAGAAAATTATATAATACATGAAAAGCTATTTTAGGGAAACCTTTAGAATAATTGTGTGAAATATCTTATTATTCACAAACATTGCTTTGAACATTTTTCACATTCCTTTATTTTCGATTATATTGCAATTACTATATTATCATTGCGATTAATGATTATTATTTTTATTTTTTATTACACTTCCATATTAATAAGTTGAAAAAAAAGCAATTAATTAAAAATACATTAACATACAGGTATAAAATATAAAATGTAAAAATTAATATGCACATGGTCATAATATCATAGGAACATAAAGTATTATATAAAATCTTTGTTTTCTTATCACTACATACATAGTATGTATATGCATATATAAGTATGTATTACTGTAATTATATATTATCCTTCAAATTATCTAACCAAATATGTTATATGTGTTTTTCCAATATATATCCAGTTCGTATATATAACTATTTTTTTTTTTTTTGCCTTGCATGTTCATAAAATTATGTATATTTTTTTTTTTTGTGGCTACAAAGTAGCTATAATATAAATTATTTAAAAGAAAAAGCCTAAGACTTTTCCTCCTGTATGTTTTCTTCTTGCTTCTTCGTGATCCATAATTCCATAAGGGGTTGTTAAAATTAAATGTCCGAAAAGTCTACTTGGTAATATGTTAGTTATAATTTTTTCAATTTCGTCAAGCTTGACATCATATCTGCGAAAAAAATGATCATATATTTTTATGGATAAAATAAAAAATGACATATTTATGCACTACAATATATAAAATTATTATTTTTAAAAAAAAAAAAACATACCTTGGAGATATTACTGCACATTTATTTATTCTTCCTAATAAATTTACAACAATTTTTCCTGATCTATGATCATCAACAATTTCGAAATTTCCAATATATCCTTTTTTTTGCATATATTGTAAAAATTTAATTACAACTTTTGAAGAAGGTCGAATTAAAACTTGTCTCCTTCCTCTTTTCTCAGCATTGTTTATTGTTTTCAAACAATCGGCTAATACGCTCATTCGAACCATCTGTAAATATTTAAAAATTAAAATAAAAAAAAATATTACATATATATATATCACTTAATTTTTAAAATACTACTAAAATAGGAAGCACTATTATACGTATATAATATACATGTATATGAACAACTTAAAACAATATATCTACAATATGAAAAAATAAAGCGCTTTAAAAAAAATTACATTTTAGGGATATACTATATATTATATATATATATATATGATGTAATTATATTTAAAAAAATAAAGAATATCTACGCTTTCTTTCTTTCTTTCTTTCTTTATTATTATTATTATTGTTATTCATTTATTTGTTATTTTTTTTAATAATTATAGCTTAAACTTTTAAGTACAAAAATGTGGTATATATTACTCATATAACTTAATATATATATAAATAGAGTTTTATTTATTACCTTGCATAAATTTTGGCTTTATTTGTTTTTTGAATGTTAAAAAGTTTTAAGGACTTTTACAGGAAATTAAGGTGAATTTATAAAGTATATAAATAATACACTTTGTCCCTTTTTTTTTTATAAAAATTATTTTAAAAATTTGAAAATATTAAATTGTTAAAATTAAATATTACATAAAATATTTTTTTTTCAACTAAAAGTTTAAAGAATAATTTATACCATATATATGATAATATTGTATACATTCATATATATTTTTTTTTTTTTTTTATTTTGCCAAATTATAATATACTGGTTCCACAAGCATATTATATTGTATTGTATTAATTATATTATATTGTATTGTATTAGTTATATTATATTGTATTAGTTATATTATATTGTACTCTACATGTTAAATAAAATAAATCGTCATGCAAACATATCTTTGCATATTTCGTTATATATGCATACTGACATATAGCTAAACATTTGTTGGCAAATAAAGTATTGCGTTCTTTGTGAAATAGCACTAAATTTTATAACGGGTTATTATATATAAATTGCTTTACTATTTTATATTTTATTTTTTTCTATACTGAAAAAAATATACTTGATATTTTCATTGTATTTTTAAAATATTTATTATCATGCATAAAATAGAGTAAGGTTGTTTTGTACCCTCTTTAAAAATGTTAATTGAATTTTACATTTTCTCATAAGTATGAAATATATTTTTTTTTAAATTGTTAAGAAAATATCTATATAATAATTATGCAATTATAAATATAATAAAAATCCATATTTTATGTAATAATTTTTTTTTTTTTTTTTTTACTTAGCATATATAAAAAATAGTTAAATTAATTAAACTGTAAAAATATATAATGAATAATGTGCCTATTTTAAAAAAAACATGTTTTTTTTTTTCTACTTTATAATTTCACATTTTATGATTTATTCACTTATTTAAAATATTCTTTATTTGAATTATCAATACTTTATTGTTCTTTCTCGAAAAAAAACGTAACCCCAAAATAATATTCAAATATTACTAAGTTGGGGATACCAAACTAAAAACTGGAACAACATTTATAGAATTTTTTCTTCACCCATAAAATAAAATACGAAATATTGCACAAGTTTGTAATCTACCATTTGACTGTTCATAATATACAACATTTTATAAGCATGCTTCTATTTTATTCTATTCAAAATGATAACCATAATACCTTCTTTTCACTAAATAAATATACACAACCTTTTTACATGTACTATGTTGTTTCGTAATATAATACATTAACTTTTTCCTTTCCTTTTTTTCCTTTCCTTTTTTTCCTTTCCTTTTTTTGAGGGAATGAACTATATACATGCCCAACATTGTGTATCATAAATTCGTTTGTATAGCAAAATATATACAACATGAAAATTTAATTGATATAGAAAGGTTTTATAAAAAAAATATAAATAGTAGTAGGGATAATTTTATAAGTTATATTTATATATAATAATTTTTATTTTAAAAGGAAAATTATGCATGTACATATAAGTGAGAATGCATAAAGATTTGGGTATAAGATTCAAACTTAAATTTGTTTTATGAATGAAAACTTACAAAAAAAAATAAAATAAATAGATACACAAATATGCCTAAATAAATACGCAAGTATGCCTAAATAAATACGCAAGTATGCCTAAATAAATACGCAAGTATGCCTAAATAAATACGCAAGTATGCCTAAATAAATACGCAAGTATGCCTAAATAAATACGCAAGTATGCCTAAATAAATACGCAAGTATGCCTAAATAAATACGCAAATATGTGTAAGTAAATTATGGAGCTAATGCAAAAAGCTTCGGACAAATAAAATAATAGCAATTGTGTAGGTTTCTAAAATATCCATAAAAAGGGGAACTATGTGTTATATAACTTTGGGGGAAATATAATTATAATTTATTTTCGTATAAATAATTCAATTTGTAATTTGGAACAATATTTTTATTTTTTATATCTTTAAATTATATGAACCATTTACCAATGTGCATAATTTTTCCTGTTATAAAAGTTATCATTTTTTTTGTATTTTGTTTTACCCCTTAATTTTTAAATAAATAATTTAAAAAAAAAAAAAAAAAAAAAAACAAATGGCCACAGGACACTTTGTCCTATATATATTTTTTAATCTCCAAATATCGATATATCCATTATTTTAACTTTTTAATTTTCCGTTATATGCACACACATACTACGGTAATGTTAAATAATAGCCAATTTATGTATAACTTTTTTTTTTTTTTAATTTTTTTTTTTTTTTTTTTTTTTTTTTTACACATTTCTTCTTCGAACTCCTTCTTGAACAAGCTTTTCTGCGATATTTCCAGTAAATTGATTTAAATGGTTAGTAGCTGTTTGGCTAATTTTATGAACAGTATCATCAATTGCTTTTTCATGTTTTAATAAGATTGGACGTATAACATAATTATAAACTGTCTCGGCACCTCGAACTTGTGGCATATATAAATATAATAAGAAAAGTAATTTTATTACATAATAAAATGGAACCCAAAATAATATTATATCAATTAAATATTCAATAAAAAAAAATAGCGAAAATACTACCCAATATGTAAGCCATAATTTTGTTTCTGCATGTCCTTGTGACTCTACCGCTTTAAATGACTGATATGCTGTTTGAAAAAAAAAAAAAAAAAAAAAATACATAAATATATATATATTATAACTAGTAAACGTCTACTCTTATATCTTTTAAACAATTCACAAAAATGGGGTGTGGAAAAGCGCGGAAAAACATTCTCCATAACGCCTCAGTTAGCCATGTTACAAAAACATGTACAGTGCAGGTAAATTTCTCTCTTTTTTTTTTTTTTCGCTACCTGGATAGGCAAATCCAACCAAATTACAAATTAAGGCTGCCCCCCAACCTAAAACCAAAGAAATAAAAAGAGCAGAACCACCAAAAACAACAATATAAGATGGTTTAATTCCTATTTTATATCCAAATTCAATTATAAATGGATAATTTTTAAGATATTCATCTACTTGTTCAAGTTTTCCGCTTAAATCAAAACTATTTAAGGAATCTCCTAAAATTTTCGAGGACATACGTTTTAAAGAATTTTGTTTGGTTATAGGTTCGTTACTTGGTTTTTCATTTTCCTTTTCCTTTTCTTTATTTTTATACAATTTACTCATCCGCATTTTGTTATAATAAAGTATTTTTTTTTTTTTTTTTTTTTTTTTTTTTTCAATTTATTAATTATAAAATACCAATTTCTTTATTTATTTGTCTTTGCTAATTCAACTTGATATAAAAATGTGCATTTTTGTTTTAGAATAAAAAAAATTAATAATAATACAATGGTAGATAGGTGCTTGATAAGTTCCTTGAAATTTACTAAATTGGGAAAATGCACACACACTATATTATATATATAGATATTTTATGGACTTATTATATGCACACATTTATATAATTTAAAGAAAATAAAAAATGCAAAATATATTGCCATCCACATATATATGTATATATATATATATATATATATATATATATGTATATTTATTTATTTAGAGAAGTTAATTAAAAGATATCCTATCGATCTTCTTCAATTCCAAACAAAACATATAAAAATAATGAACAAATAAATTACTAAAATACTTATTGCATTTTTGACAATAATCTTATTTTTATTTTATTTGAGAAACTATTCACTATTTTATTATTAACAAAGAGAAATATAATATACACCCTCTTAAAATTAGCTAATGATACATGTTCTTTATATATACATAATGAATTATAGATATCTATTATCTTGCATTTTATTTCCCCACTAATTTTTATTTACTCTATTTATTTTATTTATTTAATAATATATTTTCTCAATCTTAAAATAGTTTAATTTGACTAGTAAATTTCTCTTTTTTTTTTTTTTTTTTTTTTTTTTAAATCGGAAAGAATTAGTACGCAATAAGGAAAGGAGTTATACATAATATGGGGGGGGTAGGAAATAAAACGAATAAATATTTAAAAAAAAAAAAAAAAATAAATAAAAATATAAGTAAAAATATAGTAAAAATATAAATTATATTAATGTACACGCTTCAAAAAAAGTAGAAAAATAAAATATAAGAAGCATATCATAGTGCATAAAAAAATATGTATTAGAAAAGGATACATTTACAAAAAATTATCATAACATTTTACTTTTTCAGTGAATCCGTTTTCTTTTCTTTTCTACACTTAAATATATTTTAATGAGTTCGTATTTTTTCTCTTTTCAAACATTTTATAATAAGATATTAACCCAATAAAATGTTTGAAAAAAAAAAAAATGGGCTTATAAAATATGCACAACTTTTTTATTATACATTTATATTATCAAACAAATTATCTTAAAACTTATATTTTCATCATTGATTCTTTTTCTTATTTTCAAAAAAAAAAGTATCCCCCACATATACACTTGCTCTCTCTATATTATTTAAAAAAAAGACAAAAAAAGCAAAGCAAAAAAAGTAATGTACGAAACAAAAGTAATGTACGAAACAAAAGTAATGTACGAAACAATGAATTATTGAGATAAAAACATGTTGGGAATAAAAATTATGAATAAATGAATATTTTATAAATTTTTTATGCAACCGTCTTTTTATTGATAAATTGTGAAAAGATCACACATAATTATTATACATCCTGATTTCGAATAGAATTTTGTTAAACTTATACGAATTAGAAAATAACAATAACTTTATTTTATTCAAATAAAAAAAGAAATATTAAAAATATTTTTTCTAGTACCCTTTATTTATATATGCATAAAATACAATCACTTTTTCATTCCCTATTTTGTTAAATTATGAACAATTTTATAAATTATAAATTATATATTTTATATATTTCCAACCTATTCCATCTCATTTCCAACCGATTCCATCTCATTTCCAACCTATTACATCTCATTTTATTTCTCAAAAATAAATATCAAGACAAAAATCTCTACATATAATAATCCACATTTTGTTTCTTCGCTAATTTTAATATACATGTACATGTACATAATTTTGTTCTCATTCGCTTACTACTTAATAGTTAATCCAAATAAATGCAAAAAAATATTTTGACAAATAAAATATTTATAACATATTAAATTATTTTATTTAAAATAAATATAATAAAAATGTATAAGTAATCAATGTTATAGTTATTTTATAGTTATTGTTATAGTTATTTTATAGTTTTTTTTTTTTTTTTTTTTTTTTTTTTGGAGGGGGAAGGGGAGCATATAAAAAAAGGGTTACCTGAATTTTCCCATACCTTACAAAAATATATATGCATATATATAGTGGATAATAATATATGTTAGAATAAATATATAATGCATATTTTTTTTTTTTTTTCTCTGATTCGCATATTTTATTTAAGTGAAAAAAATTGAAAAAAAAAAATGAAAAAAAAATGAAAAAAAAATATGGTTTAAAAATTAAATAATTATTTAAAAAGCATGCACATTTATATTCTCATAGTTTTTTATAGTTTTGTATAAATTAAAAAAAAATGACAAATATAGATATATAAAATAATTAATATATTTTTCCCCCTATTTTCAAGTATATATATTTTTTAATAATGAACTTTATTTGAGGCGTGGATATATAATCTCTTTTTATTTAAAATGTATTTGCGTTAGCAATTTATATTTATAAGCCCCCCCGAAACGAACAATCAAACAAGCAATCAAATAAGCAAGCAATCAAACAATCAATCAAACAAATAAATAAGCAAATGAAATTAGCAAACGAAATTAGCAAACGAAATTAGCAAACGAAATTAGCAAACGAAATTAGCAAAACGGCCAATGTTTCGACACTTAATTATTTCCATGTATGTTTAATTCAACGTGTTAATTGTTTGTTTCTCAATATATGAATATATATATCTTTCCTTTTGTATACATATCTTTCCCGCTTTGTACATTTCTCCTATATATATATATATATATGTCAAAATAGCATATATTAAATATTACTATAATTCATTCCCCTTTTTATCTTCCATTTTTATCTTCCATTTTTATCTTCTACTTTTATCTTATTTTTCTATACATACATCGTCTTTTTATTGTCTTTTGATTCATACCTTTCTTTTGCCATTCTGATCATTTTTATTTTCAATATATTTTCAAAAAAAAAAAAAAAAAAAAAAAAAAAAATACATATATATATATACATATACACGTACGAGTTAGCACAAAACACCATAAAGTGGTTTCTACTTTAAATAAGTTTCATAACAACTTGATCTTTTATACATTTATAATTTAAAAAATGGGAAAGACGGGAAAGCAATATATTCTCGACCCACCATGTGTCAAAACAACATGCTCAAGTGAAGAATCATATATTCGATGTGTTGAATATGGAAAAGCAAAAGCAACATATAGTAATTTTAATTTATTTTTAAAAGCAATTATGGCTGGAATATTTGTAGGACTTTGTGCCCATGCCTCAGGAATAGCAGGTTTGAATTTTGTCATTATCTTTAAAAAAAAAAAAAAAAATAAAATAAAATAAAAAATAAAAAATATAAAAAAATAATGCACAAGATACACCTCAATTGAGTGCTTATAAGCTCACGCACGTCACTATACTTTCGCAATTTTTAGGGGGACTATTTTATTATCACAAATTACGAGCATATGTCGGGGCATCATTCAGTTCTTTTGTTTATGGCTTTACATTTCCAATTGCTTTTTTATGTATTATATGTACAGGATCAGATTTATTCACAGGAAATACATTAGCAGTTACAGTTGCTTTGCTTCAAAAAAAAGTTAAATTATTATCATATATAAGAGTTATGTTAATATCTTTACTAGGAAATTATATCGGAGCAGTTTCCTTTGCTTTTATCGTATCATATGGTTCCGGGGCATTCCATCAACATTCAGATATCGAAAAAAATCATATTTATGAATTTTTAAATGCAATAGCCACAAAAAAAGTACACCATTCATTTTTTGAATGTATATCTTTAGCTATCGGATGTAACATTTTTGTTTGCTTAGCAGTTTATTTTGTTTTATCAATTAAAGATGGCAGTGGGGTTGTGTTTAGTGTGTTCTTTGCAGTATATGCATTTGCCATAGCAGGATATGAACATATTATTGCAAATATTTATACATTAAATATTGCTCTTATGGTTAAAACCGATGTCACTTTTTTTGACGTTTATTTTAAAAATCTTATACCAACTTTGATAGGAAATTATGTAAGCTCGCGTCCTGCATCTCATCACGTTTTCATTTCCAACATTTTCAACATTTCCAACATTTCCATCATTTTTTCAATCTTTTCATTTTGTTCAGATTGCGGGGGCTCTCGTTCTAGCTTGCCCATTTTATATTCTATACAGACATTATTACGAGGATTATGAAGCAAAGAATTCGAGTTTAGGAAGCATGAATATCAGAGGGTGATAAAAAAAAATGCATAATATGCATCTACACACAACTTTTGCCATATAACTATTTCATTCCCCTTTTTATCCGATCTTTCGTTTCCTTTCATTTTATTTTCTTATCACATTATCTATTAATATATGACCCTCTTCAACCCATTTCTTAATTATAGAACATCTATTGAGATACAGAACGATATATAATACAGAATCTTTCTAATGCGCACGGACGCTAATTCATATTACCAAGAATAATATAAATTTGATTCCTAGAACATTGTATATATATAATATCCTTAAATAATTATTTATAAGCTTTTATGAAAAATCGAAATAAATTTCCATTAACCATCTAAGCGTGCAATTTTTTTTTTTAACTTAAATATAATTACATCACTTTTTTATTTATAGATTTTTAATTAAAAATACATTTTTAATTTTTTTAAATTGGGACTTATTAAATTTGTCTATTTTTTATTAAACATGTCTATTTGCAAATAATTGGAAATACAATATATTGTTATGAACATGTTTTACATTCCTTTTTTTTGTTTTACCACCTTACCAATCATATTTTTACATTTTTACATTATTACTAATATTCGATTATCTTATGCATTCATTATTTTTACTATATTGCACTACTAACTGTAAACTATTTATTTTTGAAGCCAAAAACAATTTTTAAATTATAAAAAACGAAATCACAAATGAAAAATAAAAGGGAAAAAGAAAGGGGAAAAAAAAAGGGGAAAAATATATATTAAAAATATATATTAAAAACGTGTTAAAAACTGACAGACATGCAAACCCACATTGCCACCAAAAACAATACGACTCATTTTTCTACAAAATAGAAAAAGAATATGAATTCCAAAATAAACATAAAACTTAACTCATTTCACTCAACACATACACACAAAACCATCCTTTCTCTTTTTTATTCCCACACACATTTTCTCTATAAATGGGTTTTAATGCAATTTTGTATATTATTCTGTATCTTATTTGTAAGAATTTTTTGAGAATTTTTTGTATTCTCTATTAAATCAGCTATAATGGCAAAATTTTTATTATATGTATTTACCGTATCTTGAATATGATTAACAATATTGTTTATTTCCTGAATTTCTTGATTTGTTTTTGTTGTAATATCATCTATACTTTCATGTATTTGTTTTACATTTTCTTCAACTATAATCGTATTTTTTTTTTCGTCTTGAATTTTTTCATCCCATTTATTTTTTTCTTGTAAAAAATGATTTTCAGTTTCATTTAAAATATTTTCATTTTCTCTTTTTTTTTTTTTTAAATTCTCATTTTCCTCCTTTAATGATTTTAAATTAGTACCCAAATCTTTTAATTTATTTTTTTTATCAATATGAACTTTTAATGTTTCATTTATATGACTTGTTAATATTGTTAATAAATTTACTAACTTTTTTATGCACAAGTCAGCTATATTTATCTTATTTTTTATATCTTCATTTTTTTTTTTACTCGTTTCACAATGAGACATATGTTCATATAATAAATCTTTCAATTCGTCATTATATTGTTGTAATTTTTCAGGTGATGGCACTATTTGATCTTCCAAATCTTCTTTTTTTTGTCTATATCGAGAAAATTGAAAAATTAATTCATTTGTTTCATTTACTATTCTATCCTTTGTAGATTTTAATGATATAAGTATACTTTGTTGAGAGTTTAATGAATTTTGATTTTCTATAATTTCTTCTTCATAATCTCTTTTTATATTTTTTTCATTTAAAATGCTAGTTCGCACTTCTTCATGTTTTGATAATAATACTTGTAATTCACTTTTAATTGACTTTAATTCATTATCTAATATATTACTTTCATTTTTTCTTTCTTCGATTTGTTTTATAGTTGCATCATTTTCATTATATATCTGTTCTCTATATCTCATAAAATGCATAAAGGCATTAATTAATTTTGTTATATGACCACTTGTAGGCTTAAATATATAACTTAATGTATTATCCATATTCAATATTTTATTAATCTTTTCACAATGTCGAAAAAATCGTAAATTACCAATAGCTTGTAAATGATTTTTACCTTCATTTGGTAAAATTTGTATTCCATCAATTGATGGCATTGAACTTTTCAAATCTCCTGTAAATTCTTCAATTCTTATATTATTAATATCTTTATTTAAAATATATTTTATACATATACTATAAACTCCTTGAACGTCTTCAGTTGTTGGATGTTTTAAGGTTGAAGGTGTAATGGCAACACCATATTTATTCATCTCATTTCGTATTTCATCAAAAGGTAGTTTAGGCAATGTGTCATTCATTGTGCTCATTTCTTCTGATTTATATATTTCTTTTTCAATATTGCCTATCTAAATATTTTTATTAATATTGTAAAAAAAAAAAAAAAAAAAAAAAAAACTGAAACAAATAATACTATATATTATTAGTATAATATTATGTATATCATATTGCACACGTAATTCGTAAAATAAAATTTTTAAAACATTGCAAAAAGTTTTATATTTGAGAAAAGTGGGAACTGTGGTTTTTTGTATTTCCAATTTATTGCTACTAGGTTACTATTATTTTCGATTTTTTTTCCCATTTCAAAATGTGTATAATACATTCATAAAGTATTACTCTCATATGACACATGAAAGCTTATATACAATAAGTGTAACCTGTTTTTAAATATTAAGAAATATACGCATTTAATTAAATTTTAATTTTATATAAAATTGAAAATACCCAAAATCGAAGAAATAATTACATAAAAAAATCCAAAACAAATAAATTTGAAATTTAATAATTCCATATGGAATAATTTGGGAGATAATAACTAAAAAATGAATATAACTTTTGAAAATAACTATAAAAATAAATACTTTTAAAAATTAATAAATTATGCATGAACAAGCAATATTTTTTTAACTATTTTTATTATTATTACTGCTATTATTTTTTTTATTTTTTTTTATTTTTTTTTTTTTTTTTTGGTATGTCTATTTTTCTTTTATTTTCGCTACATAATGTGTATAAATTATTACCATATGAAAAAAAACATTAACTGTTCATATTTTTTTATCAATTTAAAAATTATTTTAAAAATTAATTCAGTTGAAAGGTCATATAAAAAATGTGTACATATGTTATGTATATATTTATATCTATAAATAAATAATCATCCTAGTGTATGTGTTTATCATATAGATATATAGTTGCACTCTCCTATCAAATATACCAAGTATTATCAATCATATAAATCATATAAATTCCCATTTCAACAAAACCTTTTCCCTTACTCATAATACATGATAAAATTGCGCTTACAAAATAATATTTCAAGTTCATTACACTATTATGTAGTTATGTGAAATAACACGAGAAAAATGTATGATGACCAACCAATTGCCTACCCATTTGTCCTCATAAAAAAAAAAAAAAACAATGTATTTATTTACATTGGTAATATATATATATATTTTTTAATTATGTTAAATAAAGGAATAATGATAATAAAATAAAAAAATGTAATATAAACTAATTATCGTTAAAATATAGGAAATGCATTTTCATATACTATTTATCAAAATACATACCTGAATTGGCATGTGTAAAAATTTGTGCAATCAAACTTTCGTTGTTCCATAATTCTTGGGAAATAAATAATATTAAAATAAAAATAAAATAAATATCTTAAATCTCACATTTATAATTACTCATAGATATACCTATTAATTAAATATAAATACTAACAATATTATGAATGTTCATTTTTCATGTTTCTTTAGTCATAATTTTTAAATATAAATTTTGGAGAAATAAAAGAAAAAAAAATATATATATGTATAACATCATAATATACATTTTAAAAGGTTTGAAAAAAAAGAAATGTAGATGGTTTAAAATGCTAAACTTATGTTTAGGGCAATCCCTTTCATTCTATGATTTTAACAGTTAGGCAAAAAAATGACATCGGGAAAAAATGCCATAGCAATATAAATATAACTTATTACTATTAATAGTAATAGTTGAAATAACTAAGCATATTTATGTAATAATGAAAAAATTATGGATATATTTGGTATTATTGCATATCCTCCTTTTTAATTTATGTAACAATGTAATTAAGAAATGTACACCATCTTTGAACTCATATTTTTACAAAAGCAATACGTTTAAATATAATAAAAAAAGAAAAAAGAATAATTTTCAATATCCACATTATATTTATAATATATACAACTATGCGACCAAAAAAAAAAATCTATTAAAAAATTGCACACACCATTTTGGTAAAACATACTCCCACAATAATGATATTTTAAAAAAAAAAAAATATGAACAGTTCAGAAAATTTAAAAGCGTAAGACAAAAGCTATTTTATTTTAGTAACACTATTTGCCTGAATGGTCATAATAAATACGACTTATTAAAAAAAAAAGTAAAACGAAAAAGGGAAGAAAATGAAAAGGACCATTCTACTATGCCCATAAGTTTATCCTTTTTTGATGAAAACGAACATGGCGCAGACACAAATAAAAAAAATGAATCACTTTCAAATGGCGACACAAATTATGACGACACAAATGAATCACTTTCAAATGACGACACAAATGGTGAAGAAAAAAAAAACTTGAATGAAGTTAGTACCTCTTATACAGACCAAAGAAATGAACAAAATTTTAGTCAAGCAATTAAAAAAACAGAGGAATATATTAAAGGTAAAGAAGATAATATTATAGAAGAAAGAGAAATTATTAAAAAAAAAAAAGTTATCGAAAATTTAAAAGCTCAAGAAAATGTTTTTTCTGATAAACCCCTCGATTTAAGTATGCATGACATATTAAAACATATTTATAAAAATGAAATATATAATAGCTCGAAAGTTTTAGTAAATAATATATGTGTGTGGATGAAAAGTGCTTATGTGAATTTCTTGAAATCAAAAAGAGACGAATTAAAAAGAGACGAATTAAAAAAAGAACAAAATGAAATTGCAAGCAATGTAACAAAAACAATAAATAATTCAAATGAAAAAAAAGTTGTAGACAATAATATTTCGAATGATCATGATAACGAAAAAAAAGATTGCTATAATTTTATTTTTGATAAAAATGATGATGAAAAGTTAGGCACATATGTTGAATCACTTAAATTATATAATAAGAAAAATTTAAGCAAATATTTTTTTTCTTTCAATAGAGGGAATATATTAAAACAGCTAGTAACAGAAGGTGAAGATGATATTTTAGATGAAGAAAAAGAAAAAAATGGAATAAATAAAAAAAAAAATGACATAAAAAAAGAACTAGCTATACAAGATAAAAACAATACTATATTTGATGACCATGTTCAGGCAGTTTTATCAAATCCAATGTTAAAAGAGGATGAAAATTATTATATTGATAAAAATAGATATATGAAATCAAATGTTACTATTGAATTTAATATATATGATACATATAATGATAAAATCATTTTAAATAATAAAAATACAAATTCTACTATGATAGAATTCCCATTATTATATAGTCACAATATTATACAGAAATGCATACTTACTATGAAAAAACTTGAAAAGTCAATTTTTTACATTAACAATAATTTATTGTTCAGAAATTTTATTTCAAATGATCAACCTGTTACTGATCATGACAAAAGTGTGTATGATGTTATATTAAATGAAAATTGGATCAAAATTGAAATGCATTTATGTAATATTTATGGAATGAATGAAAAATGGATGGGTATATCTCCGAATTCCTTTTCAAGCGACCAAAAAACAAAATCATTTTTTTCTGAATATTCATTAGGATCATCAAACAATTTGATAGGCGCCCCAACTGTATCTAGAACCGGTCCAGTTGCATCTAAAACCGGTCCAGTTGCATCTAAAACCGACCCAGTTGCATCTAAAACCGGTCCAGTTGCATCTAAAACCGACCCAGTTGCATCTCAAACTGACCCAATTGCATCTAAAACCGACCCAGTTGCATCTAAAACCGACCCAGTTGCAATGGATCCAAATTCTAAACCAAATTTTGAAAAGGAACCAAATGAAATGAATAAAATAGATGACGAAATACATAAAAAATTGGATGGTATTATAAATGATAACAAAAAAATGAGCAATCAAAATAAAAGTGAAATCAGCGAAAGACAAAAAGAAATTCTAAAGAGAAGAGAAGAACATGAAACTAGAAAAGAGCTAGAAATAAAAAGTGAATTTTTATTGAAAAAATTAGAAAATGAAATGAAATATGATCCAGATCATTATATGTGGAAAGATTTATACCCACAATTAGATGAACATCATAAAAAAAGAACCGATAAATATTTTGATGATTTAAAAAAAGAAATGAGTGAAAATAAATATAGTAGAGGATATACTGATAATATTAAAAAAAAACAAACCTTAAAAGGATATAATTTAGGTGAAGAAATTGAAGGAATAACTAAATATTATTTTTGGAAAGAAAATATTCACAGTTTTTCTTTATATTTTTTATTACATCTATATGTAAAAAAAACAGATATTCTTATTGATATAGATAATCATTTTTTTTCCCTTTCAATTTGTGGGCATACTATAATTAAAGATATGTTTAACCACCCAATCAATTCCTCTGATTCTGTATGGACTCTAACTGACAATGATCAGGCAGCTATCATTCCCAAAAATGGAAACAATAATAATAGCAATAATAATAGCAATAACAATAGTAAGGATTTGCCAGTATATGAAATCACTTATATTGATGAACAAGATATTAAAAAAATTATAAAAAAAAAATATTGTCTTATTTACAACATTTACAAAGATAACAATCATAAATACATGTGGGGATCTATATTTAAAACATCGTAAAAATTGGAAAAGTCAAATAAGATTCCTTTTTAAAAGTTTTGCAAATATATTGGCTCATTAATCTTTAGAAAACATACAATATGCACATCTACATACATATATGCATGTAAATATATAAAATAATTAAACAAGATAAATGGCTGTTTTACACCATCGAATAATAAGAAATATGCATGACTAACATTTATATCCTGCATCTGTTCATGACTCATATTTATATTTTTTTTGTTATGGAACCCATATCTCCATATTTGGTCGATATGTATCATCAGATTTGTAATAATCTATACTGACATCTTGTACTAAATTGTTATATACAGGATTATCAGGGTTTTGATATGAAAATGAAGTTTGGAAACATTCGCTACTATTTGTAGCATTGCTGCTATTATTTATATTAGTACTTTCACATGATGAACTTAATGAAAACTGTTTAATATCTTTCAAAAATTCTAAATAATAATCGTGAACTTTTTTTATTAAATTTTCACTATCTTTTTTATTATATAATTTTTTTGATATTATATTTAACTTTTTGGAATCAGCCATTTTATATGAACGAAACCATTCGATCATCAGATTTAGGGTATGGGGGTAATACTTTTCTATGTCTTCCAAATTATTTATATTTGAATAATTTTCATCATATTTCTGCATTAGGTAAAAGTATGGCATGTATATTAACAAACATCAAATTTTCCAACAAAATTATGCACATGCATATTAACAAACATCAAATTTTCCAACAAAATTATGCACATGCACACATCTATGTTTTTTCCAAAAAAATTACATTGATAGCTATGATTTTCCAATCCAACTGACCCTCATCAATCAAAGTAAAGGCGCCTAAGATCTGTTTCGAAACGGGAAGAAATATAGCGAAATGAACAAACACAAATCAGAATGAACCAACACAAAGAATAACGAAACACATAGCAACAAATCAGAATGGCATACCTTAACAGGCGCTATTTGACCCATTTTCAAACTATTGCTTCCTATGTCTATCACATCTAATGGATCATCATCGCCTGTAAAAAATATTTGCTGATCATCCGAACCTTTACAACGATATATATGTTTTGGGTATTCATAGGTTCTAGGCAATGCTCCATAATTCCAATATATAGAATTGTGATAATATCGTAGTTTTCCTTTTTTTGTATCTTGTTTAATAACATTATATTTTTCTGTTAATTTTATTTCTAATTTTATATAATTATATTTTGGTATCTCAACTATCATATTATATGTTCCATCACTATTCATTAAGTCTATATCATGCCATGGTGATATTTGCACATATTTGTCATTTATATTTTGAAAATAAGAAATATTAAAATCTGTTTGATTTAATTGATTATTATATTTTAACATATAATGCTTATTATTAATTTGAAAAAAATTATTCATTGATTCATATAAACTTAAATTTGAAAACATATTTGAAATTATATTATTGTTATGAAAATTTAAATTTACTTTTAGCTCGTTATTTGTCTTTACATTGTATTCATTTTTTACATCCATATTTAACAAATTTCGGTTATCGGGATTTATTATTGCGCTACTCATTTTCCTTTTCTGTATATTTGATAATGTGGCTGTCTGAAAAAAATGAAAATTTAGTTATTACTATTTATATATTATTCTGACGTGTTCATAAAAAAATTAATTTTTTCATGTTTTTTTCATGTTTTTTTTATGAATTGTTCAGAAAAAACGTGTAATTTAGCTAGCATGACCTTGCTCCGTTTTTTTGAGGACATATGAATGTGTGTGTATTTATTTTTTTTCAGTGTGTATATATAATATGTATATAGCAAGTATACTAATGTTTAAGTAATATTTATTTGTGTTATCTCTTTAATTGTTTATAAAAAAGAAAAATGAAATATAATTACACTAAACAAATTGCATTTTCATGTATATCTATATCCATGCATATATGTGTGTATAGGTATACATGTTATTTTTAATTATTTTAATTTGCCAAACCATGCATATATTTATATATAGCCATTATAATAACGCACAAAAATAGAATGCAATAAAATAATGTAATTCATATATACGCATTTCACTTTGCCTCTTTCGACACGTATATATATTTATATATATATATTTATTTATTTATTATTTACTAAATTAAAAAGCCGCTTTTCTCGGTATCAGGGTCCTGCCAAGAATATGCTTAATATAGTAAAGATTTAATAGACGAAAATTATGAAAAGAAAAAAAAAAAATATATATATGTATATATATATATATTAACTATTAGAACAAATATAAAACGAATATTATTGTATACTGGCCAAATTTTATAAGATTATTTTTTTGTTATCATTTATTCATCTGTTTATACAAAATGGGGGCAAATAAATGAGCCAATAATGAATATGTAATACTATATAAACTTAAGTATTTACTTTTTGCTTTTATAGCATAAAAATATATCTACATGCACTGTTCAGAAAAAAAGTATAATTGGAGTTGGTTATTCAAAAATATTTTTTAAATAATATGCAAATAATATTTTTTTTTGTATGTACATTCAAAATTAAGCTTGCATACATAAACATATTTTATAATATATTTTTTATAAAGAAAATATATATAGATAGATATGCATATTTCTTTTTTTTTTAAATATATTGGTATTTTTATGTGTTCTCAAAAGACCGCTTAAAGCATGCACGAATATGTACATACATATAATTATATGTATATATATAACAAGCATATAATTAACTTTTTATAAAAGCATGCATAAAAAATATATGTAATCCACTGAATTTGCAAACATAATAATACGTCACATTCTTTTCTGCAATATATTTTATATATACTATAATTTAATTATATTTTATTTTTTTATTTTTTTTAATGTGCATATAAAACTATATAAGTATAATGCAGCACTATGTGAAAAATAAATTCATGCATACAATTATGTACATGAAATATTTTTGAAATATTATTTACATAAATTGAATTTCCTTAAAATTTATATATTTTTTACAATATCTAGTAAAAAAAAAAAAAATGCAAAATATAAGCTTATTTTTTTCACTTTTTTTTATCTCGTATTTTTATTATTTATGAAATACGTAGTTCAAAATAAAAAGAAAACGGTCTTATTGATAATATTATAATAATTAAACATAAAATATTAATGAAATAGAATAAAATAAAATATATTAAAATATATTTTATTCCATGTTCATAATATAATTTTATATATAATACACCCACACACATTTATATATGTTATGCTGCTTTCGCTTTCTTCTTATATAAATGGACGCATTTTATACATAAAAGCTAACTTATTAAAACATCATTTTAATTTACTCTTTTTTCTATTTTTACTTGTATTCCTATTTTCACAAAATTGGCAATCTTAAAGGGCATCAACATATCTCTATTTTTAAGTATATAGCTAAGTCCTTAAAAAAAAAAAAAAAAACATATAAATTTTATGTACAAGCAATAAATAAATGATACATTAAAAAAATATATTACATTATATTATATTAATGTTCAGAATTTTCCCCACTTTTCATTTTTTCTCTTTCATTTTTGTACCTTTAGATATGAAAAAAAGAAAGTGTACTAATAGGAGTTTGTTCATCATAAATTTTAATAATAACACATTGTTAGTTCTATTTATAAACACATAAACAATATAACATCTTTATTTTTATTTTATAATTTATTCGCATTCAAATATTCAAATCATTATAATTTTAGTTACGAATGTTATATTGTAAAGTGTGTGATTGTAATATACCTAGAAATATTCCCCTCCCACTTTTTTTCTCTTTTTTAATTTTATTGAAAATGGGGAAATAAAATAAAATGAAATAAAATGAAATAAAATAAAATGAAATAAAATGAAATAAAATGAAATAAAATAAAATTAAAAAGCTTACTCCTCTAAAAGGGTACAATTTGTGTACACTGTAATAATACGTTACCCATTCGTACATTAAATATTTTATGAAAAGTTCATATATTTTTCTATAAACCCATATTCAATAAAATATGGTAAATAATACTAGAACTTTTACCCAATACTAAAATAATTAACGTAAATAAATGAAACATTTCATGAATAAATACATATCTTTAATAAATTTCTCTTAAATACGCATGTGCATACCGCTAAGCGCCTGACCTTATATTTATTCATTCCAAATAGGACGTTTAACGAATAAAAAATGAATAAAAAACGAATAAAAAATGAATAAATGAACTGAATATAGTGTAGTGTTTAAGTGTGGAACCATATACATACGCAAAAACAATATAAAACACATAAAATATTACATAAAAAATATTGACCTAAATTAACATAAATTTTGCAAATTTTGATACGTTATTATTTTTTTTCTTTCTCTCTATATGTATTATTGTATCCTAATTAAAAATCCTTACTCGATCTAAATAATTAAAATAAATTAGAAAAAAAATATATTATATGTCTTTTATGTACATTCATAAAAAAAAAAAAAAAGGGAAATTGTATATTCCCGTCGCTTTGATTAAATTATATCCTTAAATTCGTTTATTACATTATTTTTTATATTATTTTTAATTTTTATTTTTTCTTCATCCTTAAAAATTTTCACAAAAATAAAAATGAATTACATTTTTACCATTTTTAAAAAACCATAAATAATACAAGTTATTCCATTATCATTCTCAAAATACAAACGCACATATACACACACATGCTTAAAGATAGTATGTGTGAATTTCATAATTCCTCATTTTTACAATCACATGGTTTGTTTTATATTCTATACGTTAAACCAAGGTAAAGGAAATATCTCATGTAACAGTTTAAAATGATTAATATAGATATGCAAATAATTCAAAATGAAAAAAATAACAATATCGAAGAACAACAAAATAGATATTTAAATAATGAAATAAAAAGTGGTAATTATTGTGATATATCGTTATTAAAACTAATTGATGAATGGTCTGATATAGAAGCTAATTTATATCCAATTAAAAATAATAAAATATTAAAAAAAATAAAATATGAAATAAAAAAATTTATATATTCAAATATTTTACACAAAATAAAAGTTAATTTTACCTTGTTTAATATATATTATAATTATAAATATAGCTACCATCTTTCATATGTCAATAATCAGTATTTTTTTGATATATTCTCAAACAGTTGTGACTATTTTTACGAAATATTAAAAAAATATCACCAAGAAAATGAGCAACAATTCTATGACGAATTTTTGGAGGAAAAACATGGAAAAGAATTTGAAAAAAAATACGAAAATGACCTGAACTGTTCAGAAAATACATGCACTGTTCATAAAGATTATAACAAATATATGGATGAAATATTTTACCAAGATGAAAATGATAGCAGTGGCAATGGCAATAATAATGAGGAAAATTGTCTTATCCTGACTCAGCTATACACATCAATAATTTACTGCTTCATTTTGTTAATAAAAAATAAATATTATCTCGATTTTATTTGCCTGTACATGTACATAAAATTTTACTTTTCCATAAATAAATTATTTCTAAAAAGAAATATATGTTTAAATTTCACATGTCACAAAACTTTTTTGAATCTACTTTTTTTATTATCAGACATAAGTATATATAACAATAATTTTGATTATGATGATAATAATGGAAGGAAAGAAAATAATTGGGAAAAAAAATATACAAATAAATTAAGAGATTTATATAATTTTGATAAATTTGACCAAAATATAAATATAGGCAATCTAACAAATTTATCTTTTAATCTAATTTTAAATTTAAAAGTAAAAATAAATTTTTATGAAACAAATTATGATATTGATCAAAATAAATATAAACATATTTGTAAATATTTATTATTTTTTCAAAATGAGCTTATACAAAAATATGTTTTACGATTGAATGAGCTAACTAATTTAACATTAAAATATAAACAATATATTTTTAATAAAAAACAAACCACATATTCAGAATGTCAAAATTTATCTACTTCTCCTGACTCATATGTTAAAAATACCTTAACTGATTACCTGTCTCGACATTATAGTGAGCAAACAAAACAAAATAATTATGATCATGGTCATAACTATAACCATAATTATGACCATAACTACAATGATAATGATAATGATATAGATGGCTTCTCTTCATTCCGTTTTAATAACATAGATCCTTATTGTATCGATGGAAATTTTTCAAATCAAAATAGCTTACTAAAAAATTATATCTTTCAAAAAAATATAACCATGAACAATTTGAAAAGCTGTAACGACTCACTTCTAAACAGGCCACTTCTAAACGGGCCACTTCTAAACAGCTCACTTCTAAACAGCTCACTTTTTGACAGACCACTTTTTGACAAATCGCTAGTTGCCCAATTCGATAGTCATAAAAATGGACAAAATAAATACTTAGAAAATGAGTTTCTTTTTATTTGTTTAAATAATAAGACATATAAAATTAGAATCGAAAAATTGATTCCAAATTTTTTTCACAAAAAAAATATTCTTAATCTTGACTCTGAACATAATATTTATACTAATAAAACTGAAACTGATTTATTAATTTTTTTTAAATCACAAAATTATAAAAAAAATACAATACTAAAAAAGTATAACCATTCTATTATCAATTATTTTAATAAAACTAGCCATAATTATGTAGATGAAAATAAAAATGAACAGTTTGATAATGACGAATGTAACACATTTTTGTGGAAAAAGTCTTATGCAAATGATACTCTTACCTTAAAAATGTTAGAACGAAAAATAATAATTGAAAAAAATGAAATATATAAAAATAACTATTTAAATATAATTAATAGTATATATGTAACATTACATAAAAATATAATTTGCAGTGTTAATCATCGAATAGAAGAATATAGATATATTTTTTTTAAAAAATTTTTAATATTTTTTATTAATAATTCTCAAAAAAATAAAACAACCATAAAAGAAAAAAATGATAATTGGAAAAATGATAATTGGGAAAATGATAATTGGAAAAATGATATTCTTGAATGCTTAGTTGGATATGAAAATGAAATGTTTATTACAAGTAGAAGACACAAAAAAATAATAGAAAGTAATAAAAATTATTCTGAATTTTGTGAAAAAAAAATGAAAAAAATAAAAAATGGATCTATATATATTAATAAAAATATAATATGTGTTGATTATAATATAGCTTTTTGGGGAAAAAAAAAAAACAAAAAATATTTTCGTCTTTATTTTAACCCATTCCAAAATATATTCTCCTCTGCTTTCTATCAAAAATATTTTCACATATTTTTATATTTTTCGAAAATCGGATCATTAGTAAGATACATCAAAACGTTTGTTCATGTTTTTTTAAAACTTATTTACAAAAAAGAAGAAGATTACCTCACTGAGTGCCCACGCGAAAATATCGCAAATAACGAAAATATCGCAAATATCGCAAACATCGCAAATAACGAAAGTTCCCACGTTGATGAGATTATCCCATTTGGAGACGTTTTTATGTCATTTATAAATAGTATAAATAAATATATCCTCAAATATGAACAAGATATACGAAAGATTATATTGTATGCAGATTTAAAAACACCTTTAGAAATATATAATAAAATAAAACAATACACAGAATGTATTATATTTCTTAACATTCTATGTTCATGCTATATTTATAAACTTGACATATTTAGCAAAAAGAATTTCCCCTTTTCCCAAATCGCTAATGTGACGAAAAAAAATGGAACGAAAAAAAATGAAGCGAAAAAAAATGAAGCGAAAAAAAATGAAAAGCTTGCTACTGAATACAACTACGTTTCGAACGTTATATACGGCCTTGCTCACAAAACAAACTTCGCTAATGACGATGGCAATGAAAATCATCTATCTCGCCAAGGGTTTAGACAAAATAGCAACTGCTTATTCATATTTCCTCGAGGAAACGAGCTCATAAACTACATTTATTCCTATTATTATTTATTTATAAATGTAAATAACAAAAATTTAAAGAATTTATGCAAATATATTTTTTTGAGGATAATAAAACCATTTCTGTATTTCCTTTATTCTTATGTTTTTATGGGAATAAATACAGATTATTATCACGAATATATTTTAAATAAAAATATAAATATGCTATTTTTTTATATATATACTAATCACAAAATTATTTATAACAAACACAATTTAAATTCAAATCAAGCACTTTCCCTTCCTGTATTTTTGAATTATGCCATAAAAATTGTTTATTCAACAGGTTCGCTCTTTGCATAATTTAACTTCGCCTCTCTACCTGCCACGTCACCACATTCTCACCACATTCTCACCACATTCTCACAATATTCTCATCACATTCTCACCATTTTTCCACTTTTTTCCCCACTTTGCAGCATCCCTTTCCAAATTTTTGCGACGCTCGAGTGAAAACGACTTTTATCTTTCGTTCCCCAAATTTCCAACAAATAAACCGCATCAGCGAGATAAACAAGATAAGCGAGGTAAACGAGATAAACGAAAAAACAAAAACCCAGAATTTTGTATAAAGAACGAAACCGAAATCGCCAAATTTTTGTGCTCAGCTTCCATAAATAAAATAAAAAGCTTTTTAAATTGTTATGATAAATATAAAAAAATAAGAAAAAAAGAAAAAAGAACAAAACCTCAAAATATTTTTATAAAATGTTGGAATAACGAACACTATTTAAATTATGTTAATAAAAAAACGAACAAAATTGTAGGAAATAAATTAACAAATCATTTTGATATTTTTTGTCTATTTCTACTAACCAATAATGATGATAAAATAATAAATAGTTACAATTCATTTATTAATGACAAGGCTTTTGTGAAAAATGAAAAGCATTTCATACCGTCGAAAAAAAGCCAAAAAAAAAACCAAAAAAAAAAACAGAAAAAAAAACAGAAAAAAATAGCGTATAACCATTTTGGTACTAACAAAATTAAAAACCATTTTAAATGTTCGACTCCTCAATACACTAACATTCATTCCATAGTTAGCATAAATAAAAGAAAAAAACAAAAAAAAAAATCAATTATTTTTTATAAAAAAAACACAAATAAAATGAACAAACTAGCCAATATAGCTTATGACGAAATGGATAGAGATAGTGAACATGGCGAAAGCGATTCTCGAAATAGTGAACATGGCGAAAGCGATTCTCGGAATAGTGAACATGACGAAAGCGATTCTCGGAATAGTGAACATGGCGAAAGCGATTCTCGGAATAGTGAACATGACGAAAGCGATTCTCGGAATATTAATTATATAAATAAAAAAAGTGAAAATGCCAAAGCTACTATTGACGTATCCAAATTTAAAACGAAGGATAAACAAAATAATGACACTCTTTTACAACAAAAAAATAATCTAATAAAATTTAGAATAAACTATAAACATACTGAAACAACTTATCTAAATGATAACAATATTCAAATTAACAATTTAAATTATTTTTTATATAAAAATATATTTATTCCTATAAATAATCATTTTTATATGATCAATAAAATACTTGTTTTTTCATATTTAATAAATAAAAATTTGTTAATATATTTATCCTTATTAAAATGTTTACTATTTGACGAATGTGAACATAATTACAATTTTTTCAAATCAATTATATTGAGCAAGGAAAATAGTTTGGAAAGTGGCCAAAATGAAGTAAAAAATATTTATTTTTCACAAAAATTATCAAATACTTCAAGCAAAATATATATTAGACACAAATTTAACACCAATTTTTATAAAGCTAATCTTATAACCAATAAATTTTTTAATATAAATATAGATATACATATTCCTCAAATTTTATACATTTTTTTTGATAAAGATGTTATAAATTATTATAAAAATATCTACTCTTTAGTATCTTTATTTTATTATACTATAAATAATTTGAAAGATATTTTTTTTATTTTTAGATCATTTTCGAAACCAGTTATATATAACTATGCCGAAAAGGTGACTCATAAATTGGGCGATAAAAATTATCAAAATGGGATGGGCGATAAAAATGATCAAAATGGGCGGGGCGATAAAAACATTTTTGCCAATATTACCTTTAAATATATGGATGTGATTAAAAAAATTGCAAATAAGCATAAAGATTATATTGATGAAAATGATGATATTGAAAACAGTTTTTGTGTTATAAATAAAAAATATAATAACATTTTTTTAACACATTACAAAATTTTAAATGTAGGTTTCGATAAAAAGCTTCTTAACAATAGTAGTGGTAGTAGTGGTAGTGGCAAAATTATAAAATATCTTGAAAATATCAAAATATTTAACGAAATTTTAAATGATTTTAACAAAATACGAAGTGAAATGCTTTTAATTATTACCTATTTATATGATTATATAATTAATATAAATATATATAAAAATTATTTTTTATGTTTTCAAAATATGTTAAAAACAGATAAATTTATTCAACTAATTTATATTCATAAATATTTTATTCAACATATTTTTAAATTCTCATTTTTGGCTAGTCATTTTTTTTTTTTTAGCAAAATTATTTTTAATATTATTAACACTATAGATCAATTTAAAAAGCTAGTAACTTCTCTTCAACTTTTGGATAATTTTAATTCAGATCAAGAACACACATTTTCGTTTATTTTTGATAAACATTATAAAATTGTTGAGCAAAATATTATTTTATTAACATCCGAACAAGCCCAAAAAATTATAAAAAATTTTTATATTAACAGAAATAATTTAGTTACACACATAGCAAAATTTCAAAATAACAATCTCGATTACATTTATAGCAAATTTTATTTTAACGATTATTATTCTTCTTTGTTTGAACACTCATAACAATCTCTTGAATTCTTTAAATTTATTCTCAGTTTATCATATTTTTTTTGTACATATAAATTTGTATCTTTTACAATTCTCCGAATTTTTATGTTTGTCTTATTATATACCCTTTTCCACGCCCTCACTTTTGTGTATTCTCACTTTTGTGTATTCTCACTTTTGTGTATTCTCACTTTTGCGTATTCTCACTTTTGTTCATTCTCACTTTTGTGCATGTTTCCCCTTCCAATACAACATTGAAATTTGCACACTACTATTATGGAAAAAAACAACTTAATTATATTTAAAAAAAAAAAAAAATATATGTGCATATATATGTGTGTATATACATGTATATATATATATACATGTGTGTGTGTGTGTGTGTGTGCATGATTGGCTAGCTTATGCTTTAATCCCTTTTGTGGTACAAAATTGGAACGTCTTGTAGAGTTGGGTTATCATAAATGTCATATTTTGTCAAAAATTGTGGCTTAATTGGGGGTTTAATATATTGTGTGTTTTTAAATTTAGGAAATGTAACAATATTTTTCATTCTTAAATATATTAAACTTCTATTTTCCTCAAAAGATTTGATATGTTCTGTTCTATATCTGTATAAATCATCTTCATGTAATTCTTCTAGCTCTTCTGGAATTACATTAACAATTAATATATTTTGTAAAACATGAAATGTATATTTAACTCTTCCATTTGTTAAAGATATTAAACTTGTATTTTTTGCTACTTTTACATTTTCACCTGGATAATATTTAAAATTTCTTTTTCTTGTTTTTTTTTCATAATTAAATGCAATAATTTTTCTTTGCTTAACTAATAATTGACCTGTCTGTACATATTCACCACTTAATCTTTTAATTCCAATTTTAGCTTTTTGGCCTTGCCCATTTGGTGAACTTCGACTTTTTCTTCGATATGAACTAGTTTTAACCATTTTATTTCTTTTAAACATTTTTATAAAATTTGTACCATTATTATTACTATAATTCCATATATTATAATTCACATTTTGTAAACAATTTATTAACATGTTCATATTTTTTCCAAAATTTGTACATAATATATTGCTTGTGCATATATTTTTTTTGTTTATAAAATTTTTTTTTATTCCTTCCTTATTAATATCCCTAATATTATTATTTATGGAATAAAACGTGTGTTGTCTTAAACTAGATTTTACGACAAATCCATTGTTAAAATAAGTTACTATTGAATTTATTTTATTCCCATTTTGTATTTTTATAAAAGGAAAATTTGTTAAATTGTTAAAATGTTTAAATATTTCCCTAGGAAAAAACATACTTACCTATTTCATTCAATTCTTAATATCTACATATATATAATTGCATATATCACATACAAGTATATAATCATATTTTCTGATATTTCCACTTTTTGCATTTTATTTTTATTATTTCCCCTTTTAAATAACATCCATTTTATATTTACATATGTTTTCCTTACTCACCTTTCTATATAATTTAAAAAAAAAAAATATATAATTTAAAAAAAAAAAAATAAATACCTCCCAAAACTTAAAATTACTTCATGTTTATAAAATAAGCACTACTGGAGAGAGAATTGGCGGAAAAATTGGCGGAAAAATTGTCGAAAAAAATGACGAAAAAATGACGAAAAAATGACGGAAAAATTGTCGAAAAAAATGACGAAAAAAATGACGAAAAAAATTACAACATATTTTTTTTCTTATTTAATAATATACAGCATATGAACAAACAAGAGATGCTCTATAATTCTTAGTATCTTTGTATGCACCTTAAGTATATATAGGCACGTGTGTTCAGATATATACTTGTATAATATTGTGTACGATTTTACAGGGAATAACTTTTTCCCCCTTTTTTTTAAAATGCTACTAAATGTGTTGAATTATATTCTATTCATATTTACATAAATATATGTCCCTCTTTTTCTTATTATTTAGAGGTACCTAACAAATACCATTATACATACATATACATACATATACATACATATACATACATATACATATATATACATAATTATGTTTTAAAGGTTTCAGAATTTTTTTTTTCTATTTTATTTTTTTACGATATAGTATATATTTTTTTTCCTTTTTTTTCCTTTTTTTTTCCTTTTTTTTTTTTTTTTTTTTTCATTTATTTAGAAAAAAAATCAATATATATCAGTATAGAATAAAACTTAATTATGTGTAACCGTTGTGTATTGGTTCGATATATATTTTATACAACTTTACGACAATGTTTATTATTGCGCATATGATATAATATGTTTTGTTTTTTCGCATATTTGTTTAGTCGCATATTTGTTTAGTCGCATATTTGTTTGTTTTTTTATTTCTATTTAAATAAATATCTTCACTTACCCACAAAAATAATGAATATTTTTTTTTCTTAAATAAAATAAATAGTGTGCCCCTTTAGTTCCTTTTTTTCCACACTCTTTAATAATTAAGCTAATCTAAACTTTTTTGTAAAAATAAACCTGAACATTTGTTAATCATTTTTTTGTAAAAATAATTTTGTTTGTATAAGTTAATCATTTTTTCATTTTTTTCGAGCCCTTCTATTTTGTGCATCTATTCGTTCAGCAATTTTCAATTTCTATACATTTAACATCGACTCGATATATCAGAAAGCAGGAAGTATCGATAAGTTTTAGTTCCAAATTGTTAAGTGATATCAATAGGAAACATGCAAGATCATTTTTTTAATGGAAAATTTAACATTTTTAATGGAACTCTTTTTGGCAATCTGTGCAAAATAAATGCGAATCAATATAAAGGAAAAGATTCAGAATCTGTAGAATTAAAAGATGATATCCATCTTAGAAGTAGAAATGATAAAAACAAAAGTACACAAAACTTGGCACTGGAAGAAACTGACTCAAATATATTAAGTTATGGTAATGCAGAAAAAATAAAAAAAAATTTAAATTCGCAACTCATTTATTCGTATTACAACAATTTTGCAACAAACAAATATATCGAATATGGCCCAGATCAAAAGGGTGTAAAAAATATGCACACGTATAGACACAATGATAGTGAATATGGCAAGAGTGAATATGGCAAGAGTGGATATGGAAAGAATGGCTACGGCACGAATGAATGTGGCAAGAATACACATTTAAGGAACGTAGACAGAATTAACAACTATAATTTAAATTTAAATAATAAAGCAATAAATAAGCAATCGAATTATGAACATATAAAAAATAATAATAAAAATGAATCATTATTTTTTAAAGAAGATAATACAATTTATAATGAATTTAAAAATCTAAAAAATGATATATTAGAATTACAAATTATGAATGTAAATTTACAGAAACAATTTTTAACTAGCCATATTTTAAATAATTCAAATGCAATACCACAACATATAATAATAAATAATAAAACTGAAGTAGCTTCAAATTCTCTTACTCAACTTGAAAATAACAATAATAATAATAATAATAATAACAAAAAAAAAAAAGGTCTTATTTATTTTTTATTAAAAAAAATACTAAGCAGTAAAATAAATCAAATGCTTATTGTATCATCTTTTTTTATTTCAATTTATATTGCTCACAAACATTGGCAACGTGCACTAAAAATAGCGGAAATCCAATCTAAAGTAAATTCTAATTTTATTTTAAAAACTGTCAAAACGATAGAGGAGATGGTAGGAATTCGAAATCGGTAGCGAACCACCCCCGATAAAAGAGGCCGATAAAAAAGCAGATAAAAAAGGCCGATAAAAAAGCAGATAAAAGAGGCCGATAAAAAAGGCCGATAAAAAAGGCCGACAAACGAATTAGCAATCAACGATACATGATTTGATTCCTCGCCCTTTTGAAACTTGATTAAATAATAAGTAAAAATTGTAAATATGTTTTTTAAATTAAAAATAAAATAAGTTAAATATATGAAGAAGGAAACATTAAAAGACATAAAAACATGATACATACAAATTATTAACTGAATAAAAACCATAAATTTCTTCAAAAAAAACAATTACATTTATGTTATGAATATTTTCTCGAAAGTATTTTATAAATTCTTCAATATAATTTATATTATCTTTTATTTTTTCATTTTTTTTATTTTTAAATTCACTTATAAAATTGCTAAATACTGTTGTATCTTTAACATATGGATGAAAATTTTCAGTTATTTTTCTATATAATTCATTTAAACATATTATGATATAATCAAATTTTGAAAATATTTTAGATGGATCATTTCTATATACATTTATTACATCATCAATATCTTGGATATATGAATAAAAATAATTATATAGAATTGCTGTTTTTGTTAAATCAAAACATTTTTTAATCATAAATTCATATGTCTCATCTATTTCAAATAAAAAAGAAAATGTTTTTTCAATAGACCCACAAAATTCGTTATGTGCAAATATCTCTTCCAAGATTCCGGGCAAGGCCTTCGCCATCTGTGTAATCTGCCAAGTAGCGAAGTGTCGAAGTAGAAAAATGAAGAGAAGTGGCGATGTAGCAGATGCAACAAAATGGGCAGATGTAACAAAATGGGCAGATGTAACAAAATGGGCAGATGCAACACAATGGGCAGATGCAACACAATGGGCAGATGCAACACAATGGGCAGATGCAACACAATGGGCAGATGTAACACAATGGGCAGATGCAACACAATGGGCAGGTGTGGGGAAGGACCGTTTTGATGAGGCAGTTGAAAATCGCAGTTTTGACATCAATAATACTTTTAAGTTTGCTAATTTGCAAATTTTTAATAAGAGAAACATGGAGAGTGTTTAAATCTATGTCAAAAATTTTCTTTTGTACATCTTCATATGTCAAGTTTTCAGATCCTTCAATAATGTTCGAGTTTTTTTCCAAAAAATTTGGAAATTTATCACATTTAGAGATATATATGTTAGTGTCTTTATTATCTTCATCATTATTACAATTTATAAATTTATTATTTTTATTAAATAACACAACTAATATTATAAATCTTTCAAAATTCTTTAATATTTTCATTTTTTTTTCTTTAAATAAATATATTAAAAATGTATTCTATTTGTTTCAATAATTAACCCATTTTGTTTATATATATATAAAGCTTTTACAAAACAAAATACTAAATGCACATATATGCTTTGTGAATTTTAGGAAATTTCTTTTACTATACAACGAAAAAAATAACGACAACACGAATTAAATATTGTTGGTCGGAATGGAAAAGAACAGGGCACGTATTTTACTTTTTAGAATTTTTTTCACATCTTTTCACATTCAGATTTTTTCAGATTTTTTTTTATTTTTTTTTTTATATTTTTTCAGATTTTTTTTTTATTTTTTTATTTTTTTTATTTTTTTAGGTCTCTTGGGTAGACCCCCCCCAATATAAATTGTTAAGATTGCCAAACAGGATGAAGAAACAAATAAAAGTATCAAAAAATAAAATATTCTCAAATGATTAAATATAGCACTTTATTTATTTGTGCATGCATATGAACCTATTTATTTTGTCCAATCTCAAGATGTTCATAAATTGTTATTTACATATATATACACACATCCTATTCTTGTTTTTTCTATATTTTTAAAAAAAATAACAATTCCAAGTACCGATCAAATTGTTTGCCATTTTCACAATCTTAGACTTTTTTATGCATGCATTTTTTTACATTTTTCCAACCCTATAACAAATAAGATATAACAAATAAGATATAACAAATAAGATATAACAAATAAGATATAAAATAAATACTGAAAATACAAAAGATTTGTTATTAAGTCGATACTTTTTTTTATGAACAAAAAATAACTCTTTAATATGTTGGGTGATTATTTGACCATATATAGGAACAAAGGAAATAGGAAAACATATTTCATAATAAATTTATAACTTATAATTTTTATTTTTATTTTTCCAAATCTAAAACATAATAGTAATAGGCCATTTGGGTGACCCTACTTTTATTTCAGCACTTCACTTCAAAAATCGTAAAAATCGTAAAAACTGTAAAAACTGTAAAAACTGTAAAATATATTGTTTGTTAATTTATCAAACAGTTTTATTTTGTTTTATATTTTTATATTTTTTTTTTTATTTTTTTTTTTATTTTTTTTTTTTTTTTTTTTTTTTTTTTTTTTTTTTTTTTTTTTATTTTTTTTTATTTTTTTTTTTTTGAAAAAAAGAAATCATGGCAATGATAAAATTGTAAGAAACATAAACAAATAAGATAGAATATGCAAAAATGCAAAATAAACAAATCGAGGAATATGGGATTTGTTTTACTGTTAACTGACCACTGCCGCAGTTAACACAAGATTGTACGCCCAGATATTACCAACATTTTCTGAACGCATCTACAATTTTCTGAACATTTTCACAAAGGTCACCAAACGAATAAACAAGATGAATGCATTCCCAACCAACGCCGCCAATTATAGAAACCGAGCTTTAAATAGTTCAGGAAAAAACGCAAATATAAATTATAAAATAAATTCTTATGCAAATAAAAATTTGATATTTTGCCCAGAATGTAATTTACCATTTAATACAAAACTTCGAATAAATCCATGTTATCATATTGTTTGTGGAAAATGTTATGAAACATCTTTACAAAAGAATCAAAGTTGTATAATATGCAATTCAGAAATAAATGATGTTGATTTTATATTTCAAAATGATAATATATATATATGTCCATATAATTTTTGCAAAAAAGGTTATCTAAATTTGAAAAGCTATAATTATCATATTTATTTTAAACATGAATTTTTAAAGGATCATGATCAAAATTATGAATCAAATTTTCATAAAGAAAATACCAACGAAATTGTAAAAGATGATTCTCTCAGTTATCTAGATGTGCCCGACTTTGCAAATAAAAATGCGGCAGACTTTCCAACCAGTTTCAATAATAAACAGAATAGCCCCTTCCTTGGAAAGCATAATGCAATAAACAAACCCGCTAGCGAAAACATACCAACTAACATTAACAACAAAATTAATCCATCTTTCATAAATAACAAAATAAATATTCCTGATAATTGGAATTTTACATCTATGCCATTTAAATTTAATTTTAACATACCAACAAACGAAAAGTATAACACAAACGAAAAGTATAATATAAATGAAAAATATAACACAAATAATATAAATACAAAAAAAAATAATGAAGAGCAAGAAGAAGATGATTATGATAATTTAGAAGACCTAATGTGATCATCCAAAACTTAATTTTTACAAAAAAATTACCATAAAATATTATATAATTTAATTTGGAAAAATATATTTCTTCTTTTCCTTTTCATGTACACCCAGAGGCACTGACGGGATCACGATGTTTTGTGGCATATAGTGGTCTGAAAAAAAACAAAAAAAAACAAAAAAAATGAGGAAAAAAAAAACAAAAAAAATAAGGAAAAAAAATGAGGAAAAAAAATGAGGAAAAAAAATGAGGAAAAACAAATTTATAATGACGGTCACATCCACCGTTTTTAACTCACCCTTGAAAACGTTCCTGACCAAAGCACAAAAAGATCCAAAGAAAATCATGAAAATGGAAAATAACTCAATTTTCAAACTAAAAGTTGCTTTAAATATGTCCTTCATATTAAAAAAATATTCCCGTGTATTATATATAATTATAACAATAAGCATAGACGAATTTATATACTTAAAAAAAATAACCCAAAAAAAAGGAATATATTTTTTTTCATTTCCAGACATTGCTATATTCAAATTTTTTCTCAAAATTTCTAAATTACCAATATATAACCAATATAAACATTTTTTTAAAATAATAATTTTATTAAATTTTTGTAACATTTCATCATGTTTATTTTTATGACTTGTACATAATTTTTCTTGAATTTTTATTTTTTTAATTATTTCAATATAAGAAATAATTATTGTAATTACATTTAAAACAATACCTATTATTATTAATCTAATCATATTACGTTTTTCTGAATAAATTATAAATAATAAAGGAAGTATAATAATCCATGTTGTAAAATTTAATAAACATGATATAACACCACATTGTATCATTTGCATTTTCATTCCAAATAACCATGATGCATATATTATCTGTGCTGCAATAATAAATATAAGATAGCTTCTATATAAATTATATAAAATTATTTCACTAACAATATTGTCATTTCTTCTAAAATCGACTATATGTATTATTGTAAATATATATATAAAAATAAATAAAACAAAAATACCATATTTTTTTAATAATATATTATAAATTTTAGAAATAAAATTTTTAATTCTAATAATAAAATTTCCTCTACAAATATATATTCCATTTTCTTTATTTTCTACTACATATCCTTCATTCATATTCCTATTCATATTTTCACTTCTCTTTTTATCATCACCATTATATTTTTCTCCTTTTCCAATATTATCATCTTTATTTTTATCCATTCCAAAATCGTTTATATCTTTCTTTTCATTTCTCATGAACCCAAAACTCATATCTGAATCTGTCCAGTCACAATATGAGCTTTCTCTATTACTTGTAGATGTACTTGTAGAAACAATATATGAATTTATATCACTACTACTTTCATTTTTTAAATATAATATATTTTTTTCTTTTTTTTTATTATTATCATCTTTTATAGATCCTTCAATATTTTGGTTTTCTTTTCCATTGCAATAATATTCACTTGAATTTGTTTCTCTTTTTTTTGAAAAGCTACTCTTCAAATTGGTATTACTATTACTATTATTATTATTGCTATTACTATTATTATTGTTTTTATTATTACTATTTTTATTATTGTTTTTATTGTTGTTATTATTATCGCCGAATAAATTACCACTTTGGGGGGCATTATAAAAATCTGTTTTACTCCCTTTTTTTTCTTTTTTATTTTTTAAATTCACATTTTTATTAGTTGAAAATGCACAATCGGCTGTTTGATATCCACCTTCTTCTTCTGTGTTAAAAATAAAATTCTCTTTTTTTTCTTTTTTTTCTTTTTTTTCTTTTTTTTCTTTTTTTTCGTTTCCTGTTATATTTGATTCTGTATTTTTAGTTGTCATTGTTTTTGCTGGTTTACTTGTAAAATAATTCAAATTTTTAAATATATTTTTTTTTTTTTTTTTTTGGCTAGCTATTTCATAATCGCTAGTTGATTTTACACTTTTTTTTTTTGAATAATAAGAGGATGTATAAGACCTATTACTATTTGATATATTTTTAAAATCAGATTTTTCATATATTTTAACTAACGATTTATATGTATAAATTTTTTTTCCTGTATTTAATAAATTATATTTATAATTTTCAGCTATTTCAGTTAAAATGTTAAAAGGTCCCAACAATTGCATTAACACAATAAATACTGTAGAAAAAAGAAAAGAATATGAACTAAAAAATAGACATAATTTTTGCCAAACAGAATACATAGAACTACCTGAACCAGAATTATAAATATTTCCATTATTATCTTTTAATTCTTGTAACATATTTATATATGTATTACACTTCATAAAATTAAATTTTCCTCCACTACCCAACCCCTTATTATATAAAAAATATTCATGTGCTTCATTTTTTAAATAAAAATACATATTTAACATATAAAAACCAAATGTGTATAAATTTATTGTCATTATATTAGTGTTAGTATGAAAATAAGAAGCAAATGTGCTTAAAATAAATATAGATGAACTTCTTGCTAATGTACCATATAAAAAAATTGTTAATTTAAGAAAACCAATCTCTTTAAATATTGAAACAATCTCTTCATATATTTTCTTCGATTGAGGTATATAAAAAAAAAATGTATTCATAGTAACTACTGATTTGGTAGTAATCCAATTAATTATGATAACAAAAATAAAAAATTTAAAAACCCGAATATTTTCTCTTAATAAAATAAAATAACAAAATAATATAAATAAGGTAGATATCAAAATTAGATAAATATAATTTCCTTTATTTCCTATAAACCATAAATTTTCATAAAAATTTACTATAACCTTATCATTATATGATATACAATAATTTATTGATTCCATATAAATATTATTAGGATCAGATGCACATCCTTTTCCTGGATTTGTTAAATCAACAAAAACTTTTGTCATACCATATTTTGCTTCATTTGATATATTATATAATCTTATAATATTTTGTAAAAGCTCAGCAGAAAAATTACATATTTCTTTTGCACAAAACGTTATAGTTCCAAATAAAGAAAATATAGTTAATATTCCCATATGTGGTGAAAGCATTCTACATGACTTTACGTAATTGCCTTGTGATACTAAACCTAAACATTGATGAAAAATAAATAAAGGAAATGCATATATTGCATAAAGAAAAGAATATACTAATGTTAAAGATTCTGGTGAATAAAATATATTATTATTGTAATGGTTACAAGATTGCCATCCTGAATTATCACATATAACTACAACACAACATAATAAAAAAAATGTTCCACCCCATCCTAACTGTACACGCCCAGTTACTATATTTTTAGTTTCTGTCTTATTTTCTATATTATTATAATTATTATCATTTTTTATTTTTACAAAATAATCTGTATCTTTAAACCACTTATAACTTTCCTTTAATAAATTTTTCTTAAATAATGCAATCGACTCTTTCTCAATTTCATTTTTTAAAAATTCTTCTCCTTTTTTCATTTTGTTCATCAAACTGGTTTTCCAATCTGTTTAAATATATATATATACATTTATTCTTCACACAGAATTGTGTCAATATATCTCTACATTATTGTTTATATTTTTTACGTTTTTTTTTTACGTTTTTGCTGATCTTTCAAAGTGCCCATGCTCTGACAGCAATAAATAAAAACACACACACAAACTCCACACCAATTTTTAAGACTATAAATTGTAAGATTGTAAGACTATAAATTGTAAGATTGTAAGACTATAAATTGTAAGATTGTAAGACTATAAATTGTAAGATTGTAAGACTATAAATTGTAAGACTATAAATTATAAGACTATAAATTATAAGATATAAATTATAAGATTGTAATCAAATTTTACTTCCCCAAAATGCACACACATATATTATACCCTATGTTTTCCCGTTTTAAAAAAAACATGTACATACACCTGTACATGCAACAATATACGAGATATTTTTTTCAATCCACCTTCATTTTGTCAAAAAACGTAGAAAAGTAAATGTGAATATGGGAATGTGCGATTTATGGATTATGTAGATATTAACCCAGTCCATATTGCATTGCAAAAATATTTATTATTGTATTTTTTTTTCACCTTAAATGTATGAACAATTCATGTTTTTAACATGCTATTTTTTAATAAATATTAACAGTTCATATTATTTGTAATGAAAAAGTGAATTTTAAATCAAGTCTAAACACTTTATCTATACATTATACACACATAAATTACCTTTATGTATATAAGTACATATTAGCAATTTTGCTACATTTAAAATATAAAATAATAATAATAATAGCCTCTTAGCAAATAAAAATTATGTATTCACCAATTTAATCTTGTAAATATACATGTGTAACACTTCATTACAGGAAATACACAATCAGTATAAATAATACAAGAAAATGAGCAAAAAGAAAAATACAATATATTCGAACAATTTATAGAAAAAAAAATACCTCAATTAACAATTGGGGCATATTTTCTTCTCTTTCTATATACATACATACATACATATACATATACATATCAATGGGTACATAATCAAATTGCAAAAATGGAAAAATGAAATGTATGCATAAGACAAAACGAAATCAAATAGGGAACATGTATATGCATATAATTAGATGGCTTGATATTCAATTTAAAAAAAAAAAAAAAAAAAAACCATCTAAAATAAATTCATAACTATTTATTAAATATAAAACTAAAGAGGCTTGAATTATTAAGTTAAAATAATTCTTATTCCTTATCAAGATGTAATAGATTGAATAACATAATTTCCCATAATAGGGTTCATATGTTTAATGGTCTTAATCATATTATTTTGGGGGATGGTATTTACTAATGTATTAGGTAATATATAATTTTTGAATGTAGAATAAAAATATGGGTTAATTAAAAAATAATTATAAATACTTTGATCATAATCATTCATATGATTTGCGAAATTTATATATGGAATATATAAAGGATCCATATTATTTAAATTATATGGCCCAACATAATAATTATTATTTTTATAATTTTTCTTTTTATTAGGATTATTTGACAACTTTGGAATATTTTGTAACTTTTTTGAAAAAGGATAATTATTTTGTGAACCGTCATCTTGGCAAATGATAACATTATTACAGTCGAATTTTGTGACATGCTCAATTAATTGATAATTATTGTTTGTTTTTGTTCTGTCGTTATGTGAATTGCTTGGGGGTTTGGGTTCAACTAGCGAATTTAAAGTTTCAGTGTAACCTACATTGTTGTAATTAAAAATGTTAACAATTTTAATCTTATCACTTTTTTATAATAGAAAAAATATACGTATGCATGTATGTATGTATGTATATATATATGCATATACATATGCATATGTATGTGCATGTCAAATATAGATACCCACACTATATTGAAATATTTATATTTATTCATACTTGCTATCTTTTGGTTAGTTAAAATATTCTCTGGCCTAACTTTTGTTGTTGCTAAAGTTTTGGGATCTGGAACAACTCGAGCAGTTCCAATAGGAACATGAGAAGAATGATGACAAAATCTGCAAAACTTGCCCATGTGACATCCTCTGGTCCATTCATATCGGCAGGGGTTGCAAGTTCCTATATTAAAAAAAATAGGTGAAAAAAAATATTGCATGTTCATATAATTATCCCAATATTTAGGTGAAAAAAATATTGCATGTTCATATAATTATCCCAATATTTAGGTGAAAAAAATATTGCATGTTCATATAATTATGCCAATATTTAGGTGAAAAAAAATATTGCATGTTCATATAATATGCCAATATTTAGGTGAAAAAAATATTGCATGTTCATATAATTATCCCAATATTTAGGTGAAAAAAATATTGCATGTTCATATAATTATGCCAATATTTAGGTGAAAAAAAATATTGCATGTTCATATAATATGCCAATATTTAGGTGAAAAAAAACATTACATGTTCATATAATTATGCCAATATTTAGGTAAAAAATACGATGTTAATAATTTTTTGTGTATATTACCCTTTTCGTGGAATTGTGTTCCGAAGGATGGAATCTTATCATCGTTATTCTCCATAGGTACAATTGGTGAATTTATTGTTGGCTCTGATTTTTTATCCATAAGACAACGAGTTTTATTCTTGGCCTCATAATTACAATCCTTTTTTTTTTTTTTTTCGCTAGAAAAATATTTTTTATTTTCTGAACTGTTCATTTGGTCGGTTTTTGGAAGTTCATATAATTTAGGTCCATAAACTAAATCAGCAGAATCTATTGTGTACATTCTTCTTAATTTGAATTTACTTTTTTCCTGGGGAATATTAATAAAACACTTATTAACAGAATTAGATAATATATCTCGATTTTCTGGTAAATCAATCCACCTTTTTGTTTTATTTTTGTTGTGATTATGATATCTTTCTATTTTATTTTCTTTCATGTTTTTATCCATTTTCATAATTAAAAATACAAATATCGAGCTAAAAGTTTGAGCATACACAAGTATGTAATATATGTGTGTATCTTTTTCTCCTATATATATATATGTGTATATATTTTGAAAAAAATAAAACTTGAAAATATTAAAAAATAAAAAAATTAATAAATAAAATTATATGCAAAATTACGAATATTTATAATTGACAATATCTATAGTTATATATACATATAATATTAATAATTAATAATTTTTTACATATATTATGCACATGTAAAATATGTGGACATTTATATGAAAGGGGAATTAGGAAACCTAAAGGAAATGTATCCTATAAGTTTGGAAATATATTCATAAACGTTTTTAAGCAAATTTCAAAAAAAAAAAAAAATTTTATTTTTTTTTTATTTATTTTTATTTTTTTCTATGTATGCCATTTAAAATTCATAACATATAAAGCTAAAGGAATATAAGCGTAAATAGTCTTGATAATAATTTGTAGAGATCAAAATATAAAAAAAAATTAATAGTAAAAATATATAAAAAGTAATAGCAATAATAATAATAATAATATACACATTATTTATAATTTATGTATTTGTAGATTTATTTGAATATACAAAATTTTTATTTTCTATAATGTATATTAGAAGGATTTGTATTAACAATTAAAAAATATATTAAATAAGAAAAAATAAAATTAAATAAAATAAAATAAAATTAAATTAAATAAAATTAAATTAAATTATATATTCATAATATTTAAAATTAAAAAAATATAAAATATTTAAAATTAACAAAATACGTACACAACATCCTAAGAAAATATATCTGTAGACGTAGTATAGATATATTGATATAGGCAGTAATGGTATCGTTACATCGAATTATGGTGCATGTATGGGGTTATCTGCATACGTATTCCTAAGCTAATATAAATAATGCACACTAAGCAAATACATATACTATTATATAACCGATATATATATCTATATATAATATACAATATACAAGGGTGCATATATACTAGGCAATGATTATATTCATAAAAATAGGATGCATCAAACTTATTAATATATATATAAGGGTAAGGTATATATTAAAAAAACACTGTTTAATAAGATCCACAAATAAAGGCTTAGATAAGTTTTATTTAAAGTTTCAAATTTTTAATATGAAAGTATATACTTTAGGAAAAACATAATTATCCATATATCCATATATATATATATACAATTATCCATATATACATATATTATTATTTTCGGGTAGTCCTCTCTCTCTTTTCTTATATTTCTCTATTTATATAAACGCAAAATTTAATATAAAAAAATAAGCATGTAAATAAAATGTCAAGTCTTATTCATAATGTTTTATGTATCCCCAGGGATTATAAATATTTATATATTCCTAAAAGTATGCTATATGAAATACTTTGATATTATATTAACAAACGTGTTAATAAATATACCAACAAAATTATATAAATATTTAATTAATAATAATAAAGGTATCGTTAAAATTTAATGAAAGTATTTTTGTTAAAATCACGATAAAATAAATTTTTGTGTAAAGATAAAAAAAATATGCTTTATTAAAATTATGATTAAAATAATATCATTTTTTTTTTTTATTATAAAAATAATAATATATAAAATATAAAAATAATAATATATTAAATATTTATAATTTTTATGTAGAAATTTTTTTTTTTTTTTTTTTAGAATAAAAAGAACAACACATAACACGACTAAAAAAAGTACACAAAATACTGGGCACTGATGTCGTATTTCGTATACTATACAATGTATCCAAATTAACTATTATATATTTTATTTTATTTTTTTTCGTTTTATAAAAAAAATATTATAAAAATTAATTAATAATATTTATTAAAAAAAAATAATAAAAGCATACAATATATCTACGTGTGTGGTTTTTAAGTATCTAATATGCGTCCTGTGCTTGCAAGTAATAATTATTTAAAGCATACCCCCAAAAAATTATAAAATAAATAAAAAAAAAAAAAAAATTATATAAATTAATATAAAACCTAATATTATTTTTATGGAATATTCCATATAATATCAAAATTAAAAAAATAATATTTATAAATATAACCCTCCTGTACTCCAATTTTCCAGTATTCCCCTTTATAGTGCTATGTATATATTAAATAGCCTAAAATATAACAATAATAAAATATAATAATAATAAAATATAGCAATGATAAAATTTATAATAATAAAAGAGGTAGAAATAAAATATATAGCCAAATATATGGCAAAATATATAACAAAAAAAATAATAGAATAACAATGAAATAACAATAAAATAACAATAAAATAACAATAAAGTACCAATAAAATAACAACAAAATTGATAATACTAAACAGTATATAATAAATATATAATATAAGCCCTTTTAACGTATTAATATATGATAACAATAGTTATGGTATTTTAGGTTTTTGCTCTCATTTTAAAGCTATATCTTATTAAGTATTTTCCTTAAAAAATATTTACATGTAGTTTTAAGTAATTATACATGTGATATATTACTCAATTTTTATAACTATTTAAACTCAATCAGAGGGAAAAAATATATGATTTTGAGCTATAAGAAATAATATTCTGTGTGTATCCATATAAAAATTCCACCTAATATCTTTAAAATGCTTAATACAATGAAAAATGTAATGATTTGGTTTTGTTCATATTTTTTTCAACATTTTCATAAACAGCTAGAATGAAAAATGCAATTATTTGGTTTTGTTCATATTTTTTTCAACATTTTCATACACAGCTAGAATGAAAAATGCAATTATTTGGTTTTGTTCATATTTTTTTCAACATTTTCATACACAGCTAGCTATTTTCATTTTCTGTGTCAAAAAATTATGAACAGCAATAATTTATAAGAACAAAAAAAACTGAAAAAATAATAACACATTATAAAAATAGAGGAATACCACAATGGCAATAACCCATTTGATTATTTCATGACACGCATACATTTATTATATGCAACGTGTATCCAAAATGCATATTTTACAATTATGTGTTACGATTTTGTTAGCACATTAGAGAAATGTGCTTTGTTTCGATCATTTTTTTAATTTAAATATTTTTATTTCTAAAAAATAAATAATCTACATAATTATCCTTATAGATATATAGATATATAGCTATATAGATAGTATGCGTGTAAAGTTTTATTTTAGTTCAGTTTTATTAATTACTCACATATGGTAAATTTTATCGATCGGGTATAATTTTTATCTTTTTTCTATTTATTTTCTTTCCCTTTTAAAAGCAAATTATATTAATCTGTAAAATATAAGAAAAAAAAATATATAATTTGCCATTTGTGCGAGTCACTATCTTCTCATTTTAGCAATTTTTTTATGTACCAGGATGACAAAATAAAATAATATAAAAAATCGCTAAAAAAAAAATAACACTTAACCAATTTAACTAAATCTGAATTATAACTCGAAAGGAAAAAAGGGAAAATAATTATTCGATATGTTATTTTAACAAAAAACATGATTAAAAGCCTAAATAGTGTAAACACTTTTTAAACATATACAATGTTTCGAAAAAAGGAAGTTAAACAAAAATTGTAGAAACACACATTCCTCAAAAAAAAAAGAACCAAAGGGGAAAAAATATGGACTATATGGCAAATGATAATATTTTTGATATAACATCAAATCACACTTGTTTCATAAATCAGTACATAATTTTTCCCATTACTTCAATTGTGAATTTAAAATAAAAATCGAGCAACAATAGTAACAATAAAGTAGTAGCAATAGTAATATATATATACTTTGCACACACAGAAAATGGTTTTTTTTCGAATAGGGCAAAGAATGAACTTTGTTCCTAAAAGGGGAGGAATCGAAGAGTTATGGAAAAATAGCTTTTTGGATGATGTGAGCATAAAAACAAAACAAAAATACAGCCAGACTGGCGATGCATGGCCATGCATATTATTAAGGAAGAAAAGTTTTAATGATTTACATAAATTATATTATATATGTTTAAAAGAAAAAAATAAATTATTGGGAGAACAATACTTTCATTTTCAAAATGGAACTAAAATGATACAACATGGTAGATTAAAAAAAGTTAAACTAACCATGAAACGAATATTAACTGTTTTGTCAAGAAGAGCTATACATGCACAATGTATTAGAGCAAAAGATATTTTAAAAAAACAACAAGAAAGAGAAATATATGAAACACAAAAATTTCAGTTAGAAGAACAATTACTTTATTTAAAACATAAAATTAATATTTTAAAAAATACATCATCCCTTGAAAAATATTCATTAAAATTATCCTTAACAAAAATACAAAATCAAATTGATCAGCTAACTATTATTCTTAATCCATTAAGAAAAGAAACTATGCATTTACTTATACCGAATTTTAAATATCAAAGGAAATATTCAGATTTACCTGGTTTTATTTCATGGAAAAAACAAAATATTGTAGCCTTAAGAAATAATATGGACAAACTAAACAAATTTTACTAGCCATTTATGTCAAAAAAAAAAAAAAAAAAAAAAAAAAATATATATATTATATATATATGCACACATATTCGCTTTTTTTTATGAACATGATAGTAAAAAGCTAAAAAAAAAATTCACAATTTTTATATTATCCCTTTACATACATATATGATAAGCTAAATATTTTAATTTGCTTCGTTTTTTTTTTGTGTGTATAGACATTTTAATTTTGATATGTGTATGTACTATAAATGGAATAATAAAGAATGTTTGAATAAATAAAATTTTGAAAAACTACAAAATGTTAAATATATATTTTCTATATTTACGAACATATATAAAATGAAAAAAAGTAAAAAAATTATGTGTATATTACCAAAAAATGTTCATATATTTTTATCCAAAATAAAATTGGAAAGTTATAAGAAAAAAAATGACGTAAATTGTAAGAGGAGATGAAATTTCAAGTTAAATGTGTAACACGTAAATTCGCTTTAGTATATTTTTTCCACATTTTTTCCACATTTTTTTCCACATTTTTTCCACATTTTTTCCACATTTTTTCCACATTTTTTTCCACATTTTTTCCCACTTTTTTTAACAGATTTGTTCGTTTCATAACATTTTCGTACTATATTTTGTTTTAATTCATTAGTTTTGTCTTTTGGCTTTTTTTATATCAAGGGTATTATATATGTATAGTACAATATGTATATATATGATAATACATACATTAAAGGATGCTAATAAAAAATGGTAGTAATATATTGCATACTATAAAAAAAACGGTAATAATAAGATTTATAAAAAAAGTCGAAATAAATTTATATCTCTATACGAATATTTTAAAAAATATAAAATAAAAAATATAAAATATAAAATAACATTCCAAGTTGTAAGCATTTTAAAAGCAAAACATTTTATAGCAGTCGAAGGAAATGGTTTTGCTTTGTAAAACCATATTGGTGTGAAAAAAAAAAAAAAAAAAATATATACAAAAATATACCATAATATACCATAAGTATACTATGCATAAAGGCTTTTGGAATAACGAAAAAATACTAAAAAATTATGTTAACAAAAGAAAACATTTTTTTTTAATTTTAAGGCTATATATGTGCGATATATATATGCATATACTAATATTTTTTGTGCGTATATAATATAACATAATAATTATCGCATGCTAGAATACGTTCACTTTTATTTTTTAACTAATGAAATTCTTAAGTCACGAAATAAAAAAAAGGAAAAATAAAAAAGGAAAAATAAAAAAAGGAAAAATAAAAAAAGGAAAAATAAAAAAAGGAAAAATAAAAAAAGGAAAAATAAAAAAAGGAAAAATAAAAAAAAGAGAAATAAAAAAAAGAGAAAGCAAAAAAAAGCTAAAAATTTACAATACCTTTTGAATTAGAGAATATAAAAATATTTTACTAAGGTAGGAAAAGTGGGAGAAAAAAAAAACAAAGTAAAACACATTATATTGTTTTAATTTTCTCCAATTAACACAAAACTGTGTTAAATACACTACACGTATATATATGTATATATACGTACAAGGCAAATATTATCGTATGTTTTTTCAATTTGAATAAAATGAATATTTTAAAATTCCAATTCCTATTCATATGCATTATATTCTTGGTTAATCATAAATATGGCTATTCATATAACACATATAAAATTAAAGAAAATGAATCAACATTGAAAAGTTATATCCCAAAAGAGGATATTGACACAAGTAATATAAATTATTTAAAAGTAAAACATGAAAAAAATAATTTAAAAAACAAGAGATATAATAATAGGTTATATAATACTTTATATCCTACTGAAGAAAATAAGGATTATGATTTTTTTAATGATCACAATACAAACACACATAAAAGTGAACAAAATTCAAAACATGAAATTCCAAAATCGTATGATCATAATGCGGATAACTCTATGAATCAAATTGCTGACGATGTAACTAAAGATGAAGTAAATGATGTGGACAATTTTGCCACAACCCAAACTGATAAGGAAGCCCAGAATCAAAGTAAAAAAGGCGTTTTTGAAATATTCGGAAATAACGAAAAAGTTAAAAGCGAATCAAAGTTTGGGATATTTAACTATTTAAAAAGTTATTTTGAAAAATCACCATTTATAAAAAATTTTTACAATTTCGTTGAAATGTTTTTTAATAAATATGATCAACGTGTGTTAGAATCAACCACATTTTTTAATTTTGATGAAATCTTATTTTAAATTATTTTTCTCTGGAAATGTACTTTTTCATGCACACATATATTTGTTATATTATTTTATGTATGAGCAAATATGCATGTAAAAAGGGAAAAGAAGAAAACAGAAAAAAACAGAAGAAAAAAATATAGATATGTATAGATATGTATAGATATGTGTAGATATGTGTAGATATGCATATATACTTGCTATATCCAATTTAAGCACAATATTATAATTGTTTTATTATACCCCACAATTTTTTCTTATTTGTATGATATGTTGTCATTTGACCATTATCGAATTTAATGGTCTATTTTTTTTTTTTTTTTAATATTATTTTAAAGTTGTATATTTTACAATTTTTTTTTTAAAACATATTTATAATTATTACAAAAAAATATGAGTATGTCTCTGGCCCTTATCTGTGAATATGTATACAGAAAAAAGTTTGTGTGCATGTAGTTATTTGCATTACGTTACAAAAATACATTTGTATGTGTAACAAATTGCATAATAACTGATTTTAGATATTCCTTAAAAGAAAGAGAAACAAAAATATATCCCTTTTTAACGATATTTTTATTACTTATTACCTTTTTTTTTGTATTCCATGTCATATAAGTACTTTTTTTTTTTTTTTTTTTTTCACATTCATGCCCTTCTTTGTATACTTTTTCAATATTGCTATCACTCCTGGAAATTATCTCAACTTTTTCTTGCACACATGTTTCAAATAAAGATAAAAAATCTGAACTTTTTTTAAATAAATAATTTTTTATATAAACATTAACATTTTCGTAAAAATGTGGCATTTGACTAAATGCAAATAAAAACCTAAAAATGAACTTATTCAGTAAAAATGTTTCATATTTATAATTTTTTTTTTCTTTTTTTTTATTCAAGAAAAGATTAAATATGCATAAATCACTGAATTCTTGAAAATTGAAATAATCAAGTTCATCCAAATTTTGTTCTTTATCTTCAATACAAATACAATCATTGTCAAAAAAATTCATTCTAGATTTTTCCATCTCACCAAAAGATATACATACTTTTTTACTTTTGGTGTTTTTATTTTCTACATTCATTTCTCCTGATTGTATATTATAGCTCTCTTGGGGTATTACACTTTTAGGTTTTAGTGGCACCTCATATGAAAAAAGACAATTTTTTAATATCTTTAATTTTTCACTTTTATTTATTATTCCTTTCTTATGCATTTTTATCTCCAAAATGTTTAAATAATTTTGTAAAATCTGTAAGTATTGTGAGAAAAAAAAAAAAATGTAAACAGTGTAAATTTTTAATTATATAAAGATCACCGTTTTGATATGGACCACACAAACCAGTTTATACATTCCATATTTATAGCTGTTCATAATAATAAATGAAACATTTTATAAAAGATAACTATTAAAGAGTGTATATATATATATCCATCAATGAATGTTCAAAAAAGGGGACAGATAAAGTATGCAAAAATAATTAAGATCCTCATTACAATTTTTAAGAGAAAAAAATTGCAGGAAATTACCAATATAAAATATGTGTGCATTATTTTAAATTAGCTAGCTATTTTTTTTTTTTTTTTAACTAACCATTTTTTGGCTGTTTTTCCCTTTATGCTTTGAAGCGAAAAAAAAAAAAAGAAGAAAAAAGAAAAAGTCTAGAACAAAAATATATTGACTTAATTCCTTACCATTTTGAGGAAACATTTTCAACGTATTAGTATTTTTAATACATTCTGGAAGATAAAATATATTTATGTCTACAATTTTGTTTTTCTTAAAATATATTCTTAAAAGGTTATAAGCAAAAAATGAATAAGCGTCTTTTTTTTGGGACTTATTTTTTATAAAATTTAAACTACATATGATAAAATTTTCTAAAGTATATTTTGGTATAATTGGAAAATAATGTTCAATAAATATATAATTTAGAATATTTTGTATGAATATATATGCATAATTTTTTTTTGTTTTTTCTACTATATTTAAATAACTATATTTTGGTTCATTGGTGGTACATAAATAATTTTTATACTCTGGATCTTTATTTTCGTTTTCTTTACTATCTTTGGATGATACCTCATTTTCAACTTTTTCAGCTTTTTCAATTTGATCAACTTTTTCAACCTTTTCAACCTTTTCAACTTTTTCAACTTGATCAAGTTTATTATGAAAACTTCCATATAATATATCGATCAAATTGTTTGGAATAAATTTAAATGTTAATATATATTTCCTAACCAAATCACATACATAATTCAATCGGCTATAAACACATGTATAATGTAAAGTAACAAACGAATTTATCTTATTATTAACATCTTGGAAAATGTAAATTTTATTTCGTAAGTAAATTATAGAATTATTAATTATTTCATGAAGTTTATAATAAAAAATAAAATTGCTTATAGCTTTATATTCTTTTGCTAAAAATATATAATTTTGTTCATGTTTTAAATATTGATTTATATTATTATTATTATTTTTATTTTCGAAATTTTTTGACTTATTTAATTTTTTATTATAATTATTTTCAGATATGTCTACAAAAAATTTGGTGCTATCTTTTTTCATTAAATTATAAAAAGGAAAATGATAATTACCATTTTCATATATAAATAATTCTTTTATATTTTTTGGAAAATAGTTAAAAACGGAAAATTTATTTTTATCTTCATTTTTACATAACATTATATTATCATAATGTAATAAAGAATAAATAAACTCATGAACAAAAAGTTGTAAATCTGTATATAATTTATGTTCTATATTAATTTGATTAAATTTCAAAAATGTTAAAAAAATTATTTGTCTATAAAACCAAGTTTGAATATATATATATTTTTTTTTATAATTTTTATTTTTAGCTTTCAATATATTTATCCATATTTTTTTTTGAATATTTATTAATCTATTAAGAATTAAATTTTTACTCTTATCATTTTCTATTCCGATTTTTTTCATATTATTATGTAATTTTATAACATCATTAATTTTATACATATCTATAAAATCAATAAATGAATAGACATTTTTTTTTATATGTTGTATATTCTTATTTATATTTTGTTCAAATTTTTCTTCCCAAGAAAATAAATTAAATAACTGTATTATATACGATCTTATTATATTCAAATATCTCTCTTGAAAATATTTCACTAAATTTTTGTCTATATTTATTTGTTTTATATATTTATATATTTTATCTTTGTCTACAATATTATCTATGCTTATTTTAGAATCTTTTCTTTTTTTATCATCATTATAATTTTTGTTAGATGCAAACAAAATTGATTCTTTTATTATTCTCCTTGAATATTTAAAAACATTTTTTTTTAAAATATAAATTCTTGGAGAGTTTGTGTAATTTTTTAAAAATTTATTTATTTCTTTACAATTTTTATCATATTGGAAATTTTTTTTGATTAAATAGTGGTTCGAATATTTTGTTATTTTTTTTTTCTCTCCTAAATATTTGTCTATATTTAAAAAGCTACATTTTTTATTTTTTTTTTTTTTTATATTTTTTATTTTTTTTAAATGTTTGCATAAAAAAACAATGTTACATTTTATCATAATATATTTTTCTTTTATGTGTATATTTGAAACATATTGATTCTCCAAATATTTAATTTTTATCTCAACTTTATTTAACCTTTTTAAATAAATACGCAAATGAATATCGGTATCTTCGATTTTATTTTCATTATTTTTGTCATGTATTAATTCAAAGTTTTCTTCATTTTCACACACATTTTCACATTCATGACAATTTATAGAATCATATAAATGTTTTTTGTAAAAGTAGTTAAAAAAATATTTATTAATTTTTCTTTTATTTATATATATATGGAAATGTATATCTATTGATTCAAATTTATGTTTATTTTTCATTTCATTTATATCATAAATTTTACAAATAAAATTAGAAAAAAATAAAATATTTTTTTTTTCAATATAATTAATGTCTATATCTTTGTTCTCTTTTTCTATCTCATTTTCTTCATTGTGAATTGAATTTAACCTTTTCCTTAATTTTGTTTTTTTCCTTTTATTATTTTTTTCACTTTTTTCGTTTTTTTCACTTTTTTTAAGATACCTACTTCCCAACTCAAATAAGCTTCTAGCCCTTTTGACTAACTCTAAATTATTATAAACAAAATTGTCAAAAAAAAAACGCTTCTTGAATTTAAGCTCATAAAGTATATACTGTCTTGGTGAGTAAAAAAAATTAATGATAACATATCCATTATATTTTTTGCATTTTTTATTAGTGCAAAGAAAAATATCATTATCATATTTTATTCGATAATATAATAGATCGACACACAATACATCTTTAGTATATTCATTTAGTTCTTTTTGTTTTAATTTGCTTATTATTTTTTCAAGTTTCTTGGATATTTTATTCTTTATCTTTTTAAAACTCATTTTATTTCTTTCTCCATTTAAACCTGAACAAGAATAAATAAAACCTTTAATATTACAAATGTGTCACATTAGACAGATTAACAAAATGGCCACTATATATATATATAAAAACATATTAAACCCCATCTTGTTTGATATATTTATTTTTTAGAATTTACTTGGCATATTTGTATTCATGTTATTTTTTTGACAAATATATTCAGCCTCTTTTTTTATTTTATCAAAATCATAGATCTTTAAAGAATATTTATTTTTTAAATATTTCGCTAAAACTTTAACTTCTGTATAAAACAAGTTGAATGGTGTTAAAAAATTGTCTTTTATTTTTTATTTTATTTTATTTTATTTTTATTTTATTTTTTATTTTATTTTTATTTTATTTTTTATTTTTTTTATTTTCCAAAAAGAAACCATCTCAATTTCCACAAACCAACAATTCTAAATTTTAGAAATCTTTTAAAATTATTATAACTTGCCTTTTTTTATTTTTCCTGTAATAACTATTTTTATAGGTCTTTTGACTCTTGAACCCAAATTTATCGAACTGGAACTAGAACTAAAAAAAAAAAAAATAATAATAATAGTGGTAGTGATAGTGATAAATAATAGTGGTAAATAGTGGTAAATACGGATATTTATTTTGCAAAATATATATCCAAAATGGAAATTGTTAAATTTGCTAGTCATATTTTTTTAAACCTTTTTCGGAATATGTTTAAAATTAAAAACTTCAAAACTCCCAACCCATTTATCTCTATCAATATAAAAAATGTGTTATATATGTGCAATGAAAATGTGTACCCTCATACAGGCATAGAACCATACAGCCATACAGCCATACATTCAATATGTACAATTAAATGTGTATAATTAAATGTGCGCGATTAAATGTGCACGATTAAATGTGCACGTTTTTAAGGAGACTCTAAAAATCGCTTACTTTCTTCTGAACACTCGGTGGGTGAATACTGAAAAGTATTGTCAGTCTGAAAAAATAAAAAAAAATCATTTAAATAAAAGTAGATGTATAAATGAAACAGACTAAAACGACTATTTCAAGTATGGTCTGTTTTTCTTTTAAAAAGCTATATATTTTTTTTTTTTTTTATCTTTATTTTTATCCTTATTTTTAACCAGTTGCTCATTTACGTAATTCAAATCGGGATAATCTATTTGCTCTAATATTTTTTCTTTATAATTTAAATATTGATCCCATAAATTGTTCGAAATCTTATTCAAAAAATTACTATTTGGAAATATATTTTTTATGTTTAAAATATTTCCATTTCTACTTAAATATTCCACTAAATTCAGAAATGCCCGTTTTTCGATTCTGTTGTTATTTTTATCTATATAAGGGAATGAGTAAAAATATAAAAACAAAATATGACACATATTTGTCAACCAGATGTAGACAAACTAATATATAACAATAATACAAACTTGAAAATACAATAAATAAATAAATGTGAAATTGTTTGTAACATGATATATTTACATACTAATCTAACCTAAATAAGAAAGATTTCTTAAGTTTAAAAAAAAAAACTTATTTATTTTTTGATCTTTTAAAATATTAAAGGTTAATATAAATTTACTTAATTCATTATTATCTTCATTTTTATAATATATATCATTATTTTTTATTTTTTTTGTGTATTCAATAATCTTATTGTTTGTCTGATTCAAATGAGTATTTACTTGAGTATATTCATCTATATTTTTTATTTTTTTTATAAAAAAATCTTTTTCTAAAGAAAATAATTTTGCATATAAGAAATCATCTCCATAATTGTCTTCAATTTTTTTTAACTTTACTGCAACATTTATTATATTCAATAAAATATTTCCAATCGTTTTTTTTTTTCGAAAATACTCCTTTTCCTGAAAGTGGGGATAGAAAAAGGGAAGTATGTATATATATATATATATATATATATATATATATGTGTGTGTGTATTATTATGGTTATATATATTCCAATCTGATCTCTAAATTTATTCATTTTTTTTTTAATTACTATTTCTTGTCTTTCAAAATTATTGTATTCTTGTTGCATCTGTATATTAAACGCTTTTTCCATTTTTACTATACAACTGAAATTATGTGGAAAAAATGGAAAAAAAAAAAAACGCCAAAAAAAATTAAAAAATTATTAAAGGAACTATAGATATTAAATATGAATTCTTATGGGTTAATAAAAAGAATCAGAAAAAAAAAAAAAATAATAATAATTACTTCTGTTTAATATTATGATATGTTATATGTCTTTCTCTTTTTAATATATTTTCCTAAAATGAACATAATAAATGAATATAGAAAAATGAGCTAAAAAAAATAAAAGAAAATATAAATTTTTTATTTTAAAAAAGTGTACAAAGGAGTGTTACCAAATATTCATCCTCTTTAGACATTTTGTAATTTTCTATTAATTCATTTCTAAAGCTGCAACCAAATTAATTCATAAATAAATAATATTTTAAAATGAAAAAAAATAAGAATAAATATATTATGTTTTTTTTTTTTTTTTCATTTTAAAATACCCTTGAGCACAAGCCAATTTTGCATTAAACTGTTCTACAACATCATTGGTTCCATAATTACACAAAATCTAAATTAATTTAAAATTGATAAAATTTATGTAAACTTGTTTCTATATATAAGTGAAATATAACATAATATCTTCACCATTTTGTTAAATTATGTTGCTTTTTTATTTACTTTTTCCAAATGATTGTGATTGGATGTTTCAAACAATTGATGGCACGAATGTATAAATGACTTATTTTCATTTTTTAAGTAATTTTCGTAATATTTCACAAAATTTTCATTATTAATATCTATCGATACTTTAGAAGAAACATAAAACTCATTACTTTTTTCTTTTTCATATTTTAATTTATTAGACTTTATAATATAGTTGAAATTCATTTTTTTCTCTAAAACATTTTATATACCATATTTTATGTGTAATTGAGGTAAAGGTATCCCTTTATATATGTCTAATTAATTTATTTTGAAATTTTTTTTATAAAACTCCTATTTTATATTTTTTTTCTCTACTTTGAAATATAGGAAAAAAGAAGTAAAACCCTTTAAAAAGAATTTGCGCTATTTCCTGCACTATATATATCTATATAATTATATACGTTCCTTAGATAAAAATTAGAAACTATTAAACATTTTATTGGACAATATAATAATGAATATATATATATATAGAGATAGATGACTCAAACATATTATACGCATTTACACATCTATATGAGTTTTAAATTTTATAAAAAAATAATAATTATATATATTTTCCTGTCTAAAAATTCTATATATATATATCTCTATTTTTTTAATTTGCGATATTTAATTCAATTTAATTTCAATCATATCATAAAACATAAATAAATAAATAAATAAAAACATATTCATTTATATATTTTTTTTTCTCTATACAATCATACACAATACTGTATCCCAAAATTGTATTATTAATTCCAGAATGGAGGACTTAATATTTTATTAGAAAGACCTATATATATATAATACTTTTAATGAAAAAATAAAGTAGTAATTACAATTTCAAACAAAATTCAAAAGTATACACACTATATGGTAGTAATCAGAAAATTAAAATGGCTACTCTTATAACTACCAAAATATATAAAATATAGTTATAGATACATTTATATATCCTCATTTAATTTTAAAAAATTTCACCCATATATTCAAAGTATATACATAATTTACTAAGCATTGGAATTTTGAATTTAAAGTCTATTCAGTGTGCAAATACTATTCGGTTCGACAAAAAATGGAACTTAAAAAAAATGTATATGCACAATCCAAAAATAAAGCAAAAAAAACAAAAACAAAAACGAAAATATTTCTAAACTAAATAGTCAAATTAAATACAGTAGCGCACACACATGTGAGCTATTCAAAAAAAATACAAAATTTCGAAAATAGTTTTTATATACTATGAGTGTATATATAACATATTTCACGATAATTTATTCTTAATTCCACATTGGATCATTTGCATCGATAACTTCAAAATCTTCGTTTTCTTCTTCAATTATACCATCATTATTTTCAACATTTTCAAATTCCATATTAGAGTTATGTGGTGTCTCTCCTCCATTTAATGTATTATAACCATATATTAAACCTCCAGCTGCTAAACCTACTAATCCAATTATACCTGCAGCCATTGAAATTTTCTCACCTGTACCAAAACCCTCACCACTACTACCACCTTCACCATCTTCACCAGTATTTGTATTTGATCCATCTAAAACGGGAGGTACACAAGCAGGAACATTACAAGCTTCTTTTTCTTCAATTCGTACATTTTGTTCTTCACAAGTTAAACCAATGTTTCCATCGATATCTGAAGAGGCTGGTATTAACTCTAATGGTTCTTTTCTTTTTCTAATTCTGAATGAGTCTAATCCACATGTTTCTGAACAGCTTCCCCATTCATCCCATTCATTACATAAAGCATCAACACAAGGAGTATTTCCTATTGGGCAATCTTCTTCTCTAAAAAGAGAATAATCATTACAAGCTTCCGCTGTGTCACTTTTT